>NC_066513.1:18194183-18461683 GCF_024679095.1 Eriocheir sinensis | reverse complement strand
TCTCTCTCCCGTGTGTCCTGGTGGGGATTACTCCTCCTGGCGGTTGCTCATCCTCCTCACTCTCCTCTACCTCAGTTCTCCTCCCCCTCACTCTCCTCTCTTCCATTTCTTCTCCATAGTCTCCCTTTTCTCCTCCCCATTTGGTCTGTCTCGTATTTTTCTCCTTCTTTCCTCTGTTTTCGTGTACTTTCTCTTTCTCGGTCTGATGCTTTTTTTTTTTTTGCTGATCCTTTCTTACTTTAGCTATCTGCTTCTTTGTTTTATTCATTTTTTTATTTTTAGGTTGCAATGGACATAAAAGAACGGCTATGCTTCTGAAACCAACATGCAATGCCCACCACGTGAAAAACAAATGTGTATTCAAGATAGTTTTGTTTGATCTTTAAGTTAAGCCGATTTCACGTCATGTTCCTCACCACATTTTGTTTTGTCGAAGCATATTAAAGGAAGAACAACTTGGGACGGAAACAGCGTTGAAAAGACGAGAGAAAATAGGAAAATCAAGATATATGTAAAAGTTTTGAAGGAGTATCATCAAAATAATCAACAAGAAAATCAGTAATGGAATATGAAGTACATGTAATGAATTTTTTTTTTTACAAAACCACAAGGAAAATAGAAAATAAATATATAAGTAAAACCCCTTAAGGATTAACACGAAAATACAACCACCCAAGAAAATCAACAAATAAAGAAATAGATAAATAAAACAAAACCGATACACACACACACACACACACACACACACACACACACACACACACACACACACACACACACACACACATAACTCAAGTTGCAGCATTAAAATATACCCCGCATTACCAACACCCAAGAAGGCAATGAGTGTAATGAGGGTAATTAACCTTTAACGCTCAACTGCGACTCATGGAAATTAGTGCCATCCATTCGAGTTCAAAATGTTAGTAGTCGAGAGTAAAAAATGACTCGAAACTCCTCAACTTGGAGCACCTCTGGCCTCGTGTGGAGCTGCTGCCGGCAAGGTTTTTTGTCCTAAATTACCCCAAGAGAGAGAGAGAGAGAGAGAGAACGAAAGAAAAAAAAGAAAAAGAGAAGGAAAAAGGAAAAAAGAAATACAGTAAAAAAATTGAAAGAAGGAAGCAAGGAAGGAACAGAGAAAGGAAAAAAAGAAGAAAAAAAAGAAAGACAGACATTCAGACACAAAAAAAATGAGACACAAACAGGCAGACATGAACACACAAAGACAGAAACAGCCACATAAAGAGACAGCGTACAGTAGAGAGTAGGGCGTAGAGGGCGAGCGAGGGCTGCATAAAAAGGTCATTGAGTTGAATTATATTAAAGAAGTTGCCTCGTGAAGGACTTAAACTATGTGTGTCTTTTCAGGGAAGACTCGTGCGGGGAAAGATGGGGCTTCCACGTCCTCCAAGAAGCGCGGAAAAATTCGTTTATATTTATCGCGGGAGAGTTATTATAAAAACTCGGAATGGCGGCCAAACTTTTCTTATTTCATTGAAGCTGAGGAAGAGAGAAGAAAAAAAAAAAACCCTATAGTCCATCAACGCTAAAAAAAAAAAGTTATTATGGTACCCAATTTACGGAGTCATAACTAAGTCGAAAGTTTGAGCTTAACAATAATTTAATAAGCTTTTCTTTTATATATTCTTAGCTTTAATAATAAATCTAAATTGCAGGTCATAACTCTTCTGCGCCATTCAGGTGTATCTCAGTGTGTGCTCAGGTTAATTAGAGGAAGCTCAATCCGGTAATCATATCTTCGTTTTGATAACATCTTAATGAATGGTAATAATGCACTTTCATTACCCAGGTGTATTTCAGTAACTCTATCCAGGAGACTATGGAACTAGGAGATAGTCACTTCATTAATCTAATTAGGGAATGCAGGTATTTCGGGGTTTTATTAATTGTTTTTTATATCTATTTATCTATCGATCCATCTATCTATATCTATCTATCTGTATATCTTATCTATCAGTAACAATAACTCCTCTTCATGATAGAGGTACGTACATCTAAGTGTGTGTGTGCGCTGGTTCACTTTGAAAACTCATTCTGTTAGTATAATAATAACAGATATTCAATACAGTATATCTGTGTTTGTCTTATTGCTGCTACACTTTCTTCTTATACAGTGTAGTCTTGTTACGTATACGAAACACTATACCTGTTGAAAGCATGTTCGTCTGTTTTCTCTGATGTGAAACACTGTCTTGCTGGTATTCGTATTGTTATTGCGTTGCGTCTGCTGTGTCTTTTCCATTTAAAACAATATAAAAATACCTGTGTGGGTGTTACCTGTGCTACATGCCTGTGCTGCCGCCGCTGGCCGTGTTGTCGCGCGTATTCAGGTGAAATTGCTTGTCAGGTAAACTCAATAATGGCCAGGTGAGGGGAGTGTGTTTGGCATGCATGAACTTAGCACGTAATGAAGATCCCGGTGCTCTGTGTGCTGCTGTTCCCTTTATTGCTGATGTTACGGTTATTTTTATTGTGATTATTTTGTTATCATTATTATTATTACTATTTACTTTTTACTACTGTTATTTGTTTATTTTATTTTGTAACTCAAGACGAATGATTACGGTCTTGATTTTAATGTTCTCTATACATGTTTTCTGTGATACACCAATATATATTTTTTTCCTTTCGCAAGTCGGTTCTATTTTTAGTCTTCTTCGGCTCTCCTTTCCCTCCCTCGTGACTCGTGTTCTTTATAACTTCTTTCTTGTTTTGCTCTCGAGTTCGCCTCCTTCCTTTCAGCCTTTCCTTCCTCTCTCTCTCTCTCTCTCTCTCTCTCTCTCTCTCTCTCTCTCTCTCTCTCTCTCTCTCTCTCTCTCTCTCTCTCTCTCTCTCTCTCTCTCTCTCTCTCTCTCTCTCTCTCTCTCTCTCTCTCTCTCTCTCTCTCTCTCTCTCTCTCTCTCTCTCTCTCTCTCTCTCTCTCTCTCTCTCTCTCTCTCTCTCTCTCTCTCTCTCTCTCTCCTCCACCTCCCTATCGTTCTCTTTCTTCCATTTTTCTTATCTCCTTACTGGTTGCCTCCCCTTCTTCTTCCTTGTATTCTTTTCTAATCCTCCATCTCCCCTCCGCCTACCTCTCCCTCTCCCTTCACTTTGTACCTCTATTTCAATTGATGTTATCTTTTCTCCACTTATCTTTCGTCTTCCTGTTTCTCCATTCTTCGTTTCTCTTTCCAAGTAATCTTCCTCTTATCACTTCTTATTCCCATTCTCTATCTTCCATCTTTCGTTCTCTTTCATTTCCTCTCCTTTCGTATTAGTATTTCCTATCTTCTTCTCTTATATTTCTTTCTTCTTTTTTTTAACTTTTACTTTGCATTACCCTTTTCCTCTTTTTCCTTCTTCTTGTTTCCTTGCTATATCCCTTTTTTGTTTATCTTTCTTTGTTTCTTTTTCTTGGCATGTCTTTTTATTTATTTTCAACCTTTTTCTATTTCTCTACCGCCTTAACTCTTCCCTTTCTGCCTATCGTCCTTCCCATTCTTCCTATCTTCCTTTCTTCCTCCTTACTATCTCCCCTTCTCCATTCTCTACTTCCAGTCTTCTGTTTGATATGTCCTTTTCGCTATTTCCACCTTCCTCCTTCTTCCCTCTCTTCCGGAATGCTTGCCTCTGTTTGTTATCTCTCTCTCTTGCCTTCCTTTCGCCTCTTTGAGTTTCGCCACAAGTTTCTCGGCGACGCTAACTGCTTCTTCTCCGGCCTTTACTTTACATACGGTTCTCCCTTCTGGTCTCTCCCTGTTTCTTTTTGGTAACGTTTCCTTCTCTTTTTCTTCTTCTGTTTCTGTATCTGAGTGTGTGTGTGTGTGTGTGTGTGTGTGTGTGTGTGTGTGTGTGTGTGTGTGTGTGTGTGTGTGTGTGTGTGTCATTTGTGTGGGTGAGTTTGTTTCTTGCTTTGTTGACTTGTTTCTTTCAGTGTTTATTCTTGTCTGTCTGTCTTTCTATCCTGGTTGCTGTGTGTGTTTGTCTGTAAGTGAGTGTGTTACTGTGTTTGTTTTGTCTGTGCTTTTCTGCTTCTCTCTGTTTGTATGTTTTTTTGTTGTTTTGCTTTCTGTACGTCTGTTTGTGTATGTTCTGTTTGCGTTTGTTTGTTTGTATATGTATGTTTCTGTTTTTCTTTTGTTTTCTTTCTTTCTTTCCTTCTTTCTTTCTTTCTCTCTTTCTTTCTTTCGTTCTTTCTTTCTTTCATTTTTCATTCTTTCTGTTTGTCTTTTGTTCTCTTTCTCTCTTCTTTTTCTTTCCTGCTTTCTTTCCTACTTTTTTTCTTTCTTTCTTTCTTTCTTTCCTTCTTTTTTTCTTTCATTCTCTCTTTCATTCCTTTTGTGTCTGTGTGTCTGTGTGTGTGTATGTGTGTGTGTGTGTGTGTGTGTGTGTGTGTGTGTGTGTGTGTGTGTGTGTGTGTGTGTGTATAATCAACACTCAAACACACTCGGGGTCGGACACAAACAGGATATTGTTAATTATGAATCCCGGCAACCACTCCCTCTGTTTTCCCCTCTCAGGTTACGCCACTCAGCCACTCGTATATTTCTAAATAATTTTTTTTCTACCCACTCACTCTTTGTCTCTCTCTCTCTCTCTCTCTCTCTCTCTCTCTCTCTCTCTCTCTCTCTCTCAACGCTGGTAGTAGCAGTAGTAATAGTAGTAGTAGTAGTAGTAGTAGTAGTAGTAAAGATAGTAGTAGAATGCTGAAAATGATAATAATAATGAAAAGGAAGATGTCAATAAAAAGAATCCGAGTGACAACAATAGTAATGATAAACGTAATAATAACAATAATAATAATAATAATAATAATAATAATAATAATAATAATAATAATAATAATAATAATAATAATAATAATAATAATAATAATAATAATAATAATAATAATAATAATAATAATAATAGCAAAAGAAATAGAATAAAAAATAATAATATCCACACTGGCAGGAATAAGACGCCGCCGCAGTGAATTCTGAGTGGAAAGAAAGAGAAACCACAAAGAAAATACGATACGCGAAAGAAAGAAAAAACAAAACAAAACAAAAATCTGCCCCCCCCCCCCAAAAAAAAAATACAAACTTTTGACTTAATGTTTTTCCCTGTATTTATTTTCTTATCTTTATATATTCTCTTTCTTTCTTTCAGGTATGGATCGTTTTCATCGCCTTAATCTGTCACACTAGACCATCAAACGTGGCACCTGTGAGCCTCAAATTAAAGCAGGTGTGCTAGTCATGTGTAAGTCAAGGTCAGGTGCGTGGCCTTATCGATTTGTTCCTTTGCTCCTGATTTTTTTTTTCTGTTTATCTCTTTAAAATGTTACTCGCTTTCCATCTCCTTTGAATATTCTCGAGATCATCATGTCTTTTTATGTATTACGCTGAGTTTCCTTTTTTTTTCCTTTTCCTTCACTGTGGTTCATGATTATTTTTATTGTTTCCCTTTAAATTGTTATTCTGCCCTCCATCTTCACCTATGAATAGTCTCGAGATTATCACATTTCTTTTTTCCCTTCTTTATTGCACATACTTTTCTTGTTTTTTTCCTTCTCTTTCATCGTAACATTTGAGTTGTTGTTTTGTTCTTGATTCTTTTTTTGCTTCTTTAAATTGTTACTCAGCCTTCCATCGTTCTATATGAATATTCTATAGATTATCATATTTTTTTATTGCACAGAGTTTCCTTTCTTCTTTTCCTTCACTGTGACTTCAAATTTCAGTTCACATTCAACCTCCTTTTGTTTTCTTTTATGATTCACACATTTTCGCTTTTCCATAATTTTTTTTCTTCAGATATTTCGTTCCAGTTTGAATTGTTATATTCTAGGTTGTCACACACAGGCTGCAGATTTCTGTTATTATTATTTTTTTTTAGTTTATTGTCCCCGGCTGTCTTTTTCTTCACATTTTTCTCTTCTTTCTTTCTCCATAAATATCTTGCATGCATTTCTAGTATATTGTTTCTGTCTTGCAAATCTGTTTTCCATTGTAATCCTCCTCCTCCTCGATTGTGTGTATGTCTTTCCGTCTGTGTCTGTCCGTTTGTATGTGTATGTTTGTCTCTCTGTTTGCGTCTATGTATTGGTGTTTGTCTATCAATTTGTCTGTCTGTCAGTTTGCCAGTCTCCATTTTTTTCACAGCAAAGGAAACAGCTCAAGGACAAAGACTAATGAGAAAATGCCCGCTAATCACTTTTCCTGTCTGTCTGTTTATCTTTTCCATTTTCTTAGTTTATTATTTTTAGTTTCTTTTTTCTCCTGACCTTTATTATATTTTTACTTCTGTGTTGTTCGCTGCATTTCTGTCTTTCCCTTCCTCTCTCCCTCTCTCCTGCTCCCTCGCTCTCGCCCCTCGCGCTTCCCTTCCTTCCTCCCTCCAGAAACATGTTTAGCTATTCGCCGCATCCTCCCGCCGCGTTCATTCCAGTAAACTCAATAAGAAATTTCACGTTAATTTCATTCCATTATAGCGAATGCTCCAGTAACCCCGCGGGACGTAAGGGCGGGTTTTAAGGGCAGCCAGTGCGGTCTTGGCTCTTAAAGGCAGATGTTTTTTAGTCGAGTCTTATGGGTTAGCTTCTTGCTGTGTTTGCTATTTTTTTTAATGGTTATTTCGTTTTTTTTTTTTTAATTTCGTCTAAAGTTTATCCCTCTCTTCCTCCGACATTCGTTCTTAATTTTGTCTGCCGTTTTATTTTATCTATTTTTCATTTCCTGTAAAATAAATCGTCACGTTAAATATGTATTGAGAACATGATAGGTTATTACAGAAATAGGATATTTGATAGACAGACCAACAGACAGACGGACAGACTGATTGGCAGACAGACAGACTGGAATGGCAGCGAGACCGATATACAAACAGACACTGTGAAGGAATATCATGCATGCAACATATATATAAACATCCACATATACCTACCTACCTACCTACCTGTCTGCCCACATACCTACATACCTACCTACCTACCTACCTACATACATACATATAAACATACATACACATATTTTTTTGTCAAACACGAACATATCCACATACAGTTGATGCATATATATACGAACACGTATACACATACAGTTGATGCATATACATACTAACACATATACACATACAGTTTATACATACATACCCACACATATAACATACCACCATTCATATCCCTGCGTCATTTCTACACCACGTCACATACTTTCAATAAGCCCCCCCCACCCCCCACCCCACCCCACCCCCGCAAAAATAAATAAAAGGCACACGGATGGCGACTTGATGAACGAATTACTGTTGGTCGATAGATGGCTGATGTGACGTTCTCATTTCAACCTATCACCTCCACTGCCATTACCATTACCATCACCACCACCACCACCACCACAACCATTACGGCCGCCACCATCACCACCGCAACTACCCCATTCAACTGATGTGTTGGTGGTTTAGTGAGAAAGAGGGGAGAAGGGGAGAGAAGGGAAAGAGTGAGAAGTTAAGGGAAGAGGAAAAAAGAGAGGGAGGAATTGAAAAAGGGGGAACCGAGGGGAGTGAATGGAAAATGGAAGAAGAGATGGAGATAGTTGGGGGAAAGAAAGGAGAGTAGAAGTTAGGATGGAGAGAGGAAGGAAGGTAGGAGGAGAGAGAGAGAGAGAGAGAGAGAGAGAGATGCGAAAATGATGGGTAAAGAAAGAGAACGAAAGAGAGAGAAAATAAAAGTACACAGGCAGTAAAAGTGGACGTAAAAGAGAAGAGATAGGAGAAAGGGAAGGAAGCAGGGGAATATATAGGAAGTGAAGGGAGTTAAGGGAAGAAAGGGAAAGGGAGGAGACAGGAGAGCAAAAAAAAGAAAAGGTGAACAATAAACTGGAAATAAAAGCAAAGTTAAAAAATGGAAAATGAAGTAAAAGAAAGAACAATGGAGAGAGAGAGAGAGAGAGAGAGAGAGAGAGAGAGAGAGAGAGAGAGAGAGAGAGAGAGAGAGAGAGAGAGAGAGAGAGAGAGAGAGAGAGAGAGAGAGAGAGAGAGAGAGAGAGAGAGAGAGAGAGAGAGAGAGAGAGAGAGAGAGAGAGAGAGAGGATCAATACGGGACTGTTCCTCTCTCCACCACCTCTCATGTTTTTTAAGTCGTAGATTATTAAAACATTCACCGTAGTGCTTCATTTCATTCTGCCTTCCTCCTCCTCCTCTTCTTCCTCCTGCTCCTCCTCCTCCTCCTCCTCCTCTTCCTCCTTCTCCTCCTCCTCCTCCTCCCTCTGTTGCTTGATTGATGGTCTGAGTGACTTGCTAGCTGACTTACTTGAGGGAGTTAATAACGTGGGTGAATAATTTGGGTTACCTGATTAGTGTTTTTATTCTGGATTTTCAGGAAGTGAGTGAGTTGAATTCGTTTAGTGTTTATTTTGGAAGTTTTCTTTCTTTTGTACTTTCGCGAGAGTTGAGAAGAAAAGAACAAGGGCGTGTTTTGAATATTTAAAACACACAGATACTCAGAAGCGGATACCCCCCCCCACACACACACACACATACATACACATACACATATATAGATAGATAGAATGATAGAGAGATAGAGAAGATACAGAAGAGAGAGAAGAGAGAGAAGATAGAGAAGAGAGAGAAGATAGAGAAGAGAGAGAAGATAGAGAAGAGAGAGAAGATAGAGAAGAGAGAGAAGATAGAGAAGAGAGAGAGAGAGAGAGAAGAGAGAGAGAGAGAGAGAGAGAGAGAGAGAGAGAGAGAGAGAGAGAGAGAGAGAGAGAGAGAGAGAGAGAGAGAGAGAGAGAGAGAGAGAGAGAGAGGAGGGGAGGGGAGGACGGAAGAGGTTGGGGAGAGAAGGTTAAGGGAGAGTAAACAGAAGGGTCAAGTGTTTCCTCGGTCCTGAAACTTTCAACCCTTGAGTGAAAATAATACCAACTAATCTAATCAAGGCTCATATTTTTTTTCTTCTTCGTCTCCTTGTTTTTTTCTTTTTTCCTTTTTTCGTCTTTATTTTTTCCTTCATTCTCTCCTCTTGTTTTCTTGTTTTTTCCTAGTGTTTTTTTTACGACTTCTTTGTATATATTTTTTTGTTTTTCTTCTTCTCTCTTCTTGTTTTCGTGTTCCCCTAATGTATTTTTTCCACTGTTTTTGTTTATTTGTTTGTTTTCTTCGCTTCTCTCCTTGGTGTTCTGTTTCTCTAATGTTTTTTCTTCACGATTCTTGTATTTTTGTTTATTTTTATTTTCTCTCTCTGTCTTAATTCCTCACTCTTTTGTTAGTTTATTTCATTCTTTTTGTGTTTCTATTCCGAATATCTCTTTTTCTTCATCTCTCTAGTTGTCCCCCTTTTTTTCATTATGCTTGTTTCTCTTTAGCATTTTTGTTATTCATATGTGTTTTCTGCTTGTTGTTCCTTTTCCCTCAGTTATTTTTTTTTTCTGCGTTTTTTATTTTATTTTGAGGCTTTATGTTTTCTTACCGAATCTTCTTTTTTTCTGTTTTTGTTTCTCTATTGTCATTCTTTTTCACTTAGTTTCATAATTCACCTCATTTTTTTACTTCTATGTTTCGTCAGTTCTTCCACGTTCATTCATTCTCTTAATTCAATTTAATATAATTCCCTCAATTTTCTTTTTAGCTCGTAATTACGTGTCGTGTTTCTGTCTTTATATTTCTGAGTCTTATTTTAACTTCATCCTTTCGGTTTTAATTAAACGCATACTATATTTTTTTTAACTACTGACATAATGGCCGTAGTTTTCGCTCATTTCCCCACTCATAAATTTTTTCTACTTCATTCTCTCTGTCTCTAAATGCACATATTTCTTTTACTCAGCACGCGATGGCCGTGGTCGTGGCTCTGTCCCTCTATTTTTAACTTTTCTTTATTTTCATATTTTCCGCCAACTCGCTTTTTCTTTTATCTTGACTTCATTAGGAGACACTCTCAGCCACTCTCCAGACTTCATTTATTTCTATCAAAAACCACTACAGTGCTCATTTGCCTCACTTTCCGAATGGGACGAAGGAACGAAAGAAAGAAAAAAAGATTGCTGCTTCCTCTCCCCTTCAAGCCGCCACCATCCATTTTTTTTCCTTTTATTACTGAGCGGCAAAAAGGAAACGCTAAGGAAACAAATTAAGAAAAGTATACAGCGCCCGTCCGCCTCATACTCTTGGAAGGGGACGAAAGAAAAACAGTATGATATCGACCCCTCGTCTGAAGAATAGATGAGGTGAACAAAACGCAAAAGAAAGATTAACGAAGCAGAAAAAGGTGAACAAAACGCAGAAAAAGTGAGAAAAAGGCGCAGATAAAAGATTACCAAAATGCAGAGATAGGTAGAATAACGAAGGAAAAAGGTGAGAAAACAAGGAAAAAGATGAAAAAGACCCCACACATAACGGAGAAAAATCCGCAGAAAAAAGGTGAACGAGACGAGGAGAAATATGAACGAACCTGGAGAAAAAATATGAAAGAAATGCCGGAAAATTGAACCAAAAGCAGAAAAGAATAAAAAAAAAGCCGCAGAGAAAGTGAAATTAATAGCATATAAATAATAAAATGTAGAAAAAGATGAATAGAACACAGAAAAATGTGGAAAAATGCAAAAAAAAAAACAACAACCGCTGAAAGAAGGCGAACGGAATGTATGAAAAGGTTGGACGATCCCCAGAAAAAAGATTTAAACGTAAAAAAAGCAAAAAAATAGTCGAATATTACATCAAGTGAGGCACAGACATCTACCTGGCGGGCACACCTTACGAATACCACCTCGTCCCCACTCTTAGGTAACGAGGTCATTTGGGTTGATTGGAGGTAATTAAGACGAAGGTAATGTTCAAAGTCGGCGAAAGTGACGGAGAAAATGCGATCACTTAGGAGAGGACAGAGTGAGGGAATGAGGTGAGGAAAGATTTTGTAAATTAAATAAAGGAAAGGAAAGGAGGGAAAGGCAATAAGGTGAAGCAAATATCCTCTTGACAAAGGAAGGATGGAGGAGGAGGAGGAGGAGGGGTTGGAGCAGGAGGAGGAGGATCAGGAGGAGGATCAGGAGAAGGAGGAGGAGGAGGAGGAGGAGGAGGAGGAGGAGGAGGAGGAGGAGGAGGAGGAGGAGATGGAGGAGGAGGAGGAGGAGGAGGAAAAAGATACATAAAAAGAAACAGAAAGAGAGAGAAAGGGGAAGAGGAACAAAAGGAGGAGGAGGAGGAGGAAGAAGAAGGAGAATAAGAAGCAGAAGAAGAAGAAGAAGAAGAAGAAGAAGAAGAAGAAGAAGAAGAAGAAGAAGAAGAAGAAGAAGAAGAAGAAGGGAGCGAAATGGAGGAAGAGGAGAAAGAGAAAGAAATGAGAAAGAGGAGAAAAAAGAGGAGGAGGAGGAGGAGGAGGAGGAGGGAAGAGAGGTCAAGATAAGAGTGTTGGGAATGAGGTGAAGGGAAGGTAGAGTGGACTGAGGAAAGTAAATGTGGCTTGACCTGTACGTAGAGTTTTTTTTATGGTTTCTGTATGTATATATATATTATTATATGATGTAGGTGTGGGTGTTTAGTTTTTTCGTGTATTCTCTCTGTCTGCCTGTCTCTGTTTAACCCCACCCCCTTTTTTCTCTCTCCCTCGACAGAAAAAAAAATAACATTCACTTCCGATAATTTCATTAGCTGGGAGGAAACAAACATGAAGAGAAAATTGAAGCTCCCCCCCCCCCCAAAAAAAAAAAAAAAAAAAACTAACTCGTTAAAACCAATTCAGACGATATTTTTGTTTACTGCGAAGCTTTTTATAGTTTTTTTTTTATTTGCTCTTGTTTTTTTTATATGTGCTTCTTTGCCTTTTTATGTATCTTTTTTGTATATTTATAACTTTGTATTTATGAGTGTTTTGTTTGCTATCTACTTGCTGTGTGTGTGTGTGTGTGTGTGTGTGTGTGTGTGTGTGTGTGTGTGTGTGTGTGTGTGTGTGTGTGTGTGTGTGTGTGTGTGTGTGTGTGTGTGTGTGTGTGTGTGTGTGTGTGTGTATTTATAACTTTCCATCCCTCTAACACAAATTTAGTCATACTTTTTAGATATAACGAAAAGAAAACAAATCAAAGAAATCGGGAAATGCAGCAGCGTACGAGGTAAAACTATAAAACTTTTTTTTCTACACCTTTATATGGGTTGGCGTAATGCGAACCTATCCGTGGGAGGCTGGACGGCCATTGACACGAACACTGACACCAGAAAATAGAATGAAAGTTTTATTTTTATTTTGCGAGGGGAGTCATGAGTGTGCGAGGGAGTGAAGTGGAAGGGAGGGAGGGAGGGAGGGAAGAAAGAGGTGACGGGAAGCGAGGGTGGAGAGGGAGAGGGAAGGTGATAGGAGAGGATGGAGAGATAGATGAAAGTAAGGGGATAGGGAGGAAATAAATAGGTGGCAGAAACTGAGAATGGAAAAGGAAAGAAAGTGAAAGGAGAGAATGGAGAAGTAGATGACAGTAAGGAGGGAGAGGGGAGGCAGCAAGGGGAACGATGGTAGGGAGAAGAGACAGAGGTGGAGAAGATAAGGTGGGGAAGGAGGGTAGTGATAGATAAGGAAGGTAAGGAGATACGGTGGATAGGGAGAGGGAAGGTGGACAAAGAGAAGGAATCCAAGGAGAAAGAGCAAAGGTAATGAATGAGTGAGGATGAAAACGGTGAAGGGAAGGAAGATAGGACGGGGGATGAAGGAAGGAAAGAAGATATAGGAAAAGTAAATGTGTATTTTGTGAACTAGTAAATAGAAGATAAATAAATAATTGGGGTAAATTCAATTCAAACATGGCGTCTGTTAACTTAAAAAAATGTGAACGCGGAAATAATGGTGTTGTTAAATGTAAACGAACAAAATAGCGTATGTGAACGTAACCTAAAGAATAGTGCCATGAACGTAAATAAATGCGTTGACTCGGCGGAAAGGTAAACAAATATCTCGCCAACGGATTCCATTTTCTGTTTTTTCTGTTGTTGTTTTTTGCCCCGATGTTTGTGTTTCCTCTTTTTTATCCACTTTTGTATATGCACCTTTTTCTCCTTCCATGTCCTCGATTCGGCTTTTGATTCCTCCCTTTGTAATCCCCCAATCCCATTTTCTTTCTTATGTATACTGTATTTTTTCTTTTATATTTTTTATCTTTATTTTCACCATATTTCAGGTTTGTCTCAAACCCTCTCATAAAAATTTCCCTATAACATATTTTTAGCTTTATTTCGTTTATTTTTAGGTTATACATTTTCCTTTCTTTTTTTCCATATTTTCCGTGGTCCTTCAAATCTTTCTTTCTCATAAACTTCAATCCCTCTCTTTACTGTATCCTTTATTTTTTTCATATATTCTTTAACTCTGGTCTTATTTTTCATCGATCTGCCTCTCAATTTCTTTCTTTCTTTCCACCTTTGATTTTCTCCCCTTTGATCTCACTCTCGTTTCACCTTTACGTCTTCTCATTTCTTTTGTTTTCTTCCTTCACAAAATTTTTCTTTTTTTCCCTCCTTTCTTGTCGTCGTCCTAATTCCTTCCATCACGCTTAAGACTTCCTCCCTCTTTCCTCTCTCTCTTTTCACCGTCCTTCCTTTCCTTTCCATTTACTCCCTTCCCCTACTCGTCCTCCTCCCCTCAATGTACTCCTCACCTTCCCTTTTTCCGCCATAGTTTTCCCCTCAGCTCTTTCTCTCACCCTCTCTCCCCTCATTCCCTCTCACCGTCACTTCTGTAAATATTTTCAAGCCCTGCCCTTCCCTTCCCCCTCCTATCCCTGTGTGCGTGTGTGTCTAGTGTGTGTGTGTGTGTGTGTGTGTGTGTTTGTGTGTTGGTGTGGGTGTGCTAACGAGAACACGTACACACACACACGCACACATTCCCAACATGGCCTTTCACTTAATTCCATCAGGGACTAATTAGCACTTTCTCACCCGGCTTTTAGAAATGGATTAGGTCACCGCAAACAGCCCTGCGTCACCCCCCTCATCTATGCCCGCAGGTTCAGTGACGTCAACGGTACATCTCTCCCGTCCTGGAAAAGTTGATGCGGGTTTAAATAGTTCCTAATCCCTCTCGTTCCCTCGGTTTCCAGGCTTTATTGAGGGGCGGGAGGAAGGAAAAAAAGATGTGGCCGGGAGGGGAGATGGAGGATGTGGTGTTGAAGTGTACTGAATTGGGAGGCGTTGGGGTGTTTGTGTGTGTGGCGTCTGATGGGTGACGTGCAGGGAGGGACGAGTGAAGGGAGGCGGGGAAGTTGGACGGCCTGAAAATAGTGTGTAGGACTTGGTAGGGAAAGGATGAAAGCCGAAAGGAGAGGAAGATACAGGCTGCAGAGGAAACAGGGTAAATAGGGACTGTCAGAGAGGTCGCTGGGAGGTAAAGTTGAGGGGAAAGAATGGTCTGAAATGAAGAGAAGAAACGGGAGAGTGAAGAGAGAGAAAAAATACTTGGTAAAAGGTTTAATGATCGAAAGAAGTAAGAGTGCGATCAAGGAGGACGAAGTGAGGCCAAGGAAACAAAAGCAAAAATATGAGAGCATCGGAGAACAACTAGATAGATGGGTAGATCGGAAGGAATGGAGTGAAAGGCAGACCACTGAAGATAAGGGTTCATAAAAGAAAAGAGGAAAGGGAAAGGGAGGTAGGCAAGGAAAGGAGGAGGGCAGGCTCAGAAGCGCGTAGATAAACATATGTAGGTAAGGAAGGGGCCACATGTATATAGGAGGGTAGGAGGAGGTATATATTGGGTACGTTCTAAGGTGCAAAGATGATCATGAAGGCAAGGCGGATTAAGTACGAAGGTGGGAAGGAGCAGGGTCTGGAACGCAAAGGTGAGATCAGCATAAAAGTAAGGCTGCAAAGGTTGATTGGAAGGTTGGGAGGGCGGGGTGGAGGGAGGGAGAATCAGGGTTCAGAGTCAGTTTGTGATGCTCTCAACGGCCGCCACGGACAGCGTCAGTTTTCTGGCTTCAAAGTTGAAGGCCGAAGCTCCTGGAAAACCGAAGCCAAGCCAAAGTCTGCTAATTAGATAACCGTGATAGGGAAAGTTCGAATTGGTAAATTATGGAGTAAAAATACCCGCTCCGAGGTGATAGTTTTGGGGCTTCCGTGTCCGGTAAACAACATTGTGAAAATAGAAAACTCTGGTTGCTAATTTGACGAAGTTTGATCACGAGTCTGAACAAAAATAGACCATCTAGTAGAAAGCTAATGATGTCGATACGAGGAATTATAGGAGGAGAGTAGGGATGAGCGGCGAAGGTAAGAGGCTTGAATAAGGGATAAGTAATGGGAGATGAGGTTAAGTGGGGAATAATTATGATACGTGTCAGAAGTGGAATTAAAGAAAAAAAGACCGACTGGGGGAACAGATAGTGAGTTAGGCTTACTGGTCGGGGGATTGGGTAGGTTAAAGGGTAGATAATGAGGCCTGATGCGGTGACTAGTGGATTTGTTATGTAAGAGGTGAAATGGGAGAGGAAAGTAGAGGCTAAGGTGGTAAAGAAACAGTTTAAGGGGTGAAAGATGGCGTGGGAGGAGAGAAGCTTACGTGAAATATGTGGGTGTGTGAGTGTTTTAACTGGGAGCAGGTGTGTGTGTGCAACTGCGAGAGAGTGTGTGGGTGTTAGCTGAAGGGGTGTGGGTTTGTAACTGCGAAGTGTGTGCGTGTCCAACTGCAAGGAAATGCGTCGGTGTTAACTGGTAAAGGGTGGAATCAGCGGGGGAGAAAATACTTAGGTTGAGAGGAGTGGGTATAAAGGGGTACAGAATTTACGAAAAAGGAAAAGCCGGCTGAGATGGATATGAGTTGCGACTAATGAAGTAAAAGAGGGGATTGGAAAGAAGGCAGAGAAGTAGGAGGAGGAGGAGGAGGAAACTGAAGTAGGAAGGGAAGGAGATACTGTTGTTAGGGTCACATAAAGGAAGGAAAAGAGTGGAAGAAAGCAGAGGTACGTAGGAGAAACAGTCAAGGATTAAAGAATGGATGGAAAACAGAGAAAGGATGCTGAGGTAGGAGAGAGAGAGAGAGAGAGAGAGAGAGAGAGAGAGAGAGAGAGAGAGAGAGAGAGAGAGAGAGAGAGAGAGAGAGAGAGAGAGAGAGAGAGAGAGAGAGAGAGAGAGAGAGAGAGAGAGAGAGAGAGAGAGAGAGAGAGAGAGAGTGTGGTAGAGGTCAGTGATGAAACGTAAAAGAGAAAAACTAGAGGCTTAGGCAAAGAGTGAGTACGTTAAAGGATAGAAGCGGGTTTAAGGGAACGAGTAAAGAGAAGCTGAAGTGGGGAGGTGATTAAATTTTAGTCTGCTGGGGAAGGCAGGAGGAGGGATGGGTGGGGATGTGAGTCATGTACGTGGGGATGAGGGAGGCATGTGGTCATTGGGTGTATTTAATTTGCCCACAGCTGTTCCTTTTCCTCCTCTCCTGCTGAAATTACTGCTCACCTCTAGTTATTACACGAGAGAAAGGTATGTGTGTGTGTGTATGTGTGTATGTTGGTGGCGGGAGGGGGGGGGGGTCTCTGCATGATTAGTTTGAGCTCCTTTTGCAATGTTTCAACCAGGAATATTGTGGTAATTTAACTTCTAGAACCGTATCTTCATGATCACATTTTCCGTTTCTCATTTGTTTCTGCTCTCAGTATTGTCTTGAAAGAATATTCCCCTCGTGACCTCATTATTCTTTTGTCTCTTTGTTTACCATTCCCATAATTATGACTTTTTTTGTTCTTCATTACGTTATCCTTTGGTGTGTCTTTTCTGTCAACATCCTTCTTCCTCTATTTCTCCGTTCCTCCCCAGTACACTTTCATTTATTCACCGTCGCACTTCCTACGTAAGGTTCCACGTCCCATATTCGTACCATATCAAATCTTACGCCAGCATCCAATTAATCTTCCTGAACTCATTTTCGATTTTTAATGATGAAGCTTCTCTAGTGATGTTTATTAATATGATCACGCCCTCTCCGAACCCTCCGCGCGACGAGAAATCGAAGACACATCATTAGAGTGGCAAAACTAATTACAACAGCCAAACAACCGTCAACATGGTTCGTAATTCTGCTGTGAGGCCGCTCCCATTATGGTGCGTTATGGGGCTGAGGGGTGGATATCGTGTTTGCCCAAGCCTCCACGCCACAGAAATCGAAAACACATCTTACCGGAGGGACGTAAGCCTGAAATCATTGCCCATTCCCAGACACGCGAACTCGGGAGCCACGCACGAGCTTCAGGTATTCCCAGGTGCACCAAAGGGAAGATTTCTCCATTTGGAAGGTAATGAGGCATCCTATTCGAAGCCATATAATAAGATCACGTGTTGTGGGGCCTCTGCTAACAAGGAGACGCTCACCTGGAGGTCTAATTAAGGGCAGGTGTGTTGTTTACCTGGAGGGACAGTGATAACAGGTTGACCAGACGTGCGGGGAGGGATGAAGGAAATTAACCCACGTGCGAAACAAGAAAATTGGAAAGTGGAATGATAGAGGGTTAGGGGGAACAAAGGCGAATGGAACAGATGAAAGTGTACTGGCGAGGGAAGGGGGAGGGAGAGAAAGGAATATTGAATGAAAGGAAACAAAAGTGGATCAGATATAGGGCAAAAATAGAGGATCATAATTGTAGAAGTGGTGAGCGGAGTCGAAAGAATGACGAGGCGAGCGGGGCAACAAACGTGGACAGAGAGACGGAATTGTACTGGAGAGGAAAGGGGAGCGAGGAGAGAAAGGAATATTGAATGAAAGAAAGGAGAGGAGAGGAGAGGAAGAGAGAAAGAGAGAGGACAGAACAGCGACAGTGATTTAGCTGGAAAGAAACGAAGAAAAATAGGAAGTAGGAGTGTGACAATGGAATGCTGAATGGAAAAAAAGGAAAAGTGGATAACAATAAAGAAAGTAATTAAAAGAGAGAATGAGAGAATAGTGACAGTGATTTAGCTGGAAATAAACGAAGAAAAATAGGAAGTAGGAGTGTGACAAAAGGAATAATGAATGGAAAAAAAGAGAAAAGTGAAAAATATAATGAAGTTGAAAAGTAGGTGATCATAATAAGCAAATAATAAAGAATAACGAGAGGGTAGAGAAGGTAACAAGAGTGAACGAACAGTAGATGGAATTGTATATAAACTGGAAAGGGAACAATGAGAGGAGAGAAGGGAATAATAAAACAGAAAAACCTAGATAAAAATGACCATAGAAAAAACAGGGGATCATATGGAAGTGAGGTAGAGAAGATTTAAAGAATAATGCAATCAGAGTCGTGGAGCTTCAGGTAAGAGCCAACACAAAGGGCAGAAGAGACGGACGGACGGGCGGAACACAAACAAGGGGAATAAAAGTACTTGAACGAAAAGATGGTTAAAGGGAAACAAGTAGGAAAAGGAGGAGGAAAAAGAGGAGGAGGAGGAAAAGGAGTAATTGCAAGCACTAGGAATACGAAAAAAAAAGACCCAAAAATGTAAAGAAAGCAAAACAAAAAGAATTATCAGATTACAAAGAAGGAAATAGGAGGAAAAAGAAGAAAAAAGAAGTAAAAAGAAAAAAGAGGATGAAGAAGAACAATAAGAAGAAGAAGAAAAGGAAGAAGAAAAGAAAGAAAAAAATGAAAATGGCAGAAAAAAGAAGAGTAAAAGAAGAAAAAAGTACTAAAAAGATCAAGAAAAGGAAGAAAGGAGGAGGAGAACCTTGATCAATAGTACTAAACCAATCAAGAGAATCATTAGCGGAGTCAGACCTACCTACGAGGCCTCTACCTTTCTTCACCTCTGCCCCTTCTTTCCCCCCATCTACCTCCACCTCCTAACTTCCTTCCCCTCGTTTCCCAGGCGACCCAAACTTTTCCTCCCTAACCACAAAACTAGAGCCAAAGGAACCAGAGGGACGGGGTGCGAAACCAATAACGGGAAGGAATCACAGCTAGCCCAGGAAACCCTAAATAGAGGTCCTTACCAGAGCCATTCTTGTTTTGAGGGAGAAGGGAAATGGACGCCGCACAGCAGATCGAATCATCCGTCAGCGTCGTGAAGGGAAAGGACTATTGGTGGATTAGTTTTTGTGTGTGTGTTGGTTGTTAAAGGATGTGAAAAGAAGGAAATGGAAGAGGAAAGAGTGAAAGGAGGTGGAGTTAAGGGAAGAAGAGAGAAAAGAAGAGAAGGGATTGCGTAGTTTAGCTCTAAAGAAAGTAAAACGAGGAGAAAAAAAAGTACAGAAAAAGCTATATAAGGAAAATATGAAAGTTTATATAAGAAAAAAAGAAAAACTAATACAAACTGAAAAAAACAAGACAAAAAGAAGTGTAGAAAGGCGCAACACAGTGGAAAATTAACTAAGTGGGCGTCTAGGTAGAAAAGAACTGAAAAATATAATACAAAAATGAATAATGAAACTGGACAAAAAGGAGACCAGCAAAACACAACACAAAGAAATAAGAATAACTAAAGTGGCAGCTCAATTATGAAAAGGTGGAACGAAGACTACCTTGCTGATCTTTTGTTCGCAGGTGATCAGAGAAACAGGTATGAGGGAACACAGGTGATAGGAGAGTCTTTCGCCGCGACAGGAACAAATCTAAATCGCTTTGTACTGCATGAAGTCATGGCATGGTGGAAGGGGAGGAAGACAAGTAGGCATAGGCGAAATAGAAAGAGAGAAGAGAGAAGTGGAGGGAGAATGGGAAGAGGGGATAGGAGGAAAAGGATATTGAGAGGGAGAGGAAGATAAGAAATAGGAAGAAAGTGTTATGTATGGAGGAGGAAAAGTAGGCAAAGGAGAAATACAAAGAAGAGAGAAACGAGGAGTGGAGGGAGAAAGGGAGGAAAGAATAGGAAGAGGAGTATATTGAGGAGGAGGAGGAGGAGGAGGAGGAGGTTAAATAAAGTGTGATATATCCTTTTTATCCATGTTGTATGTGTGTGTTTATCTTTTTTTTTATTTACGGCAAAGAAAACAGCTCTAGGGAAATAAACAGTGGGAAAAAAGCTAGCTGGTGTGTGTGTGTGTGTGTGTGTGTGTGTGTGTGTGTGTGTGTGTTCATTGTGACCCTTCTAGGAGCCAATATCATGGAAAACCACCAGGGAATTATCGCTTCAAAGGTGTGTGTCGTCAGAGGTTCGTCTTGTTAGATTCATCACCTTCCGTAAGTGTGTGTTGGTGCTGTATTAATGAGAGAGAGAGAGAGAGAGAGAGAGAGAGAGAGAGAGAGAGAGAGAGAGAGAGAGAGAGAGAGAGAGAGAGAGAGAGAGAGAGAGAGAGAGAGAGAGAGAGAGAGAGAGAGAGAGAGAGAGCACTGCCAAACCATGACCACGGATTCAATATTAAACAGTAAAGAAAATCGCAGGTAAAAATACTCTTTCACGACACACACACACACACACACACACACACACACACACACACACACACACACACACACACACACACACACATTACCAAAACCACACAAAACAGTCACCACCTCCACCATCACCATCACTAATACCATCACCACCACTACTACCACTACCACCACTACCACCACCACAACCAGACAAAACAGAAACACAAACATTTAAAACACCACAAAACTCTGCGCAGCTCGACAGTCAGCCAACTAAACTACATTGAATCAACCGGGATGTGGACTCAATTCAGATCCAAATTTGACAGTGATACGCCTCCAATGGGCTTTCCTCTCCCTTCTTTGCCTCCCCATTCCACATACTGCGTCAGGTGGATAAGGGGGAGAAGGGGGGAGTGAAGGAGTAAAAGAGTGAAGAAGGCAAGTTTAAAAAGAGAGATATGGGAGAAAAGTAGTGAGCTTTGGAAGAGGCGAAAAGAGAATTGTGGTAAGTGATGTATAGGTGTGTGTGTGAAGGAAGAGGGAATGAGTGCGTTTGAAAGGGAAGTGAAAGGAAGCAGTAAAATAATGGGAGATTAGAGAAGTGTTGAGCAAAGAAGTTTTGGAAAGGGATGGAAGAGAAAAGAAGAGAGAGAGGTAGAGTAAAGAGGAAGTTGTGAAATAGTAAAAGATGAAGTAAGGGTGTGTAGGAAATTTGAAAGGAAAAAAAAGAAGAAAAAAAAAGAGTAGGGGGAGCACTGAAAGGTATGACGTTAGTGAAGATACTGGGAACTTGGGAGGCAATAAGGGGAGAGATCATAGAAAGAAGTGACGAAGAGGATACCAGGAAGAGAGTGAAGGAGAGCAAGTATCAAAGGAAGGATATTAAAGAGGGAGTGAGGGACTGAAGCAATAACCCACTTCCTCTTCTTGGTATACCTTTGATTATAAAAAAGGAGGTGAGAAAAGGAAAGAGAGAGTAGGGGAGTATGGCATTGTGGGACTGAGATGGTGTGTCGTTCATAGGTTAATCACACACACACACACACTTTCCCTTCCCTTCCCTTCCCTTCCTTCCCTTTCCTTCCCTTCCCTTCCTTCCCTTTCCTTCCCTTCCTTTCCTTTCCTTCCCTTCCCTTCCCTTCCCTTCCCTTTCTTTCCTTTCCTTTCCTTTCCTTTCCTTTCTCTTCCCTTCCCTTCCCTTCCCTTCCCTTTCCTTTCCTTCCCTTCCCATTCCAACCCCTACTTTCCCTTCTTCGCCCTAACATTTCGAGTATTAACCTCTTACGTTTTCACTTCTTTTCTCTCTTCCTTTATTTTCATCCTCCTTCACATTCTTTCCTTCACGTTATATAATTCTTGTGCCTGTTAATTTTCCCCTTGAGTTATAATGCTGAAACTCGTGTGGAAGGAAGGTAAAGAAGTGAGAAAGTAAAGGAGAGAGGAAAGAAAAAGGAGAGGGGGAAACGTCGGAATATATTGTCTGCACCTGGAATACTTGTCAGAAAGGTCAGGTAAAAATGAGCCTACAGGTAAAAAGAAAGGCCTAAGGCTCATAAGATTTAATTCTCTGCGCCGTAAAACTACCTGCCTTATTTTCTTTCTCTCTCTTTTTCCTCCACTTTTTCCTCCTTTTCCACTCCTTTTGCTTTTCCTTGTGTTCCATGTTTTCCTCATTCTCTTTCTCCTTACATCTTCCCTTTTTTCTTTTTCGTCTTGACCCGCTTCACATTTTTTTTTACTCTTTTTTTTTTATTATTTCTCCTCTTTCTCCCCCTTCCTCCCCTTCCTCCTCCTCCTCCTCCTCCTCCACCTCTCTACCTCCAACTCCTCATTCTCTTCATTGTCCTCCTCATCCTCCTTCTCCTCTACCACCACCACCTCCTCCTCCTCCTCCTCCTCCTCCTCCTCCTCCTCCTCCTCCTCCTCCTTTTCTCTTACTTCTTTTTCTTCTATCTGTTCTTATTACTTCTTCTTCTTCTTCTTCTTCTTCTTCTTCTTCTTCTTCTTCTTCTTCTTCTTCTTCTTCTTCTTCTTTTCCTCCTCCTCCTCCTCCTCCTCCTCCTCCTCCTCCTCCAATACGTGCAAGGTGGGCCAGTGAAACCTTCAGTGTCTGTATTTCAGGCGAGCGTCAGCCTGAAATGGTTCCAGGCGTGAAGTGAATTGTAGAGAGAGTGTGTGTGCGCCGGGCAGGGTGGGACTCTTTACGGGCCTGCTGTGAGAGAGTGGGTAAGTGAGAGGGCGAGAGGGCGTATGTGGGAGTGAGAGGTTGGACGGGCGAGTCAGTTTAGCGGGAGAGTTAGCCGGTTGGCGGGTTAGTGACTCGGGTGGTTCGTCGGAGGGTAGGTTAGGTTTGTGTGTGGGGTAGTGGGGATAGGTGAGGATGGTGAGAATGTTTTTTGTGGGTTAGGTTGGGTGGGTTTTGCTTGGTTAGTGTATGGGGGAGTAACTTGGTGGTTTGGTTGATGTGTGAGTTTGTGGGTGTTTAGGTTTTTGGGGTGAGTAGGGTGACATTTAAAGGAGGGGGGGGATGATAGTGGTGGGAGAGGAAATTGGGAATGCTGTATAGAAGTGGAGTTTTGATGAAGGAGAAGGAGAGGATGAATCGCAAAAGGATAGGGATGAAAACACACACACACACACACACACACACACACACACACACACACACACACACACACACACACACACACACACACACACACACACACTATTAAGAAAACATGGTAAACACCGTTCCTGCACTAAGGTTCAAACTGTCTGACTTTCATCGTGAATTTCGCCTCTAGCTTCCTCATTACCATTGTTAATTAGCTCACCTTACACCTGGACGGCTATAGAAAGTATAGGTGTCCCGCGATAGGTGAAGCGATACAGTTTTAATGATGGACTTGTTAGTCTCAGGTATCGCAAGTGTGTTCCGTAATCATAAATAATTAGCGTGAAAGAGCCCAGTATAGGGAAGCTTCGTTAACCTGTGCGGACACATTTTTTGAGTTTTGACTCTGTACGTTTATGCAATAGTCTTCCTCCTACCATTTGAAAAAAGGAGAAGAGGAAACAAGAAGAGATTAGTCAGAATGAGGCCTTATTTTGTTTGAGAATAGGAATAAAAGAAAATAACGAACTATCTACCTATATATCTAATCTATCTTTTTATCTGTCTATCTGTTTATTTCTATCTATCTATCTAGCTAATTAATCTTGTTAAAAAAATGTGTAATGTATTTTAGAGCATATGGGAGAATGGCGTGAAGTGCAGTATAAGTAATATTTACGAAAACACAATTTGTAAGAAACGTAAGTTCGTGATAACATCTCGCCGGGGGACACACTCATCGTAAGGTAAAGAAACAAAACGTAGCTAACAATCCCTAAACGCTGTCATTTAGTATTCACATATATATTTTCTGATGATAAATGGATAATGACGCGCTATTTAAAATTCTAGATAATTATTTGGAATATAGTATTTGGAATTCAGAACACGCAACACAGCCAGCCAGCCAGCCAGCCAGCCACTCAGCCAGCTAGCCAGCCGTCCACTCTTTCCGGTAATATCAGCCAACAGCGTAACTCAGCTGTAACTCACGTAATTATACCCATCCTAGCGGCACTATATCACGGTGTATCTTGATCCACATAAGAGGACAAATGTTAACGGAATAATATAACTTAGCTCCAACTCGAACATTGACCTTCAAGAACGGATATTCCTGCGGCAGTATTTCAATGGCCGGTGCGAAATGACTGTAATCCTCGAGCTGATTCATGGCCGCGACTCCCATGGGCGCCGCTTCCGTATAATTAATTTCTCTCTAAGTGTAGGGGAGGAGAGACTAATTACAACGTGACCAGGTACGCCGCCGCCGGTGAGACTGATCAAGGCGAGTGTGTTTATGTGCGGGGCAGCGAGCGGCATGTGAGTATGGGGGGTGAAAGGGGGGGTGGAGGGTCTTTGTGTGTGTGTGTGTGTGTGTGTGTGTGTGTGTGTGTGTGTGTGTGTGTGTGTGTGTGTGTGTGTGTGTGTTTGTGGTTGTTTGTGTGTGTATTCAAAAATGTATTCCGGGCAGTTCTTTCAAATGTAGTACAACGTTGTATGTATCTATTTGTGGTGTGTGTGTGTGTGTGTGTGTGTGTGTGTGTGTGTGTGTGTGTGTGTGTGTGTGTGTGTGTGTGTGTGTGAGTGTGCGTCCCTGTATTTGTGTGTGTGCGGCCGTGCGTGATGGAATAGGGCAGGTTAGGCCATCGTAGAATTTATGGCAAGTAATTCCCCCGCTATGGGCTATGAAATTGATTGAGGCAAAGATAAATATCAAGGACACAAAAATGTATATCAATGCCCTTAATGTGACGGCCATTTGTATCGACCACGAGCTCAGTATTCATCCCTTAAACGCGGGTCTTAGTGGAGAGCTGCCAAGGGAGGGGAGGCGGATATATTGAGACAGAGAGACAGCGGGACAGAGAAAGACAGGAAGAAAGGACGGAGCTCAAGCCAGACAATACCCTCACATTCACCGTTCTATTAGGAGTAGCCTTCGCTCTGGACTAAAGTATTAATGCATTGTCCGTGAAATCGAAATGGCGCGGCAAACACGCACTCGCCCTCAAGTATTCTGTTGGGAGTGTGTCCTTGAACTCGGTGGATTGTGTTAACGATTTGTCCAGCGTTTGCAAATGGAAAGCGAGCGATTGTTTCCGTCAAGAGCGCTGGTGTTTGCGTGTTCCAGGCTCGTCTCTGCTCCACGAACCTCAACAATACCGTCTGATTGTGATTCTCGGAAGGAAATTTCGCTCGACTGAATATGCTTCAGACTTAGAAGGCTTGGCCACTGGTCAGAATGACAGGAGGGATTTTTCATGTCTCGAGGGAACGCGTGTGTATAGGGGAAGAGTCAGTCAGTCGGGAACATAGGCTAATAGTTTCTGTCAGTCAGTTAGCCAGTCAGTAAGGGAGTCAAGAGATACAGTCGTCCAGTGAACAGTCAGTCAGTACGCCAGTCAGTCGCTCACCATAAACGAGTTAGACATATTTTGACAGTCAGGTAGGAAGTCAGACGGTAGTTTTGTCAGTCAGTCAGTCGGTAAATTAATCAGAGATACGGTCGTCAAGTAGGCAGTCAGTCAGTAAGGTAGTCAGTCACTCAGGCCATAAGGGAGTTGGATAGATATTCATAAATTCAGGTAGGAAGTTAGATGAAAGTTTTGTCAGCCAATCACTCATTCGGTAATGGAATCAGTCAGTAATACAGGTAATCAGGCATGTGCTCATTAATAGTGTAATCAGCGGCTCTTTGTACAAGTAATAAAAGGCAGTTAGGGATACAAGTAGTCAGGTATGAAACCAGCTGGGTACTGACGCGTCATTTATTCGTTTCGTGATCAATTAGTTGGAGAGCCATTCATCCATTTAGCCGTTGAGGAAAATAGACAGAAAAAAGGAAGCAGATGGACAGTGACGCGCAGAGACAGTCTCAGGTTGTAAGCTACTCGTAATTAAGTGGGGTATTAGGTCAGCTTTAGTTCTTTCTGCCATTCACATGATTAACGACGTAATGAGGTAATTGGTGTGCCAGTCAGTGGGTCAATTAAGCTCCTTCTAATCAGCCTGCCAGCCTTTTCAGTGGCGCTCATTATATTGTCGCTTTATTAAGATTATATTCGGCGGAGCGGTCATTACTTAGCTGTCTCTGCCACACCTGGAACGCTATGGGGGGACTGAGTTTTCAAGGAATGACTAGTAACGTGTTCGGTATTTCATTTTTCTGTCCCTCAATATCTCGGTAAGTCTCCTCTTCACTGCCACAAACGGCACAATTCTCGTTCTTTTCCTCTCCCGCTTTCTGTGTGTCCTGTATTTCCACAGTTTTCTCCTATACAGTATTGTTAGCCTTGTAGGTTTCTATTTGTGGGGAAGAAAACACCAAGTGATTTCTTTGTCAGCCTATCTCACACCTTTGAACTTACCATATCTTCAGAGCTTCAAGACTCCCCACGTGTCCTTCATCTCCTCATTTTTCTCCTTAGAGCATTCTTATGAAAAAAAAATAGTCTTGCTGGTTTATATTTGTGGGAGAAAACACCAACTGATTGCTTTGTCTTTGAAACTCACCATATCTTCAGAGCTTCAAGAATTCCCACGTATCCTCCATCTCGTCATTTTTCTCCTTAAAGCATTCTTAGTCTTGCTGGATTATATTTGTGGGGGAAAAACACCAACTGATTGCTTTGTCACTCCATCTCACATCTTTGAAACTCACCACATCTTCAGAGCTTCAAGATTTCCCAGATATCCTCCATCTTGTCATTTTTCTCCTTATAAAGCATTCCTAGTCTTTCTGGTTTATATTTGTGGGGGCAAAACACCAACTGATTGCTTTGTCACTCCATCTCACAACTTCCAAACTCCCCACATCTTCAGAACTTCAAGATTTCCTACACTTGTGTTTCTCAGTAATACACGGACGAATGACCCCGACAAGCCTCTCACCTCTGTTCCATCCGTTTTATTGTGATATTCTCTGCTTCTTTCTTTCTCCTTCACTTTGTTACATCGTCTTTTCTTCTCTTCAATACACGGAGGAGGAACCGAGACCATCCCATCCCTTCCGTCCTATCTGCTCCCTTGCGATATTTCTGATTTTGTTCTTGCCTATGTACTCTGCTCGCTCGTTTTCTCTCTCACGGATTTTGAGTTTCAGTTCCCTATTTTTGATGCAGCGCTGTTTCATGTGTTTGCATTTCTTTCTTTTTACCTGTCTTTTCGTCTTTTTCTCGTTTTTTTTAATATAATTGTGAGATATATACATTTTATTATTTTCTCATTTTTTTTCTCTCTCTTCCTTTCTGATATATAACGACTTCCTTTCATTTCTATTTACAATTCTTTTCTTTTGTTTTTCGTCTCTTTTGAATAATTGTGAGACATACTTTATTATTTTTTTATTCAATTTCTTTATTTTCGCTGTTTTTTTTGTTCTTTTCTAATATGTAATCACTTCCATTCTCTTCTGTTAATCTGTCTTTTAGTTTATGTTACTTCTTTTTCTATTATGTGATTATGAGGTATTTTATATTTTTTTAACCTTATTTTCGTGTTTTCCGCTTGTCTCTTTCTTGTATAAAATGACTTCCATCCTTCTCCTCTTAGCTTTCCTTTCGTTTGTGTCTCTTCTTTATTAGCAATGTAATTGTGAGGTGTATATCTATTTTCTTATTTTCAATTTCTTTCTTTCTTTCTTCCATTCTCTCTTATTTACGACTGCCCGTCTTTTGTGTGTGTCAGTATCGTCAGTCTCGTTGCTGCTCCGCGCCGGGCAGTATATTCTCGCCTTTGCACGCCGCATGCGAAGAAAATTTCTCTGGTAAATTATCCGGTAATTTACAAGGCGGCATAAAGTTCTCGTAAAAAAAAGACCCTGCAAGTTGAAATGAATGTTCCTCGCATCCAGTTGGTAGCGGGGAAATAGAAATGATTCATATTGACATTAAAACTCGTTACACTTTTAAAGAGGCGAAAATATATGTGCTTAGGAGAGAGAGAGAGAGAGAGAGAGAGAGAGAGAGAGAGAGAGAGAGAGAGAGAGAGAGAGAGAGAGAGAATATAATAAGAAAAAAGCCACCCCTGGGAAATGAATAATGCATGAACCACCTTCTCTATACTGACCTCTCTTACATCCCTCTTACCTCCCTCCTCCGCTTCCCTCCACTTAATTCCTTTATTCTTCCTCCGTCTTCCTTACGAACGCATAGATCTCACGGAGGTCTGAGGGTGTCGTTGGGCGAGGCGTGTGGCGGAGTGGCTTTGGCATTCAACCGACTTCTGATTTGCTATCGGTTCGAACCCACGCGAGGTCCACTGCTCTTTGTCACTTAGCCAAGTAGGTTGTTTGTTTGTGAAGTGATTGTTTGCACTCTAAATGTTTTCTGTGTTGGTAGGTTTAATGCAGTACTGTAATCGAATCATCAATAGCAACATTTTTTTTTCTCTGCTTTTCTATTGCCCACTATTAATTTTCTTTGTGTTCGTTTCTTTTTTTTTGTCTTGAAATATGTTCCTTTCAGTTAAAATGTTTTCTATGTAAGTCGATTCAAATGCATTACTATTCTTGTTTTAGCAATAGTATACTTTTTATGTTCTATTCTACGTACATCGAAACACTTATTTTAGCATTACTTTTCTTTTTCACTCAACTTGTCCATTGCGCACTGACTCTATGTTCGTTGTACGACTAGGAAAAAAAGTGTTGTTTGCGCCTCAGTGTGTAAATATATTCCGTGCATTACTATGACCATAACAGCACATAAAAAAGCTCATTTCCGTTCAATCTGCTCGTCCATTATGCTCTGGTTATATACATTGTTTTTTATCAGTAACAACAAACGTGTATTTTTTTTCTTTAACGTCCATTGGGTGCTATTTTGTTTTGTTTTGTTTGCTCGTTTATCTCTTGGAAAGTATAGCTTAGAAGTTGAACGTGTGCTATATAAGTAAATTCAACACATTTTACGCTGCACTATCAGGAAGAAGAAACGTTTAATCTACCTTAAACCAAAAAAAAAAAAGTAGTGCAATGTAATGAAAGCACCAGCGCTAATTAAAAGGTAAGAGCCCGGCCTTGGCGCTATCGTTCCTCTTTCCCCTCTAACGGTGTCACGCGGGAATTTATGAGCACCCTACACATGCACATTCTCCTTCCCTCCCTTTCTCCTTCCTCCCTCCCGCCCTTCCTTCCTTTCTCACTGCCTCCCCTCACTCTTGTTCTACTCGCTCCTTGTCCTCACTGTATCTCAACGGAAAATTGCCCCTTCCTCGGCCTTACCTCATCCTTGAATTGCCGTTCTCCTTACTCAAAAGGTGAATTATTTCCGCCTCGTTCCTGTCTTCCTTTTTTATGACCTACATTACCCGGAAAAAGAAATGGCCCTTACTTAACCCTTCGTTGCCCCAATAGCTATACTTTTCTTTAACATACCTTGTGCTTATATTATGCTCGTTGACCTAGCTAGAACGCACATTTTCCTTTCACGTGTTTTTAACCGTTTATAATCCCTTACAGCTACATTTTCTTGGCGTTTATCATAAATTCATACGAGTTGAATATATTAGGACACACTCTTGTATATCTCTCCGCCTGCCTCATCATTTCATCTCTGTCGGAAGTCATCTCTTTTAACACTAAACTGCTACAATGCTCTGCAAAAATGGAGACGAATCGTAAAATATATTAAATGATGTGGAAAATTGAGTAAGTGTTGAAACTGGCAAAAAGCTTCAGAAAATTCACTAAGGGTTGAAAATAGTAAAAGAATATAGAAAATAGACTAGGGATGAAAATATAAAGCTGGAATAGAACATTGTCTTGACGGTTAAAAATAGTAAAATTGACTAATAAGTAAACATGGTAAACTGATGCAGATAAAGTAATGGCTCAAAACAGTGAAATAATACAGAAAGTGACCTGAGAGTCAAACAAATAATGCAGAGAATACAGAAATGATCAACAGTAATTAAACAACAACATCCTCACTTTACTATGGAGGCGCAGCTTAGAACAGGAGCCAATAGAGTCAGGGAGCGTCTTGATTCTCCCCTTCAGAGCACTTAAAGTCGTAGGCGCCGGTGGTAGGAACGCAGGATGGAGACTCTTAAGCCCAAACCTAACGCCTTCCTTACCTTACTGGGGCCTTCCTTTCCTCAGTGGGGAGGCAAGGAAGCCCTCGCACGCTAATGTAAGTGACACTCCAAAAAGCAGACCCTCGAGCTATCTCACTTTACTCCCCTCGTTTCATTCTCCCCTTCCCCTCTGGCTCACCCTCTCGCCCTCTCTCCCTGCCCTAATCGAAGCCTCTCTCCCGCCCTCCTCTTGCTCCTTAGCCCCTCAGCCCTTCAGGGACACTGCCTCACTTCCCGCACCTTCCCCGCCTCGGTTGCCTGGCTCTAAGGGAAATGCAAGGCCCGAGTGAGTGTATTTACTGGGTGGTGGTGCCGCGGCCGCCACCAGGGAGCCGGCGACACGTGGTTAATATTAGAGAGGGATAAAGTGTTGGTGTGTGTTAGTGTTTGTGTTAGGCTTCCATTCTCTCTCGGACTTTCCTCACTGTGCTTCCTCTCTTTCTCTGTCTATCTATCACTATCTATCACTGCTTATCTATCTATCTATATATCTTTATCTTCCTCTTTCGGTTATATGCTAAACGATACTTGGTTGGTAATTCGAAATAAATAAGAGAGAAAGAAAGATTTTGAGGAATGTTACGAATATAGATACTTACTTACGAAATGGAGGTGTCGATGAAAATATGGAAGAGAAAACTTGATATATAAACAAAACCAGAGCGATAAAAAAAGTGGTGGAGGTGCACAATGTTTTCTACGCGTGTCTACAGGGAAAATATTTACCCGGGGAGATAACGAGGAAAAATGGAAGGCTTAGACAAGACGCCAGAGGAAGGTAAATGTGCTCTATCGATCTAACCCATAAAAGTACGGTATTAAAGCTAAGAGGCAGGGGGAAGGGGGAGCAGAGGAGACCCGGAATGTGTACTTTGTCAATCTGCCCATAAAAGTACAGTGTTAAAGCTTATGAGGGAAAATTGGAGCTAGACAGGGAAATTGGATGGCCCTAACACACACACACACACACACACACACACACACACACGCACACGAAACCCCCCGCCCCTCCCTCCCACCCACACATACTTCCAGGGACTTAACTCTTCTTCTAGACCAAAACTTTCTTCCATTCTTTCTTCCTCGTTGATTCTCCAAACCGTCTAATCGTTTTTCCCATTTACGGTTATCACCCTCGCCTCTCTTTTCCCCTCCAGCGGTTTCCCTCCCTTCTTCCTTCCTCCTCCCTTCCTGCTCCCATCCATCTCTGCCTGTTCCGTTCATTCACCCCCTTTCTTCTTCCCCTCCACTCCTTCCCTCCCTTCTTCATTACTTCCCTCCCTCTAGCAATAATTTTTAACTCTTTCGGTTTTTTTTTTATCCTCCTCCACCCTTCCTCTCCCTGCTCTCCTCTCTTCTTTCCTCCTTCTCTCAACCATCCCTATCTCTCCCTTTCCTTATTTATCCTCCCTCACCTCCACCCCTTCTCTTCCTCGCATCTTTCTCCTTCCATCCCTCTTCCACTCATCTTCATCTTTTTCATTCAATCTTCTCGTCATTCCCTCTTCCCTCTGTCCATTCCTTTCTCTCTTTTCCCTTCCCTCTCTCACTCCTCTCTGACTCCTCCTTTTCCTACCATTTTCCCCTCACTCCATTCCTCTCTCCTTCTTCCCTCTATCCTATTTCCCTCTATCCATCTCTCCCACCCTCCATGACGCAAGACAACCTAGAGTTCGGCGATAAATCAAAGCGTAAACAACCGTATGTCGATGGCTAGAGGGATGGCCGAGGCAGCGGAGCGGGTGTGATCTGCTCATAAATAAAATAGCATCCCCTTCGATCCCTACAGAAAATCGATGTTGTGATGTGGGAAGTAAATACACCGAGCAGAGCGAAACTAACGGGAAATGATACTCTTGATTCATTACATTATAGCCTTTAGAATTTTGATTAAGTAGCCTTAGAAGCAGCACAGACAATTAACTAGCGCATGAGTGATATAGATATAGTATGTTAATGAAGAAAAGGGGAATAGTTAGGTAAATATTTAAGAACATGAGGGATATGAATTAAAGATCGTAGAGCAGAATTAACGTGGAAAAGATGGAGCTGCTAAAGAATAAATGAGAGAGAGAGAGAGAGAGAGAGAGAGAGAGAGAGAGAGAGAGAGAGAGAGAGAGAGAGAGAGAGAGAGAGAGAGAGAGAGAGAGAGAGAGAGAGAGAGAAAAGCAGATAAAGAGATAAAACACATACTTTCTCAATCTGATTTTCGCACCGGAACGAAATGACGGTAACGTGACAATCGGAAAATCGAGGAAGGGAACAAAAAAAAAACGTCTACTGTAATTCTGCGTGAGCCGTTCCCTCTGAGTTACCGCCCCGCCATCACCATCCGCTGCGGGGAGTGTTTGTTGTGTTTTGTTGTGGTTATTTTTATCGCTTTTATGATCGGCTGTCTTGTGTTGTGTTGGGTTGTGATGCGACTTTCTTTTTCTCTGTTGTGTTGTGTGTTGTCATTCCTGCTGTTAGTATTGTTGTTGGTGTTGTTGATGGTGGTGGTAGTAGGAGTGAGGGGGGTACTGGTGGTTAGCTTTATGTGTTGGGGAATGGGATGGGGGATCAGGAAGGGGAGAGTGTGGGGGGGTGGTTGAGGGGGGGAGGAAGGGGGGGAGTGTGGGGTAGTTGAGGGGGCAGGAAAGGGAAAGTGAAGGGGGGCTGGGGTGTTGAGTGTGTGTGTGTGTGTGTGAGAGAGAGAGAGAGAGAGAGAGAGAGAGAGAGAGTTTGGTCATAGTATTCGAGTACAAGACATCACCTTTAACTTTCTTTTATATTTGCTTTAATTATTTAAGCCTCACTTAGCATCAACTTTAAATTCTCTCTCTCTCTCTCTCTCTCTCTCGCTTTCTCTCTCTCTCCCCAACTCTCGTCAGACGTTTTTGCTGATCAAACGCGACATTTCTTCTTTGATCTCTGTGAATCGTGCCGCCCTTGTTTTTCTCTTAATGCGATTCCCCGCCGTTTAAGAGCATGCGAACCTTTCCTCGGAGGCTTGATGGCGCCGGGATAGGACTGTAAACACGACGCCCGCCATGCAGCCTTTGTCTCGCCTACTTAAAGAGGACGCGGAAGAATGAAATTGCCTTTAATCATACTCTCGTTCCTCCTCGGGTCTCCTCCAGCGACTTGTCATAAAGGTGGGACGGAGGATGGTGGAGAGGGAGAAAGGAAAGGGTTGGTTGTGGGAAGTGTTACCTTGGGACTGCTGCCTCATTTCACCGATTTTTTTGAGTGATTTCGTTTTTTTATATACTTGTTTTCCTCTGTATTTATTTTTTATTTGTTTATGTTATTTTTTTGTTTTATTTGTGTTCGATCGCCGTGGAAAATAATATCACGTTAAATGTCAGAAACTGCTGTGATGTGATTTTTTTGTGATTTCGTTATGTTTCCATACATGTTTTCTTTCATGTTTTTTTTTTTGTTTTTTGGTTTTTTTTTTGTTTTCCTTGTATTCGTTGTCTGTGGAAGATAATATCGCGGTAAATGTCATAAACTGCTCTGATGTGATTTTTTTTCTGATTTCGTTATTATTTCATACATATTTTCTTCCATATTTTTTTTCCTTGTACGTATTCGTTCACTGTAGAAGATAATATCACAGTAAATGTCATAAACTGCTCTGTTGTGATTTTTTTGTCATTTCGTTATTTTTTCCATACATATTTTCTTCCATATATATTTATTTTTATTTTTTTGTTTTGTTTTTCTTGTATTCGTTCACTGTTGAAGATATTATCACGGTAAATCTCATAAACTGCTCTGATGTGATTTATTGTGATTTCGTTATTCTTTCCATACATATTTTCTTCCATGTTTATTTTTTCTTTATTTTTTTTTTGTTTTGTTTTCCTTGTATTCGTTCTGTGTGGAAGATAATATCACGGTGAATGTCAGAAGCTGCTGTGATGTGATGTATGGTCGTGTGATTGATGGATGAATGAGTGAATAAAGGTCAATCATCCAGTTTTTTTTTCTTTAGGACAGTTTTTCTTCATTAAACAAAGAGAAGCGAAAGAAATAACGTTTTTTATCTATTACTCGTGCATATTGTTTTGTCTCGTCATTAAGGTTAGAGTTAAATGCCAAAACTACAAGTGAACGCCTAACAAAGAGTCCTGAAGCAATTGAAATGAAATGAAGTAAAAATGTAGAAAGAAAATGCCTAAAGATCGTATAAATTGCTTCGTCATAAAAAAAAAATCATAAAGGTCGTGTATATTGCTTTGTCTAAAAAATAAACAAAGAAAAATACGTTAAGGTCGTGAATATCGCTTTGTCTCATACTGAATTATTAACGTTATATCCTGGTGCACACGAGTAAAAATCAAAATAAAATAAAAATAGTTGCGGAGAAAAAGAATATAAGTGAAGCATTAAACTTAAACAATCGGTCACGAGGAGCAAGAAGCGTTATATTATTAAGCTTTTGTATTAGTTTCCGTGAAGTCTCCGTCGCTACTGGAACGCCTTGGCTTGAAATACTGGAAGAGGTAAACAGTAACTCACTCGCGGGAATCCTGGAATAGTTAAACTCGGGGGCAGTTGAACGCGGAACACAAAGTCATTCCAACCCGTGAACTCGAGGCTTGATTGAATGTTAATCTGCTTGCATCGGGTTATGAGTGTCCTTCTGTGGTGAATTATCTCCTCTCCTAGTCCTCCTCCCCCTCCTCTTCCCCCCGAACTCTCCTCTCCTCTTCCTCTTCCGCCTCCCACTCCTCTTACTGCACCACTCCTCTTTCTCCTCCATTCTCACTCTCCTCATCCATACCCTCCACGTTCTTCTTCCTCGTTTTTCACCTTCTCCTCTTCTTCCTCTTCCTACTTCTCCTTCTCTTTCTTCTCTTCCGTGTTTCTCACTTCCTCAATGCTATTTTTTCTCTCTCACTCGTTCAGGCTCCGTCAATCTCTGTCTTTCTCACGTATCGCTTTCTCCATCTTTGTCTGCCTTTTCCTTCACCCTCCTCTCTCTCTCTCTCTCTCTCTCTCTCTCTCTCTCTCTCTCTCTCTCTCTCTCTCTCTCTCTCTCTCTCTCTCTCTCTCTCTCTCTCTCTCTCTCTCTCTCTCTCTCTCTCTCTCTCTCTCTCTCTCTCTCTCTCTCTCTCTCTCTCTTAAAATATTGCATATTTTTCGAACTTGAGAGAATTTCTTTTTATGCGTCACTGCAGGAAATATTCAAGCGATTGTTTTTTTTTATAATAGTTTACTCTTTTTTTGTAGCATTTTATCGCTTTTAACCGTCATTTTTAAGCGCTATATTTCATTTTTCACCGGATATCTTTTTTTATTATTTTCAGTGGGAATTATAACACGTTTTTTTTCTCGTCCCCGAGTACCACGCCTCGCCCGACCACGGGGCCATTAGAGCGTCCCCTTAGGCGCCTGAATTTATGGGCCGCGGAATATGTGTAAAATATTTAGATCCCAATTTTCTGGAAAACGCATCGACAGTCGTGCGGGACAAGATTATTTCTGCTGGGAGTTTTATTTTGTGTCGGTGGGTGCTTGTTTTTCTTTTTCTTTATTTTTCGTGTGTTGGTACTGTTGGTTTTATTTGTGTAGATGTGTTTAAATGCTGCTATTATTATTTTTTTCGTTTCGGGTAATAAAGTTTTCGTTGTTTCGTTTTTTTGGACACAGTTATGAAGGCTCTATCTTTTTTTTTTCGAAGTCTGTTCAGAAACCACCTTTAAAGACATTTTTCGCTTCTTTTTGCTTCTGTATTTTCTTCATTTGTTAGTCTTTGGTGATTTTTTCTCTATATCTGTTCAGACGGCATTTTAAAGCGTATTTCGTTTGGAACATTTCATTATTTTTTCCACGTCTGTTAAAACTGTGGACATCGTCTTTGTATAAAAGCATTTTTTTAATTCATTTGTTTTGGCTATGTTTCTCTGTGCTGTCTGTGATTTATTTCTTCAGATTTATTCTGACGGCTCGTTGAAGATTTTTTCCAATGGTGACTGCGTATTTTTAACCTAAAATATCTGCCATTTCTTTTCATTCATTTAACTCTTTTCAGATTGCAAGTCAGGTTTATTTTCAATGTTTATTTTGGCGATTCTCAGCTTCAGTATTTGTTTTGCTCCCTCCATCAGTTTGTTTTGTTTTATTTCTTCAAATCTGCTCCATCGGCAGGCTTACAGATTATGTCCTGTGATTACTACTACTGTGTTTCGCTGCTTCAGTATTTTTGGGGAACTTCTTTAATCTGCTGTTTGTTTCGTTTTATTTCCTCAATTGTGTTCGATTGGGGCGTTTGAAGACTATTTCCAGCGATTATTGCTTAGATGTCTTTCCGATATGATGAATTTCTTCTTTATTCTGTCTCTGAAGATGCAAAATAATTCCTCGGCCATATTTTTCCTTTATTCATTCCTGCAGTCGAACTCAGGAAAATTTTATGACGGCGTTTATCTCCACATTTTTTTTCACTGACAGCAATACTTTTTTGTCCACGCTCAACCCAACAATCTTCATCCGTTTTCTTCCGTACTTGACCTGGCTTCTCCTCCATCAATTTCGCCTTCCTTTGTTTTCCGCCACGTGTCTCATAAACTCTTCATACTCCGTAAAGACTGCCGCGAATACATCATCATTACACAGCCGAAAACAAGGTAAGGAAAATAGACTCACCTGTAATTACTGTGACAGGTGAGGTGTCCGGGGAGGAAGGGAGCAGGTGAAGCGAGTAGGGTTAGGGTTAAGGTAAGGAGAGGGCGCCGTCGGAAGGTAATGGGTAAGGCAAGGGATGTATACTGCTATTTACCTTATGGGGTAGGAAAATAAGGTAAAGAAGAGTGATAAAAATAACCCTTAAGATCTTGGGGAAAGGAAAAACACGGAAGAATGGGAAAAAGCGGAAAATGAATGAAAAAGGAAATTAGCAAAGAAAATGAATGAAAATGTACGAAAAAATTAAAAAAAGAAGTAAAAAAGGAATGAAAAAGGAAACTGTCAAAGAACATGAGAGATAATGAGCAAAAACGAGTGAAAGAAGTGACCTTAAAACACAGAACGGGAAGTAAAGATACGAAAAAAATAGGAAAAAAAAGACCAGAAAAAATAATGAGAGGTAATATAGCGAAGAAAAATGAGAGAAACTGAGCAAGAAGAAAAATACTACCAACGAATGAAGACCAAAGAATAAGGAAGAACATGAAGCCAGTGCAAGGTGAAGTAGTGACTCTCCCCCCTCCCCCCTCTCTCTCTTTCTATCTTCCTCTGTGACCGGAGGAAGGAAAAATAAAACTAAGACTGAGTACCTCCAGACTTTTCCGATCAACCTTTTCTTTTCTGGCAGCGACGAAACCTCGCAGCCAGCACGTCAGGGCTAGTGTGGAGCCTCAAAGGACGCAGCTGAGGGGAGAAGAAGGGCGGGGAGGGAAGGAGGAGTCTCAGAAAGTAAGGCAGGATGAGGAGGAGGAGGAGGAGGAGGAGGAGGAGGAGGGACAAACCGTAACTTTTCGATAATTCTCTAACGTGGCGTTCAGTAAGGCATTGGAAGGCGGGTGGGAGGTGAGATGAGGGGAGGAAGGGTGAGGGGAAAGGGAAGGACCGGGATGAGAGGGGCGGGTAGGCGTGAGGGAATGGATGACAGAAGGGTGGATGTGAGAGGTTGGTGGGACGGGTCAGGGTCGGGGTGTGGGGGAAGGGATAAAAGGGCTCGGGTCTGTCTGCCTTCCCTGAGTAATCCAATGTGGTGAGGGAAAAAATGTTGATCTTGAGGGGTCTGTTCCCCTCTCTCCATCGCTAATGTATTTTGTTAGTGAGAGTCTGCTTTTTTATATACTTTATCGCACGCCATAACTCACGACTAAAAAGACTGTGGATGCGAGCTGTGGGAAAAAAATTAGATTAGTATGTTTCTCTTACTTTCTATTTTTTTTTTTTTTTTTGAGGCCTCGGCGATAAAGACATAGGGTATAGTGTCCAAGTAGTTTTCTTCCTTCTTACCTTCCTTCTCAATCCCTCTTTCTCTCCCTTTCAGTAGGCTTCTCTTACTTTCCCATTTTTTCCCCCTGATGTTTCGGCGGTAAAGACATAGGGTATAGTGTCCAAGTAGTTTTTTTCCTCCCTACCTTCCTTCTCAATCCCTCTTTCTCTCCCTTTCAGTAGGTTTCTCTTACTTTCTCCATTTTTTTTCCTAATGTTTCGGCAGTAAAGACAGAGTATAGAGTCCAAGTAGTTTTTCTTCTTTCTTACGCTTCCCTCATTCCCTCCTTCTCTCTTCCACCTCTCTCGTTAAGGAAAGATTGTCTAAGTTTCCCGCGCTGCTATGAGAAAATGTAAACCTTTCCTAAGAGCGAAGGGGCCAACTTTCAACATACGGGCTCGGACGAGTTGTCTGCCGCGGCTTCTGAGCGCCGACGAGCCAAGTTAGACTCTCCCCCCGACCCTCCAGAACGCGTAGCCAGGCACTTGCATGCTCGTAACCATCCTCCTCCTGGGCCTGCTTCTGCTCCTTTGCTTTTCCCTCGTTGTTTTCAGTCTCCTCAACTTCTTTTCCCTCCTCCTCCTCCTCCTCCTCTTCCCGGTCCCTTCTGTCCCCTCCAGCCAGTCGTTTTCTCTTCATTTTCTCGCTAACTCCGAAATCCACCCGCTTGCATTCAAATCCACTCCAGAGTTTTTTTCTCTTGGTCATCTGTTCTTGCATTTCCTAATTACTCCTTGCATTTGGGTTTTTGGGTTTTTGTGCGTTTTCTTTTTCGATCTTTTGAGTTATTTGTATGGCGTTTTTTGTTAGTCTATTAATGTGCGCACCAATTCCTCAGCTGATTAACGTGTTAGTTGACGCAAATTGATGAGTAATGAATTGATCACTCTTGCTGGGCCACGTATTGAGGTTCGGATTATTTCACTAACAGGATTTGGGTGTCAATTCAATTAGTCCGCTGCTATTTAATTACCTCCCCCTCTCGCTATGGCGCATTTTGTCCCGCCCTTCCGTCCCTTCGCTTACTTTCTCCTAATTATTCAAATGCACGGCCGCTCCTCGTGTCCCGTTCTGCCTCGCCTCGCCTTACATCAAAGCTCCTTATTTTTAAACATTTCGGCGGACAAGCTCACACATACGACAAGGCTTTCGTGGGACTGTTCGGTATTTTCAGGGGTAGATTTATATCTCTGGTGGTAGTTGGACCTTTCTTCTGTACCACGAATCTAAAAAGCCACTCCTTAGAACCCGATCAATCACCTTTTTTGCCTTTGGAAATAGCTGATGCAAAAAGCGGAACCGTCCAAGAACACCCACCGAAGTTATGAGCGAGGCAAAGCTTCAGCCTCTCGAAAAAATGGTGTCGCCTCGTGTTTCCTCGACTTTACTTTTCCTCCTCTTTAATAATGGCGCTGCTCGTCTCTCGTTTCTTAATTAGGGAAGTGGCGAGGGCCCTTGAGGAGGAGTGGTGTGCTCGAGGTAAGGATTGAACTTTCTATATGTACGGAAGATGCTCCTCCTTGCTGCTCTTCTTCCAGCGGCGAGAACGTGATGTGAGCAATGTGTGTGTGTGTGTGTGTGTGTGTGTGTGTGTGTGTGTGTGTGTGTGTGTGTGTGTGTGTATTGATGTCTTATTCTGTTTCACGATTTTTTTACCTTTCTTTGTGAAGCGACGAGGGTGCTGGTGACGCTATAAGAGGCTGTGGTGGAAGTTGGGGGTGGGGTGGGGTTGGGTGGGGGGGGGTTGAGGTACTGGTAGTTGTGGAGGGCGGCGTGGAGCTGTTTCAAGGTGACAGACCGAGATGAGTGTATGCAACGAGGTAAGGTAAACAGCGAGAGGGAAAGAAAAAAAAAAGACGATAAAAGGATCTCCACTAATGAAGTCTCGCTGTTCACGTGGGTCTGAGGCGCGGCATTGTTTTCATATCGATTTTCCAGCGTATTCCGACCGCGGCTCCGCCAAATTGCCGCACGAGAACGAGGCAGAAGAAGCATAATAGTCTCGCCTTAACTATCCTCGGAGGGGGCTGACGTGACACGCTTCTTAGACTCTGGAGAACAAGGCAAAAGGATAATAGTCTCGCTATAACTATCCTCGGAGGGAGCTGACGGGACACGCTTCCTGGGCTCTAGAGGGACGGTATATGGAAAGACGAGACGCTGGCACGAACCCCATAAGAAGGCCACATATTGCATTGCCCTCCGCCGCAAAACACCACAGTAAAAAGAGGAGGTAGAAGTGTGAGATCCCCCGTTTTCTTCGCTCTGCCTCCTCAACGCCTCGGGCCTACTGACAAAAAAAGTAAGCTGTTCCAAGTCTCTTAAAAATAGCGCGTCAATGTGCCTCATTCAGTGGGCGGGGAGAGAGCCTTCCCTCACTCAACGGCACGAAACTTCTTCAACTCTCCGGGGCTAAAGAGAGGGTGCTCATCTTGCTAAGGAGGGAAAAGTTACTCCTACTCGTCAGGCGATGCTTCCCGGAGCCATCAAAAGAAACTACACCACCTTACTCAGCGGAATAGAGCTCATCTCCCTCCCCTGCTCTCGCTTCCCTCCCTCCTTCTTTCACTCCTCCTCATGCAAGGCAGCGATGAGAGGGCGAGACGAGACAATGAGGTGATTCTCCTTCTTAAGAACTGGAAGACGCCTCCTCCTCGCCCCTGTACACTGAGGAGCCATGCGAGAACGGAATATAACGCAGTTCCGGAGTAATAGTAACAGAGTACCCAACCTTCACCCTGCTTAAGTCTTGATCGTGTGGTATGACAGATGAAGGGAAGGGGAAGGTAATAATGGAGATGACAGGAAGAAGGGTGTAAACAAGTGACGAAGGGAAGTAGAAGGAAGGTGACAGGATGGTGAGGAGTGGTTCGGAAGGGACAAGAGGTGTTAAGGACAGTGATAGGGTGAAGAAGGGAGGAAAGGTTGAAGAGAGAGAGAGAGAGAGAGAGAGAGAGAGAGAGAGAGAGAGAGAGAGAGAGAGAGAGAGAGAGAGAGAGAGAGAGAGAGAGAGAGACGTAGAAGGGAAGTGACATGGGACGAAAAACTGGAAGAGATGGGCGAGAAAGGGGAGGATGAGGAAAAGGAAGAATACGAGAAGAGGAAATGGAGGAGATGTGATGAGGAATAGAGAAGAAGAAAGAAAGTGTTGGGGAAATAAAGGGTATTAATAGAGGTAAAGGAAATATATGTGGAGGAAAGATAGCACTGAGGAAAGAAGGAAGAAAGGAGACGTGAAAAAGAGGATAAAAGTCAAGAGAGAGAGAGAGAGAGAGAGAGAGAGAGAGAGAGAGAGAGAGAGAGAGAGAGAGAGAGAGAGAGAGAGAGAGAGAGAGAGAGAGAGAGAGAGAGAGAGAGAGAGAAAAGCATTAGATTATGTTAAAGGGTTTGGCGCAGTTCGGTCGGAATGTAAAATGCTGCATGATCTGTTGGCGTGTGAGGCGAGTGAATTTTAATACATTCAAGAAAAGCTGTTTATGAGATTTAAGCCAAGATGAGCGTTTTTTTAATACCGGAGAGAGAGAGAGAGAGAGAGAGAGAGAGAGAGAGAGAGAGAGAGAGAGAGAGAGAGAGAGAGAGAGAGAGAGAGAGAGAGAGAGAGAGCAAAAAAATGGCCGTCTGCTCCATAAATTTTAACAGTGGACAAAATTACTGCTTTCTTTTCACGCGGCAAAGTGAAAAGTATTGCGCAAAAGTAGAAATATGTGCTCTGAGGAGTAATTTGGAAGGAAATGTTGTTAGGTTAGACGGATAAAAAGAATGAGAAAGAATTGTGTGTGTGTGTGTGTGTGTGTGTGTGTGTGTGTGTGTGTACGGTTTTACAAGATAAGACAGGATTTATGTTATTTAAGAGGATTTCCCAATCATGGGCCTTGTTTCCAGTTGCAAATCCTTCTTTTCCTCCTCCCCTTTCTCTTCTTTCTCTATTTCCTCCTCCACGTCCTTTTCCTCGTCTTCGTCGTCCTCTTCGCCCTCCTCCTCCTCCTCTTCCTTCTCCTTGTCCTTTTTCAACTCCTCTTCCTGTTTGTGCTCTTCAGACACACTCTCTCTCTCTCTCTCTCTCTCTCTCTCTCTCTCTCTCTTTGACACACACACACACACACAAACACACACACACACACACACACACACACACAGTTTCGTCGCTTCCAACAGACGTTTAAATTAACGTAAGAGAACTTCCTAAACTGTCCGCGTCGCTAAGTTAGACTCGCCTAACTTGACCCCAGTGTGACCCGGCCGGCTGCACCGAAAGAGTCGACGCCCGGAGGGAAGGAGAGTGGGAAGAAAGGAGTAGAGGAAGGAAGGGCCAGAGGTTAATGGGGAAGGAGGGAAGCTGTTGGGGAAAAATAGTGGGGGGCCGGTAGCCGAAAGGTAAATGGAAAGGAAGGAGATGTGGAAGTAAAATAGTAGGGGAAAGAAGTCCTAAAGGGTAATGAAAGGGTTAGGAAGATGGGGAGGAAAAGAGAAAAGAAAGGTAGCCAGAAAGTAATGAAAAGGAGAGGAAAATACAGAGAAAAAACGGTATGGGAATGATTTTACTGCCTTGATGAAAAGGTAAGAAATATGTGGAAGAAATATTGTAAGGGAAGTGTGAGAATGAAAAAGAAAGGAAGATAAGGAAGGAAAAGGTAGAGGAAGGTAGTCAGAAAGTAATGAAAAGGAGAGGAAAATGCAGAGAAAAATAGTATGGGAAAGATTTTACTGACTTGATGAAAAGGTAAGGAATATGTGGAAGAAAAATAGTAGGGGAAGTGTGAGAAGGTAAAGGAAAAGGAGATAAGGAAGGAAAAGGTATAGAAGGTAGCCAGAAGGTAATGGAATGGGGTTAAGAAAGAGAAGAGGAAGGAAGTGGGAGAATGTAAAGAACCGGGGAGCAAAATGAGGAGCAAAATAGCTAAAAGTAAAGTTAAAAGGAAAATTATGAATACGTGAACATCCAAATGAAAATTATGAAAAGTTATAAGGATTTTTGTTTTGCTAGTTGTCTTGATGTGAGATACACCGTGTGTGTGGGTGTGGGGGGTGTCCTCAGGTATCAAATGTGCTTTTAATCCACTAAAATATTACCTGGCGCACCAAGTCTGAAGCCGGTGTAATCAATACGAACAGAGAAATAACTCAGTTTATCTTTCGTGTCCCGAGCAGCTCTTGGCGATGGTAAAAATAACAACAACACCATTCATTCCCATCGAGTACATTCTTTATCCTTTTGTGAAGCCAAGGGGGTGGGGGTCCTGGGGGGATGTATTCAAGGATTCTATACGTACAAAATCGAAGTTTGAGTTTTACCACCTCGTCCTGCCATCGACGACAATACCGCTACCAGTCCCGGAGTAACATGCCAATATCAATGTGTAATGTAATAGGATCAAGGAAAAAATATGTTCCTAATTCATCAGGCGCAAGTGACTCATTCTCACTTACTATTAATGTTAAGAGAATGCTATTGAAACTTATATGCGTAGTGGAATTTTATATCAAAGAGTAAGTCAGCTTTATGATCGATTAAGCCCAGTGTGACGCTGTGAGCATTATCCGTTATCTGGCAGTAAATGGCATAATACTTTGCTTATGCATTGATTTAGCGGGATTTGCTCGCAGGTAGTGTCGTATTAAAGGAATTACTATGAAGAGTCTCCCATCACTAATGCAGCGCGGGTCAGGACGAAGCACAGTATTGGAAACCGATTGACAGACAAAAAGAACTCCCATTATAAGAACTCATGGTCCGGCGGTGACTTCACTGCAGGAGATATTGGAGGTAGTGGTTATTGTGTATTGGTGTACGATAGTGGTTTAGATATGGAATTGGGTGGTCGTACAAAAATGGGGTGGTAGTGGGAATGTTAGTAAAATGATGGAGGTGAGAAATTATTAATATAAGTGCAAAGGGAATGCGATTAATTTGTTGTAGTAGCAATGATATATAGTAGTAATTAAAAGCGGTCATATTGAATAGTGGTAGCATTAAGGAATCACAGTTAGCATTGAATAGGAATGACAGTGATTTGTGGCAGTAGCAGTAAGCAATCTTAATAATCAATTGAGATAGCAAAGAGTAGACGTAGTAATGAATATCGATGGCTGTGGTGACTTGGAGAGTATAGTAGCAGCAGTGATGGCGGTAGGGGGCGGTGGTGGTGGCTGGGTGTGTGCAATCTATCTTATGCATTGCACCAATTTTTTTGCGGCGGGGATGACTGGTGTTGGCGGTGGTTGTGTCGGTGGTGGTTGTGATGGTGTAAATGTTGATCGGAACTGCGGCAGGTGGTGGTGGTGGGTGGAGGTGGAGGCGGTGGTGGCAATGACAGACCCAGAAAAACACCAAAAATAACTCACACACACACATAAAAAAAGGAACAACATCACACATCCACACGCGATGCAGTGGTGCCATTAAAACACACCTGACAAAAAGAACGTAACATGGGCTATAAAAATACATGCCCTCATCGTTATTCTACACGGCGGACAGTCACACCATGAAGTCTAGGAGGAGGAGGAGAAAAAAGCAGAGGTCCAGATAAGCTTGTTTATTATGCCCCGCTCCTCCTCCCTCACACGTGTAGGGTTCAGGGACCTTGTACACGTGAAGATAAGAGGGGTGAAAATAAAGAGGATAAAAATAAGCCCACTCGACCCAAACTCCCTGGGGCAACCTTGCGCACTCTGGCCTATTTTGAGAGAGAGAGAGAGAGAGAGAGAGAGAGAGAGAGAGAGAGAGAGAGAGAGAGAGAGAGAGAGAGAGAGAGAGAGAGAGAGAGAGAGAGAGAGAGAGAGAGAGAGATGGATGGATGGATAGATGGATAGAAAACACATGTTGAACTAAGAAAAAAAATGACGGGTGATATTCTGGAAACGAGTGAAAAGGAAGAGGAGGAGGAGGAGAAGGAGGAGGAGAAGGAGGAGGAGGAGGAGGAGGAGGAGGAGGAGGAGGAGGAGGAGGAGGAGGAGAAGGAGGTGGACGAGGGCGAGTAAGAGGAGGAGGAGGAGGAGGAGGAGACATTTATAATTAGTAGGATTAATTTTCCAGCGAAGGAATAAGAGATGGAGGAGGATTTTTCCGGCGGGATGACGAGCGGAGGGGTGGAAAGTTTGAGAACAAAAGTGTTAAGAGGGAAAAATATATTACTTAAGGAGAGGAAGTGTGTGTGTTTGTGTGTGTGAGTGTGTGTGTGTGTGTGTGTGTGTGTGTGTGTGTGTGTGTGTGTGTGTGTGCGCCGTCTACACAATGCTATCTTCCTCGTCGTCCCGGTTTTTATGTTCTCATCACCCCCTTCCTTCCCTCCCTCACCCTCTGCCTCACCTCCCCTTATCACCCCCTGCCTCACCCCCATCCTCCCCTCCTTTCCTCTTCTTCCTGCCTCTTTCACCCTTTCCTATTATCATGGTGGGTGAGTGTGTGTGTGTGTGTGTGTGTGTGTGTGTGTGTGTGTGTGTGTGTGTGTGTGTCACGAGTCGAGGTATAGTTTTATTTATTTCCTTCTCTCGTGCTGTGTTTGTGTTTAATTCCAAATGTCATCAGTCACCGAACAGGCTGCGTGCATCATGGTTAGAAAATTAAATAGTAGTCACTCTTTTTTCATGTAGTTTCCACGAATTAATCACACAGTATTGAGTTACAGGGATGAAAGATGAGCTTATTTTTTTGTTCTCATTTGGAGTGTGTGGGCAGATAACAGGAAACCAGGTATGATGAGTTGTAATGAAGGTGTAATTATTAGATCTTCCAAAAGACAACACTAATTACTTCAGCCTATTTATTTTCCACTAGTTAATACCTGACTTTGTTTTACTCCTGAGCTACAGTAACGTATCTTCTCAGCATCTCACAGTTATAATACATGCCTTGCTATTTGACTTTTCAGAATAACACAGATGGCTATCACTTTTTCTCTTATTTTGATTTATTTTTTCCACTTTTTAGCTACGTTACTCTTTAGCTTTTCTTACTTTAATCCCACCGTTCCCTCATGCCAGTTCCCTGTATCAGTTTACCTCTTACATATTTTCCCAACAAACTTCCAAACTCTCGCTCTAATATATTTTTTCCACATATTTATCTACGTTGTTCTTTTTCTTTCATTATTAAATCCCACTATTACCTTACGCCAGATACCTCTAACGCTTTACCTCCAACATATTTCCTCGACAAAATTCCAAACTCTCGCACTAATATATTTTTTTTCCACATATTTAGCTACGTTGCTCTTTTACTTTCATTACTTAATCCCACTGTTCCTTTATGTCAGCCACCTCTAACACTTTACCTCAAACATATTCCCTCAACAAACATCCAAACTCTCGGGCTATTTTTTGTTCTTCCACTCTTTAGCTACGTTGCTCTTTTACTTTCATTACTTAATCCCACTGTTTATTCACGCCAGCTCAACGTATCACCTCCCCTCCTACATATTTCCTTTACAAACCTCCAACCCCCTTTTTTGTACTCTTTTCCAGATGCCATTTGACTTTCATTACTTAATGCCTCATATCTCCAACATATTTCCTCAACAAACATCCAAACTCTCGCACGAATTTATTTCTTCCCTTTATCACTTTTTATCACTTTACCTCTTACATATTTCCTTAACAAACTCCTAACAGCTTGCGTACCACATTCCTCAGGCCAGACACGTTTATCCCATTTACTTCTCAACGGGCCTCTTTAAAACCGCTTACTCTTTAACTTTTGTAACGTAAGCTCAAAGTACCTCACTCCTTCTATCGCCTTTACTTCTATAAATACAGTTCTTAAACTATCTTTCTCCTTAACTTGTATGATGCAGCATCCACGCACCATCAGGTTGGCTATTTTTATCCCCTTTATTTATGCCAACACACTCCTTAGCTTCATAACTTGGCAGAAAAAAAGAACCGATCCCCAAACTTGCTACTTTCAACGTGTCTTTAATTTATGATCTTACTATTTAACTTTGCATCCTAGTACTTTCAGATCGGTTACTTTTATCACCCTCATTCCCTTCTCTAAGTCAACACATCTCTGTAACAAATAAATCTCCTTAACATGTGTCACCCAGCAGCAAAGTATTTCAAATCTTGCTATCTCCATTATGTCTTTAAATTACCCTCTCACTGTTTACCTTAGTATCCTCCGGTAAGATTCGTTGTATCGGCGTTCTTTATTTACTAATTCAACATGGCCCTTTAACAAGCGGATCTACTCTCTAACATGAATCACTTCACAACAAAACATCCCCAGAATCTTGCTATCTCCATCGTGTCTTTAAATAATTTTCTTACACTTTAACTTGCCTTGGTTTCCCCCCTCTTCTTCCACCCCAGCATCCCAGCCCAGCCCAGCCCTGCATCTCAGTACACCTCCTCCCACCCTAGCATCCCAGCATCCTCCTCCCCCCGCCCACCCCCTTTTACGCAGCCGTCAGCCCCAGCATGTCATCAGGCACACTCGCTCTCCCTCACACGCACTCCTCACCCAACGCAAAGAAATGAAGAAATGCTCATAAAGTAGTCGCGCGCCCTGCCGGAAACGGTAAAACTCACGCGCAAATGTGGGGCTGGGAGGGAACGAAAAACGAGAAATATTGAGTAGACGAAAACTGAGAAAAAGAGATAGGAAGACATACAGCCGCTCCTAAAGATGATAGACACACAGAAGGAAAGAAACACACACACACACACACACACACACACACACACACACACCTAAGCACCCTCGTAATGTCAGCTCCTCCTCGGGCTGGGCGGGACAAAGGGAGTCTCATGAGGCCCCAGGTGACGAGGAGGTGGGAGTGGAGGGGGCATGGGGGCGGGGTTGGTGGGGGGCGCCGTGCCATGTGGTGTTATGAGTGTCACCCCGCGCACGTCTCAGTCTTATTACTCTCAGGCGATGCTTACTCCAATTTCTCTCCCCCTTCCTCCTTTCCTCCTCTTACTTCACCTCCACTTCCTTCTCCTTCTCTCCTTTTCCCTTATTTTTTTCGTTGCACATGTTTCCCTCTTTCCTTTTTCTTTTTTTCCTCGTTAATATTTTTCTCTTTTTCATTTTTTCCTACTTTTTTACTCCAATTCCTCCTCTTCCTCTTACTCCAATTTCTCTTCCTCTTCCTCCTTTCCTCCTCTTACTTCATCTCCACTTCCTTTTCCTTCTCTTCTTTTTCTTTATTTTTTTTCGTTGCACATGTTTCTCGCTTTCCCTTTTCCTATTTTCCTCGTCAATATTTTTCTCTTCTTCCTTTTGTACTACTTTTTTACTCCAATTCCTCCTCTTCCTCTTACATCACCTTTACCTCATTTTCCTCCCTTTCTCCTCTTTTATTTCTTGCTTACGATTTTCATCTGTTCCTTTTCGTCTTATTCTGAGTAATACGATTTCTCCCTCCTTTTTTCCTCTTTTTTTTCTTCTAAACACTTTTATTTACTCCTGCATTTTTCCTCTTCTTTTTCTTCCCTCTATTACTCCCTCTCTCACATTGTCGTCGTCCCTCTCCCTGAACTAATTTATTATTCCTCCTTCTCTTTTTCTTTTCTTTTTCAACACATTATTCTCCTTATTTCCTGTTTTTGGTTTTTGGTTTGTTTGTGGTTGGCGGTTTGTTTGTAAGGCTTTGATTAATAATATGAAGAAAATAATTTGTCATTGCGTTTTGTTTTGTCCAGTGTGTGTGTGTGTGTGTGTGTGTGTGTGTGTGTGTGTGTGTGTGTTTAGGTCCATGCCTCCGAAGTCCCTCTGGTCAGTGTTTTTGGTTATTTTTCCGAAGCTATATCTCCCCTCATCCCTTCTCTCTCTCTCTCTCTCTCTCTCTCTCTCTCTCTCTCTCCCTACCCTACTCCCATCCTGTAGATTCCTCGTCCCTTGCATCGGGAAAAGGTTTGCATGATTTGCTTACCATGGTGGGTCCATTCCGCTTCCCAAACACACAGACACACACACACACACACACACACACACACACACACACACACACACACACACACACACACACACACACACACACACACACACACACACACACACACACACACACACACACACACACACACACACACACACACACACACACACACACACACACACACACACACACACACACACACATTCACCGTAACATCATTCATAACGTAATAACACAAATTCTTCTGCACCACTGTCATCCTCCTCCTCCTCTTTCTCTTCAGCCTTGTCCTCCTCCACCTCCTCCTCGTCCTCCTCCTCCTCTTCCTCCTTCTCATCCACCGTACAATTTCTGACGTCCTGTCCTCGCCCACAACGGTCAGCTCGAGTCTAATTAGCGTTTGGGAATCTCCGAGACAGCTTATTCCAGGGAGACAAACGTGACCTTCAGACTGACGTGATGGCAGTGAAATTATGGCCCTTGCGTCTCTTTCTGCTGGGAGACGAGGTTATGGAAGGGTGCGGGGACGGGGGACAAGGTTATGGAAGGGTGCCTGGAGGAGAAGGGAGGGCGAGTGACACGAGGAGAGGGACGGCTTATTGTTGGCTCTGACCCTGAGGAGGAGGAATTGTGTCGTGGTGTTTTATGCAGCAGACAAGACGCAGCATTATTTTTAGGGGTTGGGTTTGTGTGTGACGTAAGGAGAGGGTAAACTTATTGTGGGCGGGCAGAGGGGAATAGAATTGAGTTTTGTTTTATTCTGAAGGCAACGCGATATGTATTTTTAAGTGGTGTTTGCGTGCATTGCTGGCTTGTGTTTAGGTTATGTTGTGGTTGTTTTGTAAGGTGAGGGTAAGCTTATTATAGGACGACCGAAGGGGATAGTGTAGTGTAGATTTTTTTTACTCAGAAGACAACACAGTATTTATTTTTAGTGGTTGTGTTTGCATGAGTTGTTAGGTTATGGTTAGGTTGTGTTGTGTTTGTGTTGAGAGGAGGGTGTCAGCTTATTGTTGAAGCACCGAAGTGACAACACAATATTTACTTTTTTGTGATTGGGTTTGTGTTTGTTATTGGGTTGTGGTTAGGCTGCGTTGTCTTTGTGTTGTAAGGAGAGGGTAAGCTTATTGTGGGATGATCCAAAGTTACAGTCTAGCTTTTTATTTAGAAGACAACTCGGTATTTAATTTCAGTGGTCGGGTTTGTGTGTGTTCCTATTTTATTTAGGAGTCAAGACGCTATATATTTTTATTGTCTGGGTTTGTGTCTGACGTAAGGCGAAGGCAAGGGTATTGACGGGTCACCCAAAGGAATAAAGTCTAATGTTTTACACAGAGGACAACACAGTATTTATTTTTATGTGTTCGGTTTGTGACATAAGGAGAGGGGAAGCTTATTGTTGCACGGCCCAAAGGAATCGAGTCAAGTGTTTTATTCAGAAGGCATCACACTACTTATTTTTAGGGTCGGTTTGTGTGTGTGTGTGTGTGTGTGTGTGTGTGTGTGTGTGTGTGTGTGTGTGTGTGTGTGTGTGTGTGTGTGTGACGCGAGGAGAAGGAAGGCGTATTGTAAGATGACTTTGTGGCGAGTCTTTTATTCAGAGGACTGGCCGGAGAATCTATTTTCGGCGTCTGGTGGGTGTTTGGGCAAGGAAATTGTCGGATTGTTGTGGGATGCTCCTTTTATCAATAAGACATAAGGTAACATATTTATTTTGGGCGTTGCTTTGCTGGGTGGCTCAGAGAGAGGGTAAGCTTATTATCAGACGACCTTGAAGAATATTGGGTTAGTTATGTTTATTTAGGAGACTGAAAGCATCTAGTTTTTTTGTGTGTGTATTTTCTTTGCTGGGTGAGGTGAAGTGCATATTCTTTCGTCTATGTTTTTATATTGTCTGATTGTGTTATTAACCTTTTTTGCTGTGTTTTTATGGTTCTAAAATAGAGTTGCATATTCTAAAACTGTTTCTCATATTGATGTCTGAATGGTCTTTCGTAATATACCTTCAGCAATATATGAAGAAAAAAAACTGCACACACTTAGTAAGCAAAATGTTATGATGTATATTTTTCATTGGGTTCATTACATTTTTTTGGAATCGATCCTGTGGCAATAGATGATAAAACTATATATATTCTTCAGTGGGTGTTGGATTACTTTTCTGGGAATCGAACTTGAGGCAACAGAAGACATATAAAACACTATCAAATATATATAGAAGAAATAACAACACCATCGCCGATATCACCGCCACATCACCACAACTATATCGCTGCCTCCACCACCATGCACCACCACCACCACCACCGCTCCCTCTTTACCTTCTTGCTGCGGAGTGTTAAGCCACCTGCCGCGGCCTCTCATTATCCAGAGGTAGAAGCAACATTTACATAAGTCCCCCATTATGTTCAAGGCTCGTAGAAACTCTGATAAATCTCGTGGGGGAGGAAACGGGCTGGTCGGATGCCTCGACCTGGTGGGAGAGCTATCGTATTTAATGGGCTGAATATACTTGATGTTAACAGTATGGAGACGATAGATAACATATAACATTTAATGGGCCGAAACTAGTTGCTACCAGTATAAAAAAAAACGAAAAACATGATTCCTTCGTCTGGATATTGGACAAAAGGGTGGTTGAGGTGAGTATACTTGATATTAACAGTATGGGGAGGATAAATAGAGTCCCTTAATATTAATAGAGAAACACGCAGCATTTAATAGGGCGAAAATAGTTGCTAGCAGTATAGAAAAGGCAAAATATAGAGTTCCATAGTGCGTACAGAGGACAAAGAGTGGCCTGGGTGAATAGAGTATAGGGACGAGAGATAGAGAAAGAGAAAGAGAAACGTATAGGATTAATTTGGGCGAAAAGTGTTGCTAGCAGTATAGAAAAGAGGAGAATCTGGGTTCCTTAGTGGACAGAGGGGAATAGGGTGGCCTGGGTGAGTATGTATGTTAGCAATACAAGGACGATGGCTAGTAAGAGATAGTAATAGGGTGGAAATAGTTGCAAGCAATATAGAAAAGACGAGAGTTAGGGTTCTTTAGTGGACAGGGGGGAATAGGGTGGCCGGCATACCTTGATTGGAGACGAGTGGTGAGGCGACTCTATTTACACACCGCTAATTGGCTGCCGGCGTTTGGAAAGGTGAGGAAAGAAAGTCTGTGGCCGCCTATTGGTCTGTACGTGGTTTCAGGTGCGGACTCTCAGGTGTGTTTCTTGCCTTTTTTATTTTACTTTTTCGTCGACAGTCTGATGTTTTTTTTTTTGTGTCTGGTTGTTTTTTTGCATTGCCATTTTTTTCTCCTATTTCGTTCTGGTCTTGTTTCTTCTCTTTGCCTTTCGTCTGTCTGTTTTTTTTCTGTATTTTTGTCTTTCTGTTTGCCTTTCTGTATGTCTCTATGTTTGTGTGGTTCTCTGTGTGTGTTTTCTCTCCTCTCCTCTTCTCTTCTCTTTTCTTCTCTTCTCTTCTCGTTTCTCTTCTTCTCTTTTGTTTTCTCCTCTTCTGTTCTCCTTTCTCATCTTCTGTTATGTTCTGTTATGTTTCTCTCTCTCTCTCTCTCTCTCTCTCTCTCTCTCTCTCTCTCTCTCTCTCTCTCTCTCTCTCTCTCTCTCTCTCTCTCTCTCTCTCTCTCTCTCTCTCTCTCTCTCTCATCTTTGCCACCTTTTCCACCTCTTCACCTCTTTTAACCTCAGCTTTTCCCCCTTCCTCTCACGCCACCTTCTGTTTCGTACTTTCCCCGTTGGTGGCGCCGTACTTGCCCCGCTAACGAAGCCATCTATATACAGATTAAACAGACGCAGGACCACGGCGTTCCCTCGGGCACACTCCGCTCCCCTGCTCTTCTCCCTCGCGTCCAAGTTTGGCCTCTGTATGTCTATATAAGGGACCACCGCTTTCCGACTCCCCATTTCCCTTGCTCTCCTTCTCCCTCACTTCGTCCCTTATGCGCTTGGTCCCTGTGCGTTTCTGGCTCGGCTCATTCCAGCTAAGCTCTATTGTGTGTCCCTACTCCACCTCCTCCTCTCTCCCTCCCTTCTCTAGGTCTATGTGTTCTTTTTTTAGTATTGTTTGCATACTGGTGATCTTCCCGTGGGTGTTGCAATGTGTTTCTCTCTCTCTCTCTCTCTCTCTCTCTCTCTCTCTCTCTCTCTCTCTCTCTCTCTCTCTCTCTCTCTCTCATCATTTATTCGCTTTCAGTATGTTGGATAGTTTAGTCCAATGAATTTTTAACGCTTCCATTGATGGTTAGTGGATAAAATTGTGTGTGTGTGTGTGTGTGTGTGTGTGTGTGTGTGTATAGTGTATTACATAACGTCAGTCACTTTAATTTCATCGTTTTAAACTGATCATGAATTTTCCTTATAAATGTTTTTCATAGTACTGAAATTATATATTTTTTTATATTGATAGTAATGCGATTTTCTCTTTGTCATTGGTTTAATATTTTTTCCATGGCGCATTGCAACGAAGTTATAACGATAAATTAAATGAATAACACCCATGCTCGCCTCCCCATACCCCCTAGAGAGAGAGAGAGAGAGAGAGAGAGAGAGAGAGAGAGAGGAGAGGAGAGGAGAGGAGAGGAGAGAAAGAAAGAAAGAAAAGGAGAAACGAAAAAAAAAGAATGAAGGAAAGAAAGAAAAAGATAGAGGGAAATAAAGAAAAGGAAGAAAGAAAGACAGAAAGAGAGAGAAAGAAAAGAAGAAAGAAAGAAAGGATGAAATAAAGAAAATAATAAAAAAGAATACGAAGAAGATTCAAAAGAAGAAGAGGAACAAGAACAAGAAGAACAAGAAAAAACGGGAATAAGAACAAGAACATAAAGAACAAGAGGAGGAACAAAAATAAGAACAAGAAAAGAAGAAGAAGAGGGAGAGGAAACATAAGTGCATTAATAAACAAAACTCGCACAATGGACGCAGCATCTCGCCGCAGGAAGTTGTCACGCGCGGAATGTCGTGTTTCTTACGTCTTTTGTTTCCCCTTCCCTCCGCGGCGTCACCACCTCTTCCGTTTTCTTCGTCCGTGAAATGAAAAAAATAAAGAAATAAAACTTTGGAAAGTATGAACGGAAGGAAGAAAAACTCGCAACACAATAAAAAAGTAAAACAGAGGATGAGCTTTAAAACGAGGTTGCTTTTAATTAGATAGTGGAAACGCTGTCACGGTGAAAACTGTAAATATGAATTAAAATATATAAAAAGTATAATAAATGAGTAATGCGATATATAGAACCTTAAAATGGAATAAAAAATGTTAACTGTATTACTAACTATGAGGTTTAGTATTGTGGAAAACCAAGAAGAAAAAACAAGATTATGAAAAAAGTAAAAGAATACATATATGGTGACGATGATGATGATGGAGTGAAATATAAATAGAAGATAAACAAGAAGATACAAATGAAGAAGAATAAGAAATAATAAATTAAAGAAAAAAGGGGAAGAAGAATGAAGGAAAGAGATGTTACAAAAATATATATAAGTAGATGTTTAAGAATGTAAGATGAAGAAGCAGCTGAAAAAGACAAAGAAAAAAGAAAGATAAACATAAAGAAACGAGAGAGAAGAGGGAGAAGACAAAGAAATATAGATAATGATAAAGTAGAGTAAGAAATATTATAATGAAGAAGAAGAAGACGAGTAGGAGGAGAAGGAAGAGGAATGACAAAGGAAAAAAAAAGCTTAAAACACAGAGAACAGAGAAAGAAAAGAAAAATACAAAAGAACCAAACTCAGACACAAAACAAAGGAAACGAGTAGCACGAAATGTCAGGTGTAAAAAACAAGCATCAGTCATGAGACGGAGACAAAACAGGCAAGAAAAAAAAATTAAACACCTAAACCTGACAAGCCGGGGAAAGGTGAAATGGGAAGGACAAGAGACAGGTAGGCAACGCATTATTCATCTCTGTGCTATGTTGTTTCTGCCCGAGTCTCTCTCTCTCTCTCTCTCTCTCTCTCTCTCTCTCTCTCTCTCTCTCTCTCTCTCTCTCTCTCTCTCTCTCTCTCCCCCCACACACACCCACACCCACACCCACACACATACACACACACGGCCCGGTAGCTCAGGGGTAGAGCGTCTGGCTCACAACCAGAAGGACCGGGGTTCGATTCCCCGGCCGGGTGAAGATAAGTTGGGTTTATCTTCTTTCACGTGTAGCCCCTGTTCACCTAGCAGTGAGTAGGTACGCGACGTCAGGCAAGGAGTTGTGACCTCGTTGTCGCGGTGCGTTGTGTGTGAGTGGTCTTAGTCCTACCCAGAGATCGGTACTACGAGCTCTGTGCTTTTCCGTAGGGGAACGGCTGGCTGTCTCGAGAGAGACCCGCAGCAGACCAAGAGGTGAATTACATACACACAAACACTCACACACTCACACACACACACACACACACACACACACACACACTTTTCCGTCACAACACCATAACAGGTCCTCTCCAGTAACCTTTAGAATACCATGTTATCACTTTTAAGCCTAATGAAATTTTGGCCTCTATATTTTACCTCTTTTTATTAGTTTTAAAAAAGTTCTATCGTTTTTCTATATTTTTTTTACTCCCCGGTCCTCCTCCTTCTGCAGCCTAACGCCGTGCAAGTAACTTAATGAAATTTTTGGAAATCCTTGGACGATTCTGAACTAATGGAAGGGGGATTTTTTTCTTATATTTCTGCCCCTTTTTTCCACTTTTTTTTTCAGTCTTATCAGTACTTACATAACATTTTAATTAAGCCTGCTGAGAACTTTTTTTTATGTAAGAAGTTCCTACAAATTCCTCTTTCCCTTCCTGTCATCATCTTATTAAAGCGAATATGTCTGTAAAGTTGAAAAAAATATTGTGCCGGGAACTGATTGATGAGTTATTTCATTATTTGTTCGTATAAATAATTAGTCTTTTTTGTCCAGGTGAAAGGTTAAAGTTGTGTACCTTTGTGTGTTTTACTGGAAAATTACGACATGCGGGGTCACCTGAGAGAGAGAGAGAGAGAGAGAGAGAGAGAGAGAGAGAGAGAGAGAGAGAGAGAGAGAGAGAGAGAGAGAGAGAGAGAGAGAGAGAGAGAGAGAGAGAGAGAGAGAGAGAGAGAGAGAGAGAGAGAGAGAGAGAGAGAGAGAGAGAGAGAGAGAGAGAGAGAGAGAGAGAGAGAGAGAGAGAGAGAGAGATTTTTGGGAGGAAGATTCATGCAGGAAAGTTTTGCTCGCGGGGGACGTAATTTTCAGGCAGAAGCAACTCTCATAAATACAAAAGACTCGAAAAGAGAAATAAATAATAAATCACCAAAGAAAATCGTAGTTAACCCTCCCCAGAATACGTGTAAACAATAACCTAAATTTTATAGGTGACCTGCTTAATGGTGAGGTATGTGATGTGAATAAGTGAATAATGACCTGATTACTTTTCCACCTGCCGCCTCAGGTGTGGTAACAGTGGATGTAATTAGGGCCCTGCTGTGTTCTCAAAGGTGAGACTTAAGTACCTTTAATTAACGTCATTATTATTATTATTATTATTATTATTATTATTATTATTATTATTATTATTATTATTATTATTATTATTATTATTATTATTATTATTATTATTAGTAGTAGTAGTAGTAGTAGTAGTAGTAGTAGTAGTAGTACTAGTAGTAGTTGCAGTAGTAGCAATGATAGTACTAGTAGTAGTTGCAATAGCAGTAACAGCAATAAAAGCAATGGTGGAAGTAGTTTTTTTTTCATTATTTTCTTTTCACTTTCGTCTTATTCTTGTTCCTGTCACCGCCAACACTAGCATCACCACCACCATCAATACCACCACCACCACCACCATCACCACCACCACCGACAACAACTCTTTCAATGCCAACATCCCTTTCATTTCACACAAAACAGCCGCGTCGCCGTCGTTTAGGGATTCACATTCAGGATTACTCTCACTAATCTCGGCGGAGTTTTTTTTTTTCCGTGCTCAAAGAACTGACAAGTTTTCTTTTAGCGAGGGATGAAAATAATTTAGTCAAGATAGGAAGGTACTGGTGAGGGCTGCAGTGTGTGTGTGTGTGTGTGTGTGTGTGTGTGTGTGTGTGTGTGTGTATGTGCGTATGATAATTAGGGAGAACGTAGACGTGCTAGCTTTCAGTGGGAAGAAGAAATGAAGGAAAAAAATGAATGGAACGTATTCAGGAGTGAAGAAAAGAACGTAGGAACGAAGGAAGGAAGGAAGGACGGCAAATGTTTTTCAATCAGTGGAAGTAGAAGGTACAAAAAACAGGATGAGAAGGAAGGAAAGAAGGGTGGCATTTTGCTTTAAGAAAATGAATCAGGGAAGAAAGCTTGTAGGCACAGAAAGGAGGAAGGAAAGTAGAGAGGAGGGAAAGAGAAGAACGGAGAAGGGAGAGATAGACGAAAGGATAGGAAGGAGAAAAGAGAATGTAAAGGGTAAAGAGGAAAAAAAGAAGGATATGGGAGAAGAAAAAAAAGTACATAACGTAGGAGAAAATATGAAGGGAAGATTGAGGAAGGAAGGAAAAGTCAGGGATCAGAACGAGATAATGAAAAACAAAAACAAAGAAAATGAAAGAGAAAAAGGAAGATATCACAGTTAACGAACGAATGAATAAATAAATACATGAATAAATTAAACTGTGAATAGAGAGAAAGAGAAAAGATGAGACAGAGAATGAAGAAATAAAGAAACAAGAGAAAAGGAATTGGGAAAAGAAAGAGCCCACAAAGGACAAACGGGGGAATAAATAAAGGTATGAATAATTGAAAATGGGAAGAGAAAAAGAAAAAGAGAAAGGAAGCATGCACGAACACACCAAAGAAAAGAAAGGAAGGAAGAAAAACATAAAAAAAGAATGAGGAAAAGAAAGACATATCGATAAACGAACGAATGAATAAATAAAAATGGGAAGAGAGAGAGAGAAAGAAAAAGAAAGGAAGCCAGCACGAACAGACCAAAGAAAAGAGAGAAAGGGAGAAAGAAAGACAGAGGTGATTGCATTGCTGGAAGACCTCAGCAAAAATTACCCACATCAGCGGTAGCCTTGTCTGATCCCGGCACGCTCCATCACTGTTCAATAAAGGAAAGCGAACACCACCTTGCTTTGGCCCTGGATAAGCCGCTGAATGAGTAGCAGGGAGGCGCGGGAGAAAAATGTTCTTAATGATGTTTCTCCTCAATGGGCTCAGGAGAATGGCGAGGAGCGGGACTGAGTAGGATGGAAGGTGGAATGCGTTTTTTAGTCTAATGTCCGCGTAATTCACTGAAGGTAAGAATACAAGAGAGACACCGAGCAGCCTGCATCTCTCTGGAAACTGTAGATGAGGAACGTATTCAAAACCACAAAGCTGAAAGAAGGGAGCAGGAGGAAAGGGCTCAGAGGATGAAGACGAGGGAAGAAAAGGAATCATGAAAACATCGAAGAACAGAGAACATAAAAAAAAAAAATATATACAGTCATCTTTAACAGTTCATCAGACACTTTAGTTTCCTTCATCTTCCTTCCTTGGTGTACGAACGTAATATATAACGTTAAGTTCATCTCAGAACGAAGAAGCGATCCGTAACGTCATTTTTAAGGAATTGGTAGTTTTCGCACTAACGTACTCAACAGGAAGGCTCTTACGCGTGTGAATGACTCAGTTCAAAAAGAAACAAAACACTCTTGATGATGAATATGCTGCATCGCCTCACATGTGATAACTGTATTAGAAGAGAAGGAGGAGGAGGAGGAGGAGGACCAGCAAACGCAATAAATGAAGAAGAAAAATGGAGAGAAGGAGAATGACGAAGACAAGGGAAGTGGAGGAGGAGATACAAAAGAACCTGAAAGAAAAATAGAGTCAGCAGCAAGAGGAAGAGGAAGAGCGAGGAATACCAAGGAGAAGTGAAGCAGAAATGGAAGAGGAAGAAGAAGAACAGTTACAGACTCACACGCAAAATCGATAAAGACAAGAGAAAGAGGAAGCAGGAAGAGGAAAAGAATGTAGAAAGAGAGAGTGAAGAACGAAGACGGAGAAAGAGGGAATGGAGAAATGAAAAAGAGGAGAAACAAGAGGAAGAAAGTTGAGAAAGTGGAGAAGAAGGAAAAAAGAGGAAGAACATGCATTCACAAAGGAGGAAAACATGTACAAACAAACCCTGACGATCATAGAAGGCAGGTGGAGAAAGGAGGAGGAGGAGGAGGAGGAGGAGGAGGAGGAGGAAATGTTACGGAAGAGGAAAACGAAGGAGAAATAGGAAAAGCACGCAGTTACAAAAGAAGAGAAACATATACAAACAAAGAAGAAGAAAAAGCTACGAAAGAGGTGGAAAAGGAGAAAGAGGAGGAACATGCAAGCTAACCCAAATACAAACAGATACACGCAAACCCCGAAGAGCATTGGAGTCAGGCGGGAGAAGACGGGAAAGGCTCAAAGAAGAAAAAATGAGGCGGACTCTATTCCAGACTCTTCGTGTGGTACCCTTCTTTCCCAAGCCTTGAAAGCGGGTCTCTGAGGACGCTGATTAGAAGGTCTCCTGATGAGAGTAATCCGATGCTGGAGTCTAAATTTAGCGGCGTGGGCGTGAGGCGGTAATGAGAGGCTTTTAATGCGCCGACCACGTCCTCTCGATCTCTACCGCCCACGCTCATTTATTTACGTTCCTCTGTTGCAATTCCAGATCAACATTCCCACTCGATATTCCCACTTAGTATTCCCTTGCATTCCTTCGTCCTGTCTGTCCTTCCCTCCTACACACCTTTCTAATATATCCCTCGCATGCTATTCCTGATCACATTCCCACTCCGTATTCCCACTCACCCTTTCCACTCTGCATTCCCACTCAGCATCCCTATTCACCATTCCCACTCACTATTCCCACTCAGCATTCCCACTCAGCAGTCCCATTCAGCATTCCCACTCACTATTCCCACTCAGCATTCCCACTCAGCAGTCCCATTCAGCATTCCCACTCACTATTCCCACTCATCATTCCCACTCAGCATTAACACTTAGCATTCCCACTCAGCATTCCCGTTCAGCATTCCTACTCACCTTTTCCACTCAGCATTCCCACTTAGCATTCCCACTCAGCATTCCCGTTCAGCATTCCTACTCACCTTTTCCACTCAGCATTCCCACTTAGCATTCCCACTCAGCATTCCCGTTCAGCATTCCCACTCACCTTTTCCACTCAGCATTCCCACTTAGCATTCCCAATCAGCATTCCCACTCACTATTCCCACTCAGCATTCCCATTCAGCATTCCTACTCACCTTTTCCACTCAGCTTTCCCACTCAGCACTCCCACGTCTCGTTTGTCCCTCCCTCCCACGCTCGTCCCTCTGTCACTCTCTCTTTGCATTCCAAGTCATCATTAGCAAAGCATTCCTTCTTGGCCTTTCTTGTCTCAAGGGCACACAAGACTACACTCAGGACTCCACCTCGGTATTCTCACTTGCCATTCCCACATATTATTCCCACTGAGCGATTCCAACCAGCATCACTCCTACTTAGCTCCCTCAATTAGCATCACAACTTGAAACTTTAATCACGAGGTAAGTCTAAAATTTCCCCCGACTTGATACATTTTGTTAGTCATTCGCGCCTTCAACACCTTACCAATATTATTATCAAGTCGATTACAGAACTTATTAAATTTTATACCCTCTCAGATCCTTCTTTCTGCTATTTGCTTTGTCGATCCAGTAGTATCAGGCAAGAATACTCAGAAATTCATCACTTCCTCCATGATAAACAAGAGTCATTAGAGAGAATCAATGATGTAAGTGCAACTGTTAGGAAAGGAAGTGCGTGCGTGTCCCTGGCCTTGAATATTCGTCGAAGTCAATGCGTTATTTTCCCTGAACTCGTTTGTCACCGGTCCCATAATGTGCTGGCGAAGTGTGTGTGTGAGGTTAGTTCGTGTTGATATTAAGTTTGTTTACAGAGGTATCCTGGAGAACAGCTGTCTGAAAATACTGCGCGGGTTGCAGGATTGTGTGTGTGTGTGTGTGAGAGAGAGAGAGAGAGAGAGAGAGAGAGAGAGAGAGAGAGAGAGAGAGAGAGAGAGAGAGAGAGAGAGAGAGAGAGAGAGAGAGAGAGAGAGAAAAGAAGAAGAGAAAGTTGAGACAGGGCGAGAAAGTTGGGCACACCTCAAAATTGCTGCCGAAATTTACAAGCGAATTTTCATCCTTTACTCCTCAGCTTTTCTTTACCTGAGCGAGTTGCCGTAAACCTTTTGCCTTACGCGACGTTGGATTCCCTTTGGCGACGAGGAACACGGGCGAAGTAAACATCTAAGGGAGCTAAATGACCCTTCGGATGACCCTCTTCCTCTCCCGAACCTCTGCCAAAACCCTAAACCACCAGCACCACGACCACCTCTTTCTCCTCTTCCTCCTCCTCCTCCTCCTCCTCCTCCTCCTCATCCTCATCCTCCTCCTCTCCTCCTCCTCCTCCTTCTCGTACTCCTCTTCCTCCTCTTCCTTCTCCTTCTTTACGGGTTGTTTTGTCTGTTATTTTGTTGCTTCTCCTGATCAACTCGTGTCCCAAGATAAAAACTACAAACGTCGACTATGAGTGATCTTTAATGAGCCAAATTACCTCTCCGTCACCTCTCTTTGATTTTCTCCCTCCCTCCTCCTCCTCCTCCTCCTCCTCCTCCTCCTCCTCCTCCTCCTTCTCTTTCGTATGATCGCGTTGCATGGAGAGAATAAAAAAAAAGAGAAATGTGGAGGAGGAGGAGGAGGTGGTGGAAGAGGAGGAGGATGGAGGAGGAGGTGAAAGAGGACGAGGATGAAGACGAAGAGGCTTGGCATAAAAGTTCTAACGAAGAGAGAGAGAGAGAGAGAGAGAGAGAGAGAGAGAGAGAGAGAGAGAGAGAGAGAGAGAGAGAGAGAGAGAGAGAGAGAGAGAGAGAGAGAGAGAGAGAGAGAGAGAGAGAGAGAGAGAGAGAGACTTGCTCGAAATTCTGCACTGCTGTGTGTCATCTTTCACTGCTTGTCAAGATGTGTATTACGGCAACACACACACGGGCACACACACACACACACACACACACACACACACACACACACACACACACACACACACACACACACACACACACACACACACACACACAGTTCTACGCAACATTTCCAGACAGATTGGTCCGATATACCTTTATAAATAAAAGATCTTCACATCAACACAGGCTAATGCATTTCTTTAGGATATTGTGGAACCGATGACAAACGAGCTTCGATTCGTAAAGTGTGTAGTATGGGGAGCATACTTACATTGCACACACTCTCTCTCTCTCTCTCTCTCTCTCTCTCTCTCTCTCTCTCTCTCTCTCTCTCTCTCTCTCTCTCTCTCTCTCTATATATATATATATATATATATATATATATATATATATATATATATATATATATATATATATATATATATATATATATATATGCGCCTTGCTCTAGGTAATAATTATTGAACGAGGCACACAGGTCTGGATAATTAGTGTTTGCTTCAGAAATATAGCGTTCAGTCTCTATGCCGACCTCTGAACTTAACAAAATAAAAAAAAATGGACTCGTTATTCTATCTCTATGTCCTGGAGTGGCCCCGTAATTATTCTGCTCTTCATTTCATATCATCGTCATCATTATAATAATCATCATCATCAACCATTACTAATCCAATACAGTGTAGTCTTCCCTGCTCCGGCAGTTTTCGAATTTCATGTTTTCTGGTTCTCCATTTGCCCTGACTTGTACAACTCTTAGGATTCCGCTCTGATACTTTGACTGTCTGTTCCCATTTAGTGTTACGCTTGCTATAACCCGTCCAACACAAGTCGAACAGTTCACCGAAACAAACTAAGTAAAGGTTCATCTACTTGCCTCCCCCTTTGTCTCGGCCAAGAACCCACGGCTAACGCGAAGAACAAACAGACCCCGTTTAGCTGGATCTCCTGGCCTGGCTCCCCTTCCCGCATCCCTTACAAGAGGCAGCATAAAAGAGAGGTAAATACACCTGGCAAACTAAGGAGCATTGTTGTATCGTGCCTTGTAGAGCGAGTAGACTTGGGAGCATTTATGCATTGCGAGTAAACAGGAGAAGGGGGGGAGGAGGATATCGGTGAGTTTTTCCTCTAGTGAGTAAATTATTGGGACACGTTTATGTATTCAGGAGCAGTAAGTAGTGGTTATTTTTTCATTATTTTTTTTTTAAATGCGAGTAAACTGTGGCATTTGTTCGATTGTCATTTAAAGAGAAGGTAAACATTTAAATATTGTTGTGTTGCTTAAATATTGCGAGTATTCTAGTACAGTGTTGCGTTGCTCATTGAATTGCGAGTTAAATGGAGAATATTGATGTTTCCCCTGTTTTGCAAGTGAAGTAGAGAAGATTGTTGTGTTTCCCATTGTATTGCGAGGAAACTAGTAATACTGTTTGCATTGCCCGTTGTGATGCGAGTAAACTGGTAAATATTCTAATTTCCCATTGTGTTGTGAGTAAAGTGGAGAAGATTGTTGCCTTTCCCATTGTGTTGTGAGTAAAGTGGAGAAGATTGTTGCCTTTCCCATTGCGTTGTGAGTAATATCGTTGCAGTGCCCAGAATATTGCAGATGAAGTGAGGAATATGTATGCCAAGCTACGAATTCGCGGGCCAGGGTTCGAATCCGGTCCGAGCAGTCGCCGAGCAGCTCACCTCGCTACCTGCTCACACTCCTTCTCGGACTGGTCGATAAATGGGTACCTGGGGAGTTATGGGAAGGTAAAACTGTGCTGACCTGGATGTCATACTGGGTAATGGATTCTTACCCACCGCAGACTCAAGGGACAATGCGACGGAGATGAGCACCGAAGCCACGCGCAGCTGTAGCGTATGCAACCAACTTTACCTTTTACCAGTGCGTTATGGGTGGTCTGTTGAATAGCCATATATGGAGAGTGAGTAGAGTGTATGTAGAGAGAATGAGTGTATAGTGTGTGAGTGTAGCATTGCTTACCATGCAGAGGATAAACCTGAAAGTGTTGCACTCCTCTCTGCACAGCCCGTAAGTCAAGTGGAGATTTCCATTTGTTATCTTTTTTAGGCATTATTTTTTTCCTGGACTTTAAGCTTTTGTATGGAATCCTCCCTTTAATTGTTTGTGTCTTTGTTTCTCTTATTGTTTACTGATATACTTGGTGCACTGGCTGTTTTTTTTCTCTGTATCAGTAATTTCTCCTCTACCCTCTCCTTCTCTACCTTGGCGGCGTTTTCCAGTCTCTCGGTCTCTTCTACCACTTGGCCGAACTCCGCCTCTTGGTCTCTGTCTTCCTCTTGACGCCGAGCTGGAAATTTGTCTCGTCCCTCAAACCCTTTCATCTCGCGAGACTTTAAGATTCTCAAAAACTCTCTTATATTTTTTTCTTTCGCGTTCCTCTTACGTAATTTGTTTTATGTTCGTCCCGTCAGTTTAACTTTCCTCACATTCTCCTTTTGAAGCCTAGATTTACCTTTATTGTTATTGCTGGCCCATAGATTCGTTAACTTTCAATTATATAGCCATTACGAACCCATACAACTTTCCCCGTGTATTTATCCCATTCGTCCTTGAGGGATCCGCCGCTCTCTCCATCAATTTATCTCTTTCATCAGTGTGAGTTTCACCAATTTGCTCCGGCACTCCCAGATCGATGTCGCCGATGAGTCCCATTCTGTTAATGTAACCGCCGTGAGCTGAGTCGATCTGCATTTGTGGTCTTAGGTCGAAGTCTTCCATCTCCTCGTATCGTCTGGTGTCCGTTTAATGTCCCGTAAATCAGGCAATCGAGGACGCGCAGGGAAGAACGCAATCATGTTGCAATCGCTTCGTGCTGAGAGATGGAGACGAGGAGGAGGATGAGGAGGAACAACAAAAGGGGATGGAATTCGGTGCGTATGGGCCACTACAGTTGATGATGATGATAATGATGATGATGATGGGGAGGAGGAGGAGGAGGAGGAGGAGGAGGAGGAGGAGGAGGAGGAGGAGGAGGAGGAGTAGTAGGAGGAGGAGGAGGAAGAAGAAGAGGAGGAGGAGGAGGAGGAGGAGGAGGAGGAGGAGGAGGAGGAGGAGGAGGAGGAGGAGGAGGAGGAGGAGAACAAGGGGGAGGAGGAGAACAAGGGGGAGGAGGAGGAGGAGAAAGAGGAGGAGGATGAGGATGAGGATGAGGAGGAGGAGGAGCAGACTATAATAAATGAATTAGGACAAAAGGAAGAGGTAGGGTAACTAGAGGTCGAATATTCAGGGCTGATGAAATAGAGGTGCGTAGGGGAGGACTGATAAAAACAAGACAGATCCACACTTTTGCCTGTATTGGTGGGGTGTTTAGTGGCCCTCTGGTCGCGTTTCATTAGGTTGCTCCTGTCTGATTTGGGCGGCTTTCCGTGTGGCAATGGGCCGTGGCTGATGCCGCCCCCGTAATGTTGCTGCCTGGCCATTTATCGAATTGTCTGTTTGGTTATTTAATGAGGATTAAGCTGACTGGTGACAGGACAGCAGCTCCACCAACGCGGTAGTTTGGCAGATAATCACTGCTAACTGCTATATTCATGGAACACCCGGAATAAAATAAATAGATGTGCTATATTCTTTTCAGTGCATTTACCTTGAAAAGAAACAAATAAAACATGAAGAGTATAACGTTGAAGATCTGCTCCTCTTCCTTGGAACACTAATCCCTAAAGGGACGCTGCACCCCCCCCGCTGTGCCACAGACCACAGCGGCAGTGGGTGTGTTGGGCTGACAGGCCCTGACACACATCCCGGGAAGCCCCTCTGTCCCGCCCGTCGTGTGCACACATTCCCTTTACCTACCGTCAAGTCCAAAGGCCGAGGAGGCTCTGGCGGAAAGTCCCAGGACCGAGAAGGCTGCCGTCACCACCAGCAGGGCTACTATCCAGTGGGTGGCGCAGGACACCGGGCCCCGTGTCCCTGGGAAGCTGCACATTGTAAACGCGCTGCCGACCGCTGGCTGTCCGCACCTCACTCACCGGCGAGGACCCGCCAGGACTTGCACTTGTTACAGGTATTCCCTCTCCCTCCCTCACCCTCTCGCACCGACAAGAGCCAGGCTCGGCTCCTTCACCTCTTGTCACTCGCCGGTGTAAAGCATCACAGTAATTGGGACACACTCGCTAACAATCTCATGTTTCTTTATTTTCTCAAGAGGAAAAGTTTTCTTTATAATATCTTTATCACGCTTCGAGATTTACCATTTAGCTGCCCACCAGGTCACGGGACACTTGCACTGCGTCCACCAACAGTTTCACGGCTAAAAACTCCGGCCGGAGCGACGTGGAGGGGGAGAGGTGAGGGCAGGACAACTCTTTGCTGCAATATTGCTGCACTGGGCTGCCGCTGGCTGGCGCGGGGCCGGCGGTGGCGGGGGTTCCGGAGCGAGGAGAGGCGGCGACGAGGCTCTGCTCCTCACGCACGCACGAGGGCCACTGTCGTCCCCTCGCCGCCCGCGCCTGAGACTCCGAGGCTGCCCGCCGGAGAGGAAGGGAGGGATAGGCGCCCTCCACCACCTCAACGCCACCTATCCCTGTCAGCCAGCCACGGCGCAAGTTCCCTCCTCCTCCTCCTCCTCTTACTCTCCTTTTCCTCTTTTTCCTCCCCTCTTCCTCTCTTCCATACTAACCTCCTCCCCAATAATCCTCCTCCTCCTTAACCTCTTTCCCCTTGTTCCCTTTCCCCTTACTCTGTTTCCTCCTCCACCACCTTCTCCACTTCCTCTTATTTGCTCCCCCTTCTCCTGCTCCTCATATTCCTTTTTTTGCTCTTTTCTTCCCTCTTATTGCTTCTCTTTAGATTCCCTCTTCCCCTCCTTGTATTGCTCTCCCCGTATCCCAGTTTTTATCACTTTTCGCTCTTCCCTTCCTTATTTATCCTCGGCGCCCCCACACTGGCTGTTAAATGTATCCACGAATCGGATTTTCTCTTTTTGCTTCCGTCACGAACTTAAGGATGCAAATCTCGACTATTCCGCTCACTTTCTGCGCTGCATTATCCCTCATTTTCTCTCGCCGCGTCGATACTGTGACTATTAGTGTTCCTATTTAATGACTTTGCAAACTCACCTTGTCCGTCGATTGTACTTTCATTATTTTTATACTTTTTTCCTTCCCCGCTGTTCTTTTTTTCTTTTCTTTTTTACCCTGTCACGCGATCTTTATTCTCACTCTGCAATTATTCCCGTGTTTTATCTCTCCCCCTCCCTCTCCCTTCCCCTCGGTGTTTATTTTTATGTGTGTTTGTTTGTTTGTTTGTTTGTTAGTGTTTTGCAAGTTACGTGTGAGTGTGGGTGTGTGTGCGTGTTTGTGTTTCCTGTCTTCTGGAAATTATGTCGTCGCCGGGTTCCTGGTACGCGAATTCACTTTATTTTCCGTGTAACTTGACTGACGTGATTTTTGCAAAGTTTAGTGATTCATGTAGTAGTGGTGATAGTGGTGGTAGTAGTGATAGTAGGAATAGTAGTAGTAGTAGTAGTAGTAGTAGTAGTAGTAGTAGTTGTTGTTGTTGTTGTTGTATGAAGATAAGACGAAAAAGAAGAACAAGAAGAAAAACAAGACCCAGATGAAGATGGACAAAAAAATAAAAAAATAAAAAAAATAAAAAAAGGAAAAAATATAGAAATACGTTTTTTTCAATTAATTATTTAGGAGTGGAATTTGTTTTTCTTATTTTGCGCCTCCTTTGCTGCAAATAGAAGTATAAATAGTAGTGGTAGTAGGAACAGTAGTAATAGTAGCAGCAACAGCAGCAGCAGCAGCAGTTGTAGTAATAGTAGTAGTAGTAGTAGTAGTAGTAGTAGTAGTAGTAGTAGTAGCAGTAGTAGTAACAGCAGTAGTAATAGTAGTATTAGTAGTAGTAGTACGTAGTAGCTGTAGTAGTAGTAGTAGTAGCAGTAGCAGCAGCAGCAGCAGCAGGAATATTGGGAGTAGTAACAGTAGCAATAGCAGTAGATGTAGCAGCAGTAATTAACCAGTAGCAGCAGCAGTCATTAGGAACACGAGGGTATAATCTAAGAAGAACGGTTCCATTTTCTCGATACAGCTCCATTAGTTAACAGGCGCGGCATCTGTCATTCCTCGGGGCCGTATTGCTTCTCGCTTCGGCCGCCCATTATTGGCGTGCGTCTTGCCCCGCCTAATTGCTGTGACTGATAAATTTGATTACCTACCGCATATTGCGACATTATCTCTCCTCTTTCCTCCCCTCCCTGTCACCTTTCCTCCCCTCCTTTTCCTCCATATGCTCGTAACTCCCCTCATTAAATCTCTCCCCTTTCTTCCCTTCCCCATGTCCCTCCCTCCCTCTATTCCCTTTCCTCCATATACTCGCTCCTCCCCTCATTTGCCCTTCCCACTTTCTTCCCCTCCCCATGTCCCTCCTCTCCCTCCCTTTTCCTTCATATGCTCGTAACCTCCCTCATTTGACCTCCCCCTCTTTCCTCTCTTCCCTATCACCCTTCCTCCCTCTCTCCCTTTTTCTCCTTATACTCTTACCTCCCCTCATTTTGCCTCCCTTCCCTCGTGATTACTCTCTCTCTCTCTCCATGTTTGTCTTTGTGTCTTTCTGTGTCTGTCTGTCTCTCTATCTGTCGGTCTCCTTTGTGGTATTATTTGACCCAAACATTAAATATCACTTCCTCTCTCTCTCTCTCTCTCTCTCTCTCTCTCTCTCTCTCTCTCTCTCTCTCTCTCTCATACCAAAGCATCGTGTCCATAATACAAGCCCCTTCCTGCCGCGGTACTACGGGGACTAATTGATGTGTAGGGGAAAGAAGAAGGGCTTCCATGCTGCCTATACGGCGTAGAGCATACGGGAAAGGTGAAGGAGGCGATGGTGAAGGTAGGGATGTATCGGTAGAGGGAAGGTAAATGAAATACGACCTTAAAGCATAGTAGACGAAGGGAGTCTCAAAGGGAAGGAGGTTAAGTAGTTGAGAGAGAGGGAAAAGAGAGAGAGAGAGAGAGAGAGAGAGAGAGAGAGAGAGAGAGAGAGAGAGAGAGAGAGAGAGAGAGAGAGAGAGAATAATAATAATAATAATAATAATAATAATAATAATGATAATAATAATAATTTATTTCCACTGGACATGGTTATTCTGCTTCAGTCACATTGACATTGTAGAGTACATAAGTATAATCTTATACATAGTTGTTCAGAATAATGTGTACAGTAAAATGCAGACACGCATGCGTACAGATATACACGCTTACGCTTACACACACACACACACACACACACATTTACTAATACATTCCTATAAATATAAATACATACATAGATATGCATTTCCAGTACACTTTGCACATATTGACAGTGATGCTAATTATGGATTAATGAGTAAATATTTTTTTTTTAACTTTAATTTAAAATGGAGTACGTTATTCGTGTATTTTATATCAGGAGGTAAATGATTATAATTTTTAGGGCCGTCCGCACTTAACGCTCTCCCTTCCGAGTCTGTATTAGTTTTAAGGACAAATACATGTTGTTGTCTTGTGCTGCTAGTTATCATGCTGTTAACAGTTGGGTGTGTTAAAAAAAAGTCTGAGTAGTGGTGGATGACTTGTTTAAAGATCATAGCTGCCCTGTTCAGGGTAATATGTTTCTTTATATCTAGCCATTGAAGTTCATGGAATATTTGTGTGATATGACGTGATTATACTTCCTGGCGCTGCCATCTGCATCTTTGGCTGCAAAGTTCTGCAATCTTTGAGCCTTCTTCATTAGTGAATTATTTGTGGTGCCCCAGGTTATGTTGCAGTAGTTTAGAGTACTTAAAAACTAGAGATTGGGTAACGGCGATACGGGTGGATTTATCAAAGTAATTTTTAATTCTATTTAAGTAGAATATGGCACCCATGACCCTTTTTGTTGTCTGACTGATGTCTTTGTCGAAAAACATGTACTGATCCAGGAAAATACGGAGATTTTTAACATGGGTGAGGGTTGGATTATACCATCTTTTTTATATAACCAGACGTGTTCCTGTAAATATGCACAGTCTTTTTGGTGTTTAGCATGAGAGAGAGAGAGAGAGAGAGAGAGAGAGAGAGAGAGAGAGAGAGAGAGAGAGAGAGAGAGAGAGAGAGAGAGAGAGAGAGAGAGGAAGGAAACTATGCAAGAAGAAAGAAGAGAAAATAAGTGAGAAGGATGAAAGGAGGACAGAATAAGGGAAGAAGAACAAGAAAGGAATAAAGAAACAAAAAGAAGAAATGTCGAATCAGTAGTTAGAGGAAGAAAAGAAGGAAGAAAGCGAGATAGAGACGAAGGGATGAGCAAGGAGAAGGCAGACGGAGGGCACCTGGAGCACCACCAGCACCAGAAGCAAAAGCAGAAGGAAAGTTTTGGGGGCGGGAGGAGACGAGTGAGGAGAAAAGTTAGCAGCAGGAGCACAACGAGAGGACGTATGTGATGTAGACGCGTGAATGGCTGGCCGACTGTAGAGAGGCAGAGCTTGGCGAGGACGAGACAGCCACCGCCCGATGGAGGAGGAAGATAAGAAACAGGAATAAAAAAGAAGAAAGAATAAGAGAAAGAATAGAAGGAAGAGAAGTAAGAAAAGGAGAAGGAAAAGCAGGGAATGGCAAGGCGTCTGAAAGCAATGTATAGAGGAAGAATATAAGGCTTTTAAGGAAGTTTTGGCTTAGTGAGTAGGGAAAAAATGGAAGAGGTAGGAAAAAGGGGAAAAAGGTATTCGTCCACTGTGTAGGTCATTCACCCTGAAGAAGAAGAAGAAGAAGAAGAAGAAGAAGAAGAAGAAGAAGAAGAAGAAGAAGAAGAAGAAGAAGAAGAAGAAGAAGAAGAAGAAGAAGAAGAAGAAGAAGAAGAAGAAAAAGAAGAAGAAGAAGAAGAAAAAGAAGAAGAAGAAGAAGGAGAAAAAGTAGAAAAAAGAATAAGGAGAAGGAAAAAGTTGAACAAGAACAAGAAGAACAAGAGTAAAAAGCAACAGCAAAAAGGAAAAAAATGAAAATAAAAAGAAGAAAAAGAGAAAGAAGAAAAATAAAAAGAAGAAATATAAGCAGATGAAAGAAAAAAAAATCAAGAGAGTGAAAACAGAAACTGGAACACGAACCCTTAAAAGTGATAGAGTACCGCACACTATAACAATATTGGTTCACAGCGGAGTACAGTATTTTACGCGCTGAGCGGCTAGACGTGCGGAGTGAAGGATGAAAAAGAGAGGAAAATGATGGACTCTCCCTCCAACATCAATCTCCCTCCAGTACAAATAGGTCGGCAGGTAAAGGTAAAGGAAACTGGCATCTCCTGTAAATAAAAGGGAGGAGAAAGTTAAAAGTTTGAAATGGAGTCTTGATGGAGTCTATACAATATTAATAGTACATGCTATTGTGTCCGTAAATAAAAAAATAATTGAAAGAGGAGATGCAAGAGAAGAAAGGTAAGAATGTGGATGCTGCTGAAGGAGAAGAAAGGAAAAATAAATGAGGGTATGTGATGGGAGAGGAGAACATGAAATAGAGTTAAAGTGAAAAAAAAAATGTAGTGTTACCCTGAGGAAAAGGAGGAAACAAATTAGAGTATAAGGGAATAGGAGAAAACAAAGAAGGGGGGAGATGGGGCATTAATAAAAGTAGGTATGTTATTAAATGGAGTGAAAGAAAAAAATGAAGAAAATACCACGAGGAGATGAGAGAGAGCAAAGAAAGAGAAGGAAGATAAACGGTAAAAAGAATTCATGACCCGAAGGAAAACGGTAATAAAAAATAAAGGTGATAGTAAAGAAAAAAAGAGAGGAATAAAGAAAAGAAGCGCAATACTGGCTGAAGAAAAAAATGAGGAAAGAAAGAAACAAACAAACAAAAGAAAGAAAGACCAAAGAAAGAAAAAGGAAGGAAAACGAAAAAAATGAAAGAAAAAAGAAAATTAGGAAGAAAAAAATGAGAGCTCACGGGGATGAAGGACAAAAAAAAAAAAAAAGGTCAAGGAGAAGAAGATGACTCAAACCTCAAGAAGTGGACGAACAAACGGACAGACGGACAAACGGACGGCAAAAAGATTGAAACAAAAATGTACATAAAAAAGTGAGGAGAGGAGGAGGAGGAGGAGGAATGAAGAAGTAGGGTTGGGTCGGGTTGGGTCAGCTGGGAGTTGGAAGTCGAGAGTAGGTCAGAGGGGGTCAAGGGGGGCGAGGGGGGGGGGCGGGGCGAGGGGCTGAGGTAAAGGACGTGTCGGCCTGGAGGACAAACACTCGTCTCCGCCTCGCCGGGACTGATTGGTTTTGTGGGAGCCTCGTCGCCCGCACGTCGCCCTGATGGAGTTCCTAATGAGTTTTCTTCGAGTCTGAGGAAATAATAATAAAGTAGAGCAACATACAAGGTGCATTTCAAAGGTGGTCTCCTTGGTCTGGTTGCTTCGTGTTTTTGTGATTTTTTTCTGTTTTTTTTTGTTGTTGCTTCTTTTGTTTGGTCTTGTCTCGTTTTTTGATGTTCTCTCCCTATTATTCTCTCTCTCTCTCTCTCTCTCTCTCTCTCTCTCTCTCTCTCTCTCTCGCAAGTGATAAATGAACACAAGAAATTAAGGACCTGGCAGCGAGAGGTTCAGTGGGACGGTGTTTAGGGAAAGCAGAGATAATGTTGCCGTGGTTTATTTGTTTTTATTTTGTATTATACTTTTTGGGGTGTCGTGAAGTGGAGAGGAGAAGGAGGAAGAGAAAGAGGAGGAGGAGTTTGAGGAGACGTTACAGAAGGGGGTAGGATTGTACTGAAGACCTGATTGAAGGAGGTGGAGGCGGAAAAAGTCATTGAAGGAAGTGCTTAGTGGGAGAAGGAAGAGGAAGAGAGATTAAAAAAAGGGGTTGTAGGAATAGTTAAAGAAGGAAGAGAAGATGGAGCCAAAGAAATAGTCGCAGGAGAAGAAGAAGGAGGAGGAGAAAAAAGGGAAGAAAGAGGATGCAGATGAAGATGGGGAAGAAAATATTCGAAAGGAAGAGAACGAGGAGAGAGAGAGAGAGAGAGAGAGAGAGAGAGAGAGAGAGAGAGAGAGAGAGAGAGAGAGAGAGAGAGAGAGAGAGAGAGAGAGAGAGAGAGAGAGAGAGAGAGAGAGAGAGAGAGAGAGAGAGAGAGAGAGACCCACCATCATACTAGACCAACGCTGAAAATGAACGATATTTATGACTTACCCTGCAACCAAAAATCAACGTTAGCATTTCAGAAAGGTAAATGGCGCCCCCGTAAGTACAAGGGAGTGAAAGAAGACGAAAGGAAAGGAGTTTAAAAGGCGCATCAAATTACACTGAGGTTATTGCCTTGTAAAACACGTTGACGAGGAGGATCACGGGCAGGAGACCAGACCATTTACGTATATAGATTCCAATCCTCCTTTACGAGTGCTCTACAATCCTTCATTCCAAGTAAAGGGGATTGTGAATGTTTAATGCTTCTTTGTGATGCTCCTTTGTGGTATATTTTTGGTCTGCTTACGGTTTATTGTTCGGTACTCATAAGATCGGATTCTTCAATGTTATTTGCTGCAGCGTTATATTATTGTTTATCTTTTTTTTTTTACTGAGCTGCTTTTCGTGGGGGTACACAACGCGTTATCTTTGTAAAAGGAAATATCTCAGGTACGGATTCTTCTATTATAAAAAAAGTTTAGATAATTTCAGATGCTTTTCCCCATTAAAGTAAACGACCGGTTTGTACCTGAATAAAGCCGATTATGTTTTTTTTAATTTATAGAACGCACCCACACACACATACATACTCTCTCTCTCTCTCTCTCTCACACACACACACACACACATACGCACGCACACACACACACACACACACACAGTTCACACACACACACACTACCCCCCCACACTAATCCACCCCCCCCACTCCCCTCCAACCCCACACACACCTGTTGGCACTTCAGAGGGGGTGCGTCTCAAACCCGGCCAGACGGATTACTCCTCTCCATCTCTCAGCCCCTTTCACGGCCTTGACCTCCCTCCCTCCCTTAATGGCAACCGATATCCCCTTACCGGGAGAGAGAGAGAGAGAGAGAGGGAGAGGGAGAGGGAGAGAGAGATTCCCTTCCTTCTCTCTTCTCCATTTCCACCTTAATAAGTTTCGATGAAGTTTTTTTTCCTCTCTATCGCTTCTTATTCCTCCTCATTTGTCCTGTTGTGCTTAATTCCTTTTCTTCATTTTTACTCCCTCCTCATTACCTCCCATCTGTGTTTCCATATTTCATTCTTCCTTTTCATTCCTCTAATATCCATTCTCTCATTCGTCACTACATTTCTCCTGCTCTTTATCTCCTTCATGAACTTCTTTCCCCCTTTCATTTCCCCTGAACTTCACCCTCTTTATTCTTTCTTCATCTTCGCTTGTTTTAATACGTGTGATAATTTTCTCGTCTATTGAATGCCTTTTAATATGTGTGAATCCCCTTTCCTCATTAGATCACCTTTTATTATGTGTGAGTCCCATTAGTTATTTAAGATTACTCCTTGTTATGTGCGAAACCATTTCCCTCAACCTTTATTATGTGTGAATCGTTTTTTTCTGAGGTCTGTCCACCACAACTCTCTGATGAACACTGTATTATTATTCTCTTAAATTGGCTTTCTCTTCCCGATTTTCATTTTCCAATATCTCTTTTTAAATAAGTCAATTTAGGACACCTGGACCCTTGCACTCTCGTTTTTTCCGCCCAAATCCATTCAGGCGTCTGGCATTTTTTTATCCTCTGCTTTTCCGCCTTTCATTTTTCCTTTTACCTCGAGGTCCTTTTATTGACCTCCTCCTCGCATTTCCTCCTCCTTCAAGTCCCCTACGTTATACTTTCTCTCTTTATTGACGTCGGAGGTAAAAGTGCAGAAGAAAACTATGACAGTGTGAAATATTACCCTTGCCTCCGCTCACACACACACACACACACACACACACACACACACACACACACACACACACACACACACACACACACACACTCCGGTAGCTCAATCGGTTAGAGCGCGGCGCTGCAAGGTTTCACGGCCAAACAGGCGGCGGCTCGAGCCCCGCTCAGGCCGAATTCTTTCGATGACTAGGAGTGGTTACTGGCCCCCCTTGAGCAAGGGGGATGGGGTGTGTGGTGTGTGAGGTCCTGGCAATACCCAGCGATCGACAATAATGTACACTTGCTCACTTCGTGAGGGTACCTGCTGGCAAAAGCGAGTCCCACTCGTGATCAGGCCGTGGTGAATTACGCTCACACGTACACGCCCCCCCCCCCCCCTCCACCTCCTCACACACACACACACACACATATGCAGCTCAGCTTCCACCCTGAGTGGTTGTCAGGTCTGGCGCCTTCCTGTTGCTGCCACAGAAGTATTTCAAGGCATAGCAAGGCTGGTTTAACCCCTTCGAACCCCGCTCTCGCCCACGCCCCCGCCCCTGCCACCGCCACCGCCACCGCCCCCGCCCCCGCTCTCACCCTTCCTTGAACGTATTGCAATATCATTATAAGAACTTAATATATGCGGTGTCAATAGATAAGTACAGTTGTATATGTATAGTGGTATAAGTTGTAATGTAATTAATTTAAGTGGAGTATAGGTAACTGTCAGTAGTGAAGTATATAGAAGAGTTGGTTATTTGAGCATTGGTGACTAGAAGAGATGGTTTTGGTGTTGGAGAATATAGTAGTGTTGGTCAATTAATGGGAAACAAAACATAAAAGGGCTGCTCAAGAGTGAAGTATAAAGAAGTGATGGTTGTAATTGAGAGAAAAAAAAAAACATTGAGGAGAAGGTTAACTGTGAAGTATATAGACGTGTTGGTTAATTAATAAAGAGAGAAAAAAAAGAATAGAAGGACAGTAGTGAAGCGAATAGTAGTGTTGGCCAATAGACAAGTACAAATAAGTGAAGTTTAGTAGAAGGCTCTGTATGCGTAGTGCATCTAATGGGAAACGATGGTCGAGTACTGCATGTTCGTTGGCCAGGACGTGATGCATGAAAGTGTGAGTTAATAGAGAAAATGAACACCCTCGTAGCCGTTCAGAATATTTATATCTAGGTTCATATAATAGTTCATTCATATAACCCCTCATGGGCGAGTACTGCATGCTCTTTGGCCAGAACGTGATGCATGAAAGCGTGAGTTAATAGAGGAACTGAGCACGCTCGTAGCCGTTCAGAATATCTATATCTAGTTTCATATAATAGTTCATTCATATAACCCCTCATAGTCAAGAACTCTGTGCTCATTGGCCAGGACGTGATGCATGAAACTGAATGGATTTGAACTCGCTCGTAGCTGTTCAGAATATCTATATCTAAGTTCATATAATAGTTCCAGGTGTGCGTGCCAATTTGCAGGTGAATCCCAGCCTCACAGAGCGCCACGGATGACTGGTTTGTCCGGCGACTGCTGACCCAGTTTTACATTTATATATTTTTAACTTTATTCCCCTGTGTCACTTGCATATGGTAGGTTTGTTTGTATGTTCGAGTACTGATGGTGTAGTGTGTTTTGTGATCCTCTCGTCAATTGTTTTGTTCTTCCTTTCCCTTCTCTTCTTTCCTTCCCTCTACCGTCATTCTTTCGTTTTTATCGTTTTATTTCGTATGTTTTTTCCTTTTTTTTCTTGGGCTTCCATGTTCTTTCTCTTCTCTTCAAGTATTCTTAATTGTTTTCCTTTTGCTAGTGTGTTTCTTTTACCTCTTTCTTTCTTTTCTACATATTTATTTTTGTTTCTTTCTTTCTGTCTTTCTTTTTTCTTTCTTTTCCTATATTCCTTTCCTCTCTTGTGTGTTTTTTATTTTTTTCCATTTTTTATTTTTTTTCTATTTTTTCTCGCGTTCTTTCGTCCTTCCTTTCTTTCTTTTCTTTCTCTTTATTTATCCCCCTTCCTTTACACACATACGTGATAAGCAAAAGTGAAAAGAAAGAATACTTTGAATTATTTACCTGACAAATTAGCCTCTTGACAGGCAATTCCCTAACGTCATTAGGCCGGGAAGAAGTTTAGGTGATTAACCTGAGTGCATTTTTGAGAAAGCCATAAGAGGAGGTTGATTTTTCGGCCCAAGTTTAGAAAAATGCTTCTTTTCCTTTTCTTTTTGGGGGATGATTTTACTCTCTATTTGCATTTATGGAAAGAGAGAGAGAGAGAGAGAGAGAGAGAGAGAGAGAGAGAGAGAGAGAGAGAGAGAGAGAGAGAGAGAGAGAGAGAGAGAGAGAGAGAGAGAGAGAGAGAGAGAGAGAGAGAGAGACTTCATTAGATCTGTACTGTGTTTTACTTAATCTCTAATACCTTATTAATAAACAAAAACATTATTAATTAGGTGATGTGAGTGGCCGAGTGACGTGCAAGATGAGAATAAAAAAGAAAAAAACGCAACTTTTGATGTGAGTAAATAATATAATAACACACACACACACACACACACACACACACACACACACACACGCACACACACACGTAGCGGCGTTCCTAAGTTCATTCTGATGCATTAGTTAAATTTATATATCTTGCCACCACCTACGAAACCATGAAAATAACTAGAGGAAGTGAGAATAATAGGTCGTGTACATGTTTTGAGCGCTTCAAAAAATACAACTTTTGGAATATTTTTACTCTGGGATTAGGTAGAAAACGAGGAAGTGGGGCAATTTTCGGAGCTAGGCGTCTGTATGTAGGCATCGCTTGAAGGAATGACAGTGGAATAGTTTAAAAAAATATCAATCAAAAGAGTGACTGAAATGAAGTGTTTGCTTTAGGCTGATCTCTGAAAGGTTAAAATATCCTATCAACAATGCGCTGCTCAAGGGTAGGAGGCAGTAGGCGCAGAGGTAATGTGTTGGTGATGGACTGACACAAACAGTTAAGCTTCACAAACACTTCGCTGCCGGGGACACTTGAACCTGACATGCGTTTACTAAGTGAGAGTGAAAGTATATATTGCCTGAACTATACCTGATGCAGGAAGCGGAGGGATACACACATACCGGCGGCACACAAATAACAAAAGACCGTTAAAATTGCGAATGGAAAACACAACAGGTGTCAGGAATACGCAAATGTAAAGTGACAACGCGTCCATCATAAAACTAGAGGTAGATAAGCGAAATGCTGGTACACGAATAACATAACGCAATCATACAAAACCAAGCGCGTTTCAATAGTGCACCTAAACCGAGTAACATGCATTTAACCCCATGACTGCGGATTTCCTTCAAGAAGACATCACCAAGCTACAGGAATGGAACAAAAAGTGGCTGGTACAATTCAATGAAGAAAAATGTTAAGTCATGCATCTTGGGAGGGGATATCCAGAATGCAAATACCACATGGGAAACACTCCAATAACCACCACAGAGGCAGAGAAAGACCTGGGAGTGTATGTAACCAGGCTACCAGTGAAGGCCAAATCCATGTCAATCGCACCGGACGGGTTAAGCCGATATCAAGTGTTTTTTTTCTTCTTTTTTTTCCCTTTGAGATCTATTCCAACACTATCAGGAACGAGATCTTGTTTCCTACGAGCTGTGTACCATTTCGGCAATACAGGTCAAAATCTACACTAGACATTCTACTTTTCTTTGTTATTAATATTATGACGAAAATAGATCAAGAAGCAATTATTTGATAGTAAAGTATGTGCACTTCATCAAAGACAAGAAATTTTTTAGACTCTAGAAGCTGTCGCTGCGTTTTGAGTTTTTAATTTCTGATTCATCTGAGGAACACGAGTGAACAACAGAGAAAAAAAGGTGTATATACCGATGTTTTTACCTACCATAAGCTCCCTGACAACGTAATAGAGGAATTAATGACTAAATTTCGGATAACTTTTCTCACTTTCCTCATTTTATCACTCAACGTATAAAGAAAATGAAAATGATGTACTTTTTAAAAAACACTTCCAATATTTTTTAAAACACCATCGCTCGTCCGTAACACCTTCACAGTAGCTCCTCTTTTACTACAATATTTTACCTCAACTTTATTTTCTCCACAGGTACGTTATGGTTGAGTGTATTACCCGCGCGGCGCTTCCCTTTCATCGTGCCGGCATTATGGAGAACAAAGGTAAGCTTATATATACTATCGCTTACACGTTCTTCATAAGGAGCCAAAGGAAGTAGGTCGGAGGGGTAATTTCAGGTATGTAAATAAGAACATGAGGAAGAGGCGTCGGTTATTCGTAAGCCGGGAAGTGAATCTATAAGAAGAGTGCACATCAAAGCTATCTCTCTCTCGCTATCTATCTCTTTGTCTACCTATCTATCTATCTATCTACTTTTTTCTTTCTCTTTGTCTTATTTTCTCTCATAATTCCTCATTTTCTGTGCCTTTGTTCCTCTTGTATTTCTCATTTCCATCTTTCTTTTGCATTCTTTATTCCCTATTCGTCACCCTTAGTCATATATTCTCCTTCTTTGCACCTTTCCTCCGCTGTGTTCTTCCCTTTCTGTCTCTCTTATTTTCTTTAACTTCCTCATTCGTCTTGTCTTCTTCCTTCCGCCTTGTACTTCCCATTTATTTACGCCCGGGAGCTTTTTCGTCGCTTTCCTTTTTCCTTACCTACATTTTTTTATTGGTCTGTTCCTTCTTGTATACTCTTGCATATCTTACATCTTGCTGCATTACTCTCTCTCTCTCTCTCTCTCTCTCTCTCTCTCTCTCTCGCAAAAAAAAAAATATCCTGCTTATATAAACATTCCAGCACTTTACGTTTTCCTTCCGTGCCGCAAAACTTATGGTGGTGAGAGCTGAGTCATCCGCGTATGTAGTAAACTGAAAGAAACGGAGGACAAGCAAGCATGAGACTACCCACAGGAAGAAAGGGAAGAGAAACCTGACCAGGAGACTTGCGAGAATTTTATACCCTGAGAAACGGCGGAGTTGAAAAGAAACTAATTGGACTGAATAGAAGAGTAGCATAGAATAGAATAGAACATAATGATAATTAAGTAGGAATAGAAGGAGATTTGAGAGAACTTAATACCTAGAAAACCAAGGAGTTAAAGATAAAATAATTGACTACGTAGAGTGTGGCTTGTATAGAGAAACCATAAAGTTTGAAACAGATCAGGAAGGTAATCTCGTAGCACAGAGTGAGGTAATAGATCTCCCGACCCTCTCCTTGGTGGGGTGTGAGGTCTCGTTCCCTCCTCTGATTACCCGAGGGAGTGCCACGCGCCCAATTATAGCGCGAAGTACTCCTGAGGGATGTTAGCACGTTTTGTTTTTTATCTTTTTTATAGAGGGAAAAGTACATGGTGGCTATTACGCACGCACACACACACAAACACACACACACACACACACACACACAAACACACACACACACACACACACACACACACACACACACACACACACACACACACACACACACACACACACACACACACACACACACACTTTAACTTCTCCAAATTGATATGCTTTTTGTCCACCTGAGAACAGATTAAAGGTATACATTACACATTACTAGGCAGAATATGAGATAGACTTCTGATTATTATTTATCTCATAATTCTACGAGAGAGAGAGAGAGAGAGAGAGAGAGAGAGAGAGAGAGAGAGAGAGAGAGAGAGAGCGGGGGCACTTTTCGCTTTTATCACCAGGAACTTTGCGCCATAAAGCAGCGCGGGAGTTGTAACACTGTACGCTGCCGACGAGTCTGCTGCCTCTCGGGGCGCCGCTCTGCTCTCTTTTTGTCTTCCTTCTTGTTCCCCTTTCAACGCAGAACATTAGAGTAAAGAGTCGGAGGGAATATAAGACCCAGATGATGAGTTCTTTTATCGTACCGCAGTAATGTCATATGTAAAGGAGTAGGAAAGAAGCGTTTTGGTATGGTTGATTCATAAAAAATACGTTTATGTTTTTCCCTGCCCTTGACTCACTAAAGTATAGTATTGTACTGAAGGGGATATATGTAAATTAAGATATTTTTTCTCGTCTCTGTAGCATAGCAAGGTCGTATGTCAAAGTAATGGCTTATGTAATATTAGTCTTAATATGGGAAATATATATGCAATCGCTATTTGTTTATTTCACTCCCTTTGAATATACCGCATGTGATGTAATGGAATAGATTATAAAATCACTTCATATATTTATAGCAAAACTATTATATTAAGATTTCGAGATAACTCAGGAATAAAGTTTAAGCATGCTGATTTTATTGGCAGACATTTATATACCTTTCGCTCTTTCATTAAAAAAAAAAGAGCAGCATATTGGAATATCAACTAAAGGACATATTCGTTCTCGCTATAGCAAAGCCGTATAGAAAGGAATTTGCTTAGAATTTGAAGTTTATTTATCCTTTTTAGTTTTATTCTTTAAGGTTAATAGAAATAATATTCTAAAATCGTTTACTTTTAATAGCAAAGTTCTATGCAAAAGAAAACAGCTCAGGAATTGTAAGCTAAATAGTCAAATGTAACGCCACTTTCTTCTTATATATTTTCCTTGGCGGACGAGAGAAAAAGTCTGGGAGAGCCTTATGCCTTGCCGTGGGATGATGCTGACTGCTGATGATGATGATAATACTGGTGATGATGGTGATTTTTAGGAAAAGTATACTAATTTCATGTTTACCTGATAGTGATGCCATTTGTCAAGGACTCGATTCGGGATAACGCGTCTTAATACTCCAAACTTATAATCGAACACAATAAGAACTTCAACGCGTAGAAATATCAACATTACACGGGATTGGATATCTACCGGAACGACGACAATATGTACTGATGCCGTTTTGATCTCCTCGTTAGCTGGGCGTTGATGTGGCATGTTGGTGCAAGTTGTTCGGCTCCACGCGAGGCCGCCGCGGGAATGGTAGATGTGCCTTGATGTACGAGACATTCCCTAGTACGTATGGGCAGTGTTTTCCGGCGTAATGTCTGCCGCCTTCCTGATGCAGACGTTTATTGGTAAAGACATGATATAGTACATTACATAGCAGGGCTTCGTGGGCGGGGGTAGGGAGGAATTAAGAGGTACTTTCATCTCATGGCGTGGAAGTGGGTTTTAGGGAGAAGTGTTTTCTATGTATACAAGCACTTATACTCTCGCGCACACACACACACACACACACACACACACACACACACACACACCTACTTAAGTAAACAAACATACATTTCTTTTTCACTCGTCTTGTTCCTTTCTTTGCTTTTCCAAATTTGTATTCTCCCTTTTCTACACCCTAATATTTTTTTTGCTTTTAATTTTTCTCTAATATTTTTATATATATTTATCTTTCTTTCTTCGACACTGATACATTTTTCTTTAAGTTTTATTCGCTTTTATTCTCTCATTTTCTTCCACTGTTGCTGTTTTTGCTCCTTTCTTCCATTTTCTTTAGTTTTTAGTTTAGTTTGTCTTGCACACTCATACCATTTTTTTTCTTTCTTATTTTGCTTTTCTTCTCTCTTTATTTTCTGTCTTTGTTTTTATTATTTTTTTTCCACTTCCTCTAGTTTCTTCCTTCTCTTTTTTTTTCTCGCCAGGTGACACCCACGTTTACCTGGTCTCCGCAGTACCGTTATCTCCCTTGTTAGTTGAGCCCTTGCTGAGGTGACGGCAGGTGGCCTCGTTGACTCCCTCTTATCTGCTTCCTCCACTGCAGTATTCTTATCCCTCCTTCTTCCTCTTCTTCAGGCCTCTCATATACCACCCCTATCTGCAATTGCTCCTCCTCCTTCTCCTCCTCCTCCTACTACTACTACTACTACTACTACTACTACTACTACTACTGCTACCACTATTATCACTACTACTTGTTCTCTCCCACTAGTCTTTCTCTTTTCCTTCCTCTGTTTCCTTCTTTTCGTGTCTTTTATTGCTTTTCCTTCACTTTTACTCCTACGTCTCTTTTCTTATGTATTCCTATGTATTCCTTCTCCTTATAGTTTGTAGGCGTCTGATGTGAATTAATCATGTTGTTTCTATTTATTATTGTACATTATTAACTTTTTTTTATCGGGAGGGCATTCGGGAAAAGTACATGTCTGAAGTTTGTGGAGCGTAATAAAAAAGCGGTAATTTCAGCTGCCTTTTGTTGTTGATTAGCTTATCCATCGGCGGCGCTGCAAGGGTAAGGGAATAAAGGATTTGGCCGCGGCTTCCAACCCTCACTTCAGCGTTTTGTTGATTCACATCCGCGCGATTATATGGGTGAGTGGGCCGCGCTGACGCCCACTGGAGCCTTCGAGCAGAAAAACACTTAATAATTTTGTGGAGCCTTTTATTTCCTCTTCTGCTCGTGTTTGTGTGTTGAGGGCAGGGGGGGTTGTGTGTGTGTGTGTGTGTGTGTGTGTGTGTGTGTGTGTGTGTGTGTGTGTGTGTGTGTGTGTGTGTGTGCTGGTTTACTTTTAAGTTGTTGAAAATATAACGTGAATCAGCTCCTTACTTCTTATTTAATCAGTTTTATCTACTTTTTCTTTATATCTATTTATATTCTTTTTCTTTTTCCTCTTTTTCTTCTTCTTTTTCTTCTTTATCGTTTTCTTCCTCCTCCTCCTCTTTCTCCTCCTCCTCTCCTTCTATTTACCCTTCCGTTGTCCTCACTCTCCTCCCTTACCCGCTTCCTCCTTCCCAGCGCCTCGTCTTGGCTCCTCCTCCCTCCCAAGACTATCTAAACGGTCCGCTGCTTTATCACGGTGGGAGGATAATAAGAGCCATTGTGTCCCGGGGCACGATAAGACCCATTAAGATAGCTCTCCGTCGCTCTACTCGATTCCGATAAAGGCTCTTGGTCACACCTCGCTTCCTTGCCTCCCGAAGGATATTCCAGGATGCCTCAGGACCTCTCGTGCCCTAAGAGGCGAGACCAGCATAGGGATGTGCCAAGCTCTAGGGTGAAGGCGATGAGCTTTAGGGAAGGAGCAGGGGTGTCAAGGGGTGTCTCTGTAGCATTATCTGATCATTGTCATCCAGGCTAAGTGTAAAAGGTCTTAATGGAGAATGGGAGCTTTAGGAAAGGAGGAAGAAGTAGCATTGTGAAAGGGTAAGTTTGTACTGTTTGTGGGGCTTAGTGGAAGGAAGATTAGAACCGTGAATTGGTGCCGGCCTAACCTTAGCTGATGTTTAAATGTGGAAAGTAAGATAAAATGCCGAGGTAGTGTGTGAGAGAAGCTCTAAAGAGATGATGACCATAAAGGGACGAGGAATAAGTTTGTGTAGGGAGTGTTTCAATAAATTTATCTGATGTCGATCAATAATAAGTTTGAAAACAATATAAAAGAGAATCTTATGGAGGACCTGGCGAGGCTGACATGAAGAGAATGAGACCAAAGGAAACGAAAGGTATTGGCAAGGGAAGTGAATTGTTGCTTGTGAAATACTTAATAATTAAAAGATGGTCTCCACTGCGAAGGATTGTATCAGATGAAATGTTAAATTCGTTTTTGAGACATGTATGCTGATTGCCAAAGAAGCCTGGAGACTAATTCCCAGAAAGATTATCGTTGAATGTCGGGAGATACGACGTGAACAGTTAATATCCTTTAGCAGTTTACTTAACTAATTCTCCAATAATAAATTGTTACCTGTTTTAATTTGCAATGCATCAGGTGAATTATTAACATTAAGCTTACGTAATTCTTTTCCAGTTATGAAGCAACATTGTGAAACTGATTAATTAATTGATGCAATATTGCAACTATTTCATGTGTTTCGGAGTGACGGAAAGACAGGCATTTTCTCACCTGCCCCCGTCTAACCCCGCCCCCACACACCACCGCCACCACCATCACCACCACCATCACCAGGTTTCCCATCCCTTTCAGGTAGTTAGAGGATCATTAGTCTCATCAGTGATAGGTGAACTACTAGAGAGCATAATTAGGACAAAGTTGTGTTACCTTTGTTCAGTCATTAAATAATTAGGGATTTACAACAAGGACTCTGAAGCGGATCAAAAGTTTCAAAATACTTAGTTGCGTTACGAATGTGAATGACTTTTAATTGTTCATGATAGATTGCTCGTCACTAACGCATAAATGTAAACAAATAAATCTAGACAGAACCAAATATATTTAATTTACATTTTGTACAGAAATGGAATAAAAACTCCCACCGTCAGTGGATCAGTGCAACAAGATTGAGTATTATAAAAACAAACTCGACCTTTACACTATCCACCCCGATCTTCGCTCTGACAGAAATACAGTCTTGATGGCCGATTGGTATTGTTTCACTTAGGTTTAGGGGTTAGATAGGACCATACGTAAGTTATGCGTAGTGTGAGCATCTATGTAAATCTATGTAAACCTTTCTCCCTCTCTTCTCCCCTCAACTATTTCCCTTCACCTCCCCCATAATTATCACTTCTGCTTCCCTTCCCTTATTGTCACCTGCCCATCCTCACCTCACCCTCTAAGCCTCATCTATCACTGTCACCTTGCCTGCTTAACCCCCTACACCTTCCTTCTCAGGCCACACCTCCCTCCACCTGCCCCCTCTTCCCTCCTCACACCTGTTTCTCTCCTCAATACTCAAGTTCCTCTTCACGCCATAATACCTGCCTTCCCACACACCTGCCTCACCTCACCACACACCTGCCCACCTCTTACCTTGCAAAATCCAATTAGCCAACAGCTCCTGAGTCTCTCCTTTCTCTCCTCCCTTGCTCCTATCTCCTTTCCCTCCCTCTTCTTACCCTTCACCTCCATTCCTTCCCCCTTCCTGACTTACCCCTATACTCATTCTCCTCCAGCTTTTTTCCTTCCTCGCCAACTTTAGCAGCAACCCTTAATTCCTCTTTTCTCCCTTCCCGACTCCTTTCCCTCTTTCTCCTTTTCTCTTCTGTCATTTCTCTTTTACTTTCCATTTTCCCCTTTCCTCCTTTCACTCCCTCAATTACCCAACAAGCTTCTCCCTTCTCCCTCCAGTCTCCCCAGCTCTCTCCCCTTTATCCTTTTCTACTTCTACCACTCCTCATCTCCCTCTTTACCCTCCTCTTTCCTCCTCTTTCTACCAACTCATTTCCCTCTCCCATTTACGCAACAAACTCTTCTCCCCTTCCCCTGTCCTCTTCCTCCCTTTCCTCGCTCTCCCTCCTTCTCTTCCCTTCCTCTCCCTCCCACCTTCTCTTCCAAACCTACTCTTCCTCCCACCTAACTTCCTCTCCTCTCCCTCCAACCTCCCCTTCCTCTCTTTCCCCTCCCTTCTACCTCCTGTTCTTCCCTCCCCTCTCCCTCACACCTTCTCTTTCTCCGCATCCTCTCCCTCCTTCTCCCATTTCCTCCCTCCTCTGCCCCCCTCCCAACAGCCTAGGATAAATCCGTCTGGGTTACTGAGAAGCGTCTGTGGAAAATCACTGGCGCATGAAAACCTGATTAGCTTCTTTCTTTATCTTCGTCTAAGCTTCCCTGAACAGGTGATACGCTCTCTCTCTCTCTCTCTCTCTCTCTCTCTCTCTCTCTCTCTCTCTCTCTCTCTCTCTCTCTCTCTCTCTCTCTCTCTCTCTCTCTCTCTCTCTCTCTCTCTCTCTCTCTCTCTCTCTCTCTCTCTCTCTTTCCTTATTCACTTCCCAATATCCCCAAGGTGATTTCCCACTTCTTCCTTTCACTCTCCCTTCGCTTCCCTTCCGCCATTCACCGCCACCTATTCATTAACCTTTCAGGCCGTCGTCTCCCCTTCTGTCCTATAGATAAATCACATAACCTCTCCTGTCCGTATAAAACTTTTCTCTTTATTCCTTCTTCTTTATTTCTATAAAAAAAATGTATATTCACTTTTATTTTTTCTCCTACCAAGTATAGATGAATTAATAAAAGACAGACTTTGAAAAGGGCAAATTATGTATATAGATATTTTTTTATATTTTTTTGTAGTGATGAAATGTTTGAAATATATTAATTGCTCATATAATTATTGTTTCTCTGAGGCAAAAAATGAAAACAACCATATTAAATAAACACCAAATGACACGAACTGATTCAAGTGAATAAGTATTTGAAGGCTACTTGTCACTATTTATCCTGAAGTAGAAAAAAATGACACTAATTGACTCCACAGTGAAAAAAAAGGAACCCTACTTCTATACTTGATACTCCTTAGTAGAAAAGAAACATTAACACGTGACAGGTATTTAGTTTCACCGTGCATAGCGGCAAACATGTCTCAACCTGTTTTGTTGTTCCATTATTTTCCGTTTCCCTTTTCGTTTCCTTCCGTTGTGTGAGGAAATAAACGCGCAAAAAAGGGAAAGTAAGAGAGAGAGAGAGAGAGAGAGAGAGAGAGAGAGAGAGAGAGAGAGAGAGAGAGAGAGAGAGATGACCCATTTCTGCACGCATGTCTGTGTATGTGTGCATGTGTATGTATGTACGTGTGTGTGTGTGTGTGTGTGTGTGTGTGTGTGTGTGTGTGTGTGTGTGTGGTCCAATTCATTCCCGTGTCGGCATATCAACAAGGGACGGAAGGAGAACACATTTTAATCATGCTGACTCTGTGTGTGCTGGATATTAAAGCTCCCTAACGACACACACACACACACACACACACACACACACACACACACACACACAGATAAAATCGTTAATCACTGTCAAAAATAATCTGATGTAATTTTGCCCTAATTCTAGAAGTCTATCTTTCCATTCCTTTCTTTTCCAAAACTATATTTTTTTCTATTTTCTGCTTAGCGAATCGGTTGAAAAGTTTTGCCTGAAAAGTCACTGTATATGTAATTTCATCTCTCTTTGTCGTAAGAACCTCACATATCACAAAAACGGCAAACACTCAACACTGGAGAATCAACATATCTTCCATTCAACCCTTGGAAGCTTAAAAAATATAAAAGCAATCCTTCTTACAAGCCGTAGGAACTCTCGTAAGGTGGCCATGCAAAAATAATGTGAAGAAAGGGGGGGCGGAGAAACACACTCGTTCTTTGGTATTCCTTTTGGGCTTTTCAGAGAGATCGGGGGTCAGGCGCCGGTACACATGTCACTCTGGCCTTCAAAAGCGGCTCGCCTCTGAGGGTTTTGCCGCTGGTCGTATCAGCTTCGTTACAGAGGGCAGTCATGCAGAGAAAGGCGGCCTCCGTGACGGTAGTGCACGAGGAAAATGATTGAAAAGTGGAGGAGAAAGTGAGGAGACGGAAGAGGAGGAAGAGGAGGTGGAGAGCGAGGTGTAGCAGGAGGGAAGGGAAGGTGGAAGAGAGGAGAAAGAATAGGAAGAGGAAGTGGAGAGCTAGGCGTATCAAAAGAAGAGGAAAGAGGAGGAGAGGAAGCAGAAAAAAGGAAAACAAGAGTGGAGAGAGGTTAGGTATTGTATGGATGAAAATGAACCGGAGGAAAATGATTGAAAAGTGGAGGGGGAAGTGAGGAGATGGAAGAAGAGCAAGTGGAGAGAGAGGTGTAGCAAGAGGAGGAGTAGGAATATTATAAAAAAGGAAAGAAGATTGGAAAGTATGATATAGGTTAGGTATCGTATAGTTGAGGATGGGTAGATGATTGAGGCAGAGGAGGAGGAGCATAAACAGAAAAGAGAAGGAGTAGAAGGGCGAGTTATAGCAAGAGCAGAAGGATTAGGACGATGAGAAATTCGAAGTGGAGAAAGGAAAAGAGCAAGAGGAGGAAGAGGAGCAGAAGGAAGAAGGAAGGGCATGAAGAAGAAGAAGAGGAGAAGAAAGCGGACTATTAGAAAAGAGCAAAACAAATAGGAAAGTGGAAATGTCTTGTATGGATAAGGAGAAAAAATCGAAGAGATGGAGAAAAAAGAGGACGAGGAGAACACTGGAAGAAAGTGGAAAAGGATGAGAAAGAAAAGGAAAAGAAGAGGAATAGGAGGAAGAGGAAGAGGCGGAGGGAGGCAGTGAAGGAATAGGATTAGGAAGAGGAAGAGGAGGCGGAATAAGAATAGGAAGCGGAGGAGGAGGAGGAGGAGGAGGAGGTCAAGGACAAGTCTTCGGAGTGGAAATAACTGGAAAGGAGAACAAAAAAAGGCGAGAGGATGTGATCGCCTGGAGGTGTGTGCAGGCGGGCGGGAGGGGAGGCGGGACGGTCGGGAGCGGTCGGAGGGAGGTCGGGAGGCAGGCTATTTGGTGGGCGGACGTGGTGCTCAGCGCAGCGGTGTGTGTCGCATGGAGAAGCGGCGGCTCGTCTTGCAAGGAGCGGCGCCGATGATGTGGTATTAGGACATGCAAATCCAGGCGCCCGAGAGAAGGAACAGCGTCAGGCTTCATCATGCGGCGGGAAAGTCAATCTGTTAGGCGCGTGCTGTTCCTTCCGCTCTCCGTCTCATTTTTATTCATCCTGCTATGTTTCTTTATCGCTCTGTATCCATATTTAATAATCTCGTGTTTCTTGTCATGCGTTCCATCTCACTTTTATTTCTGTTACTGTGTCTCTCTGTCTCTCACTCTCCATATATGTATCTATATTTAATAATCTCGTGTTTCTCCTCTCGCGTTCCATCTCACATTTATATATCTTGCTATGTCTCTCACTATGTCTCACTCAATTCATGTCCCCACTTCTCCCTATTTATTATATGTGTTTTTATCTATCTAATAATATCTATCAGTCTGCTTCTTTTGTTTGTGGCATCGTATCATTGATTTATATTTTACTTTTACGAACGTTGTCTTATAGAATTCTGCATTGTGTCCATGAATAAATGGCATAGGGAAAAACATATCATATTCTGCACACTCAGTATTATATGTTTTTTTTTCTACTGCAGTATAGAGTATTGCGGAGCTTAAAGGCCTTAACTTAGAGAAAGTGTGGTGTTTCTGTTAGGTTGTATGTTACTAACCTTAAAACAATCATAGCGAGAGCATATTTTTTACTTTTTTTCAGGACATCTTCAATCATAGCTGTATAGGGGAAGGAGGCGCTGTAGGAGGAGGAAGAGTCATATACTAGTCATGTTTCCACTGTACGTGTCATGGGCTTGTGTTATCTCTTGTTTTATGGATCCGCCTCCGTGTATCTCGTATTCTGCTTCTTTGCATTTTATCTCTCCTGTGACTGCATGTATCCGAACGTTCGCCTCTGTTCGTTAGAGTCTTATGGATGTATTCTTGACGCTGTGAATTGGTGTGTATTTCGTTTGCAATAGTGTTTGTGTGTGTGTGTGTGTGTGTGTGTGTGTGTGTGTGTGTGTGTGTGTGTGTGTGTGTGTGTGTGTGTGTGTGTGTGTGTGTGTGTGTGTGTGTGTGTGTGTGTGTGTGTGTGTGTGTGTGTGTGTGTGCCTGTATGTGTGCAAGGATGTGTATACTATCGTGCATTCGTGCGTGTGTGCTGCCGGCCATAAATCATAATTATTGCTCGTATCGACTCATGTTACGAGGAAGTAGTATATAGACTGTGCTACGCATCAGCTGCTAACACGGAGCCCCTCCTGATGGCTCTTCCAGGAGTGTTTAGAAGGGTTTTGTGGAGTCTTTGTGGAGTGTTGAGTATCTTCAGTCTGTGGGTTACAAGGTGAGCGGCTCTGTTTGCTTGGGTCTTTGGTGCGGGTGTGAGAAAGGCGTGGGAAGCGGAGGAGGCGCCCGTGCACCTTAAGGAGAGTTTAAAGTGGTCTTCCCGGGGATAACTTTGCCGTCTGGAAGGCCGCGTTTACCCTTGAGACGTGTGAGTATGCAGGGCTCTTCCTTTCCCTTCCCTTGCCTCCCTTGCCTTTTCCTACCCTCTTGACATCGCCACCTCCTTTCTGGTTCGTACGAAAGGCAGGAGAACGTCTATATTTCTTGTTGAAAGCGTGTAGGTGTGGAAGATTTAGGAGTTTTTCCAGGCCAGGGATTATCTTGGCGTGATAAGCAGCGGTGCCTCAACGAATAGCGTTATCAAAATGCGATGATATAGAATGAACGAGTCGAGAAGAGGTGGCGGGCTGGCGGCGGGGCGAGGAAGGGCAAGTGTTGGAGGTGGTCCAGACGTGATCAACATTTATAATGATACCTCTCTTTCTCTCCTTTCCCTCCCCCTGAGCCCTCTCCATACATTCTATTCTCCTTTTTCCTTCCCCTAAGCCTTCTCCATTCTCTTTCTCTCCATTTCCTTCCCCTCATCCTTCTCAATACATTCTCTCTTTCCTTTTTCCTTCCCCCAACCTTCTCCATACATTTTCTTTCTCTCCACTCCTTTCCCTCTCAGTCCTCTCCATACATTCTCCTTTCACCCCCTCTCGGCCCCCTTTATATACTATCTTTCTCGTCTCCCCCTCTCTCTCTTTCCTTTCTCTTCCTCTCAGCCTTTTCCGTACAATCTTTCCCTTCTTTCTCTCTCTCTGACGTCTTCATAGATTGTCTTTCCCTCTCTTATAGCCCTATCGTTTGCCCTTTCCGCAGTCTTTCCCTCATCAGCCTCATCCAAAACAACCCTCTTCCTCCTTTCCCTCCCTCTCAGCTCTCCATGATGATCCTCCTCTCCTTGTTTCTCCCTCTCACTCCACTCAGTCGTCTTCTCCCCACATTTCCTCCTCTTTGTGACAGCGTCGTTAGCATCAGACGAGGACGGGACGCAACCATTCCAGACCCACCTGTCACTTTAGGGATACACGGCAGGTAACCAGATTACAAAGCGGGCCATCGCTCCGCCGGACGCCTGCATTGTGTCTCTGACTGCCCGGGATAATCGCAACACACGCAGCCACTCGTCTCCGCCCCCCGCCGAGCCCTAACAAACTTAGCTTCCCATAACGAGGCCTCAGCGTCCCTCAGCGTCCCCTCAGCAACATGCGCGCCGGCGTCAGGAATACCAATCTATCCCGCTGGCCAGAGGATTACGACCAGGCGCTCAAGTTTCACCCTTTAACACGCGGGAGTCTAAATTTCCTCCCCTGAATATCGCCCCAAGACTTACCGTGGAACTTAGTGCAACGTTATTACCCCCATTAGACACGCCGGAGAATCACCCGCAAACACCCGCCAGCCACGAGGCGTCACCCGCGGCCGTGCATCACCCGTCGTTCAATGGAGCAGGAACCCAATCCACTACTTTCTTGTCACTTTGGTCGATGAGATATTCTTCCGACGTACGCGGCGATGTGATTTATGGCCCGGCTGGCACGAGGCTGCTTCCCCACTGAAGGCGGAGAGGAGCCGACGATGGGAGAGAGAATTCAAGGACGCTTCCCCGGCACAGCGACTTTAGGTCTTGCCGGTGAAGGTGTTGGATGAGCGTTGCCTGGCCGGAGGCGTCGGCCTGTGATGTTGCTTCTGCCTCACGCGAAGCTTAAGCGTTCAAAGCCGTTCTCTCATCATCATCATTATTATTATCTTTATCATCCTCATTAATATTATTGCTGTCGAGTTATAATTCACGGCAATAATCAAACCATTATACACTATTAAATCGTTATTACTAGATATTATACACGGATGAATCATTATAAACAGATTTAATACATTATAACATCATTACAACCATATTTATACGTGAAAAGAAACAATTACAATAAGATTGGTAGACTGGAAAATCATTATAACCGGATTTTCGGCGCCCAAATTTGTCACCAGATTTGAATTATTTTTTGTTTTGCATCAGAGGACACGGCTCAAGGGCAATAATAAGTGTACAAAAAAAAGCCCGCTGCTCGCCGCTCCTATAAAAGTTAAAAGTAAAGAGTAGCCCAAAAAAAGGTCAATTCCAGGTGGAGAGGTGTCTTGATACACTCTTCTTGAAAGAAGTTAAGTCATAGGCAGGAGGAAGATGGAGGAAGGCTGTTCCAGAGTTTACCAGTGAAGGGGATGAAAGAATGGAGATGCTGGTTAACTCTTGCATAAGGGGTTTGGACAGTATAGGGATGGGCATGCAGCATGAAAATATCGATAAAAGATAGAGAGGCAACATGGCGGCGGAATTTAAGAAGTAAAAGACAATCAGTTGGAGGAGGAGAGCTGATGAGACGAAGAGCCTTAGACTCCACTCTGTCTAGGAGAGCCGTGTGAGTGGAGCCCCCCCACACTTGAGATGCATACTCCATACGAGGGCGGACCATCTGTGCGGGGAAGAAAAACTGGCGGAGAGGAGCCTCGGGGAAGCTGATTTAGTAAGAGAAAAGATATGGAGTTTCCAGGTGAGATTTTGAGTTAAGGATAGACCGAGGATGTTTAGTGTTGAAGGTTATATCTATTCAACCGGATTATATGTGAGAGAGAGAGAGAGAGAGAATAATAATAATAATAATAGATAATAATAATAGATAATAATAATAATAATAATAATAATAGATAATAATAATAATAATAGATAATAATAATAATAATAATAATAATAATAATAATAATAATAATAATAATAATAATAATAATAATAATGCAGTAATAATAATATGTTGTATGTAATAATAATAATAATAATAATAAGCATAAATAAATACAGAATAAATGGGTAGATGACGTTATATATGACTTGAAGAGAAATTGGAATTTACTGGATAACAATCAACAGGAATCAAGCAGATGACGCTTTAGTTTGTTTTTAAATATGTTGAGAGACGGAGCATTTTTTATATCCTGGGGAAGGGAATTCCAAATCAAAGGTCACTGGTACATAGTGGAGTGCCGAAAGAGAGTAAGGCGATGTGATGGAAGGCAGAACTGCTCTGTGTGTCTAGTGGGATATAGATGAGTAGGGAGCGAGGCACTGATCTGATGTTTGTACATACAGGTAGCAATAGAAAGTTTAGTGATATCTTGTACTTTAAGGATTTTTGTGTTTTTAAAGAGAGGGGTGGTGTGTTCAAGGTAAGAACTGTTTGTGATAATTCGAATTATCTTTTTATGCAGTAAGTTCAGGCTAGTTAAGTGGGTGACATAAGTGGTGCTCCAGATAGGACTGCAGTACAGAAGGTGAGGGTATATATGTGCATAATACAAGATTTTTAGTACTTCGCAAGGCATAAAATCTCTTAGACGATATAGCATAGCAGTGCTTCTTGAAAGTTTATTCGAAATATTATTTATATGGGATTTGAAACTAAGGTTTTCATCAAACATAACTCCCAAAAACTTAAAACTAGTTGATCTACTAATAAGGTTAGTATTGATTTTAAGGTTTGGCAAGTAAACATTTACTTTGTTAGCAAAGAACATATAAAAGGTTTTATTAGTATTAATTGTGAGTCTGTTGCTTAAACACCAATTATATAATTTATTGAGGTCTTGGTTAGCTTGTGGGAATAATGTTTCAATATTAGAGTCAGAAAAATACAAAGTCATGTCATCTGCAAAGAGGATGGTGTTGGCAGAGGTGAAGATATTAGTAATGTCGTTAATATATATAAGGAACAAAATAGGCCCTAAAACACTCCCTTGTGGGACACCAGTAGAAATATTTCGAGTGGAAGACTTATGGCCATCATATATTGTGCACTGAGATCTGTTTGTTAGGTAGTCTTGAAACCAGGAGTGCAGAGGTCCTCGTATACCATAGAAATATAATTTGTCGAGTAGAATCATGTGGTTAACGGTATCAAAAGCCTTTGAGAAGTCAACAAAGATGGATAAGACTGATTGTTTAGTGTTAAGGGAAGAATAGAGATGAGAAGAAAACATACTGAGGGCATCATAAGTGCTAGAACCTGACCTAAAGCCATACTGGCATCTACCCAAAATTTTCTTGCTATCAAGATATGCAACTAATTTATTTTTCATTAATAATTCAAATATTTTAGAGAAGGGAGAGAGGGTTGAAATTGGGCGATAATTGTTGGGCACACTATTGGGGCCAGATTTGTGCACTGGCGTGATATTTGCAGTTTTCAAATCAGAGGGAAATTTGCCAGTGGATATTGATTGATTAAAGAGCAATGCAATGGGGTAAGTAATTTCCTCAATATTACGTTTAATTATGTGGACTGAGATTTCATTAACATTTGAGTTTTTACTTTTGAGAGTCTTGATAACATTCATCACGTCAGCAGAAGTGACTGGTAGGATAACCATTGAGTTTTGGTAATTTCCGTGGAGGAAATCAGTGGCATTTCTAGAAGCAGAAGGCAGTGCATCATTGAGCCTGCCTGCAATTTCACTGAAATGTTCATTAAGAGCTTCAGCAATTTCTTCTGGCTTAGTAAGTGTAGAATCTTTATGAGATAATGTTATCATTGTTTTTGGTTTATGTCGACCTGCTAATTCATTGATGGTTTGCCATATTTTCTTGGTATTGTTTCTAAAGTTACTGAAAATTCTAATGTAGTAATTATATTTAGCTCCTCTAATTAATCGTGTAAGATGGTTGCGGTATAACTTGTAGGCGTTGTGAGAGAGTAAGCATCACAACAAACGTAGATATTTAAGAAGAGTAAATATATCAATGCGAGAGACACCAGGTATCATAACAGACGTAGATATATAACAAACGTAAATATATTAAAATGAGATAAAAAAAAAACGTATTTGTAGCAACTTTTTCTCAGCGCTTATACATGAATTACACCTGATTGCTCTGCGCCCTTCCAGTAAGGACACGAGAAGAATACTTGAAAATGTTGAAGGCTCAGCCGAGTACATCCTTGTGTCTTAGTTACTCTTCTCTACGGCGGAGAAGATAAACAAAGGGAAAGTCAAAGGAGAGGAAAAAAATAACAGGGTGTGTGTAGGAAGTTTCAATGATAAGACTGGGATGACCACGACCACTGTAATATAGAAATACCTGGAATATAGATACTAGAGAGAGAGAGAGAGAGAGAGAGAGAGAGAGAGAGAGAGAGAGAGAGAGAGAGAGAGAGAGAGAGAGAGAGAGAGAGAGAGAGAGAGAGAGAGAGAGAAACTGGCATGTGAGAAAAAAAATAGAAACTGTCAGGGGCCTAGGTTTGGGGGTGGAGGGTAAACAAGATGACAGACAGCAGCAGTGGAGATGAAAAAAAAAATGCCATGCCCCAAAATTTTCAAGCTAAAATTTTACGAAATGTAGGAATAAAACGCCTGGGCTCCCCTGCTGCTGAGGCAAAAGGCGTGGCTTCGCTTTTATTTACTAGCCAGACGCGTGGCGATGCGGCGGCGTAAACCAACCCCGGAGCGGCGGATGTCAAAGAGCCCGAGCTAAGTGTAATGGGTGGGTTCACGGGGACGAGAGAAGAGGTAAAGTAAAGCATGATGCACTAAAGCTACACCGAGGTAATAATATGAAGCACATGACGAGAGGGGAAGTGAAGTAAAGCATGGCCTAAAGCTACATTAAAGTTATATCACGAAACGCATTACGAGTGGAACGGCAAAATAAAGAGTGGACATTAATATTATGAAGCACAGTACGATTGGGAAGGTAAAGGAAAACATGGACTAAAGCTACAATGAACTAATATTATACAGCACATTAAGAGAGGGAAGATGAAGGGAAGCATCCACTAAAGCTACACTGAAGTAATATTATAAAACTCATTACTAGAGAGAAACGAAAGCCGGCAGATGAGAAGGTTTTCAAGCGCTGATGAAAGCTTCGGGGATAATAATATCATGAATCACTGGATGAGAGAGAAAGGAAAAGGTGGAAGGTGATAGAAACAATCATTCTAAACTCAGCTAAAAGTTAAGCTGCTGGATGATAGTGAAATACATGATAAGGGGAGAGGAAAGATGAAAAATACGGGTTAATTTAAGTGCTGATCTAAGCAGCATTAATGTATATATATAGTGAAAGACATTGACAGGAGGAAAAAATATATGAAATGTGAGGGAAAAAGTTTGCAATCATATATATAAACTGACATGACAGAATGGAAAAAGTATTGTTAATAAAGGAAAGAATGGAAGGACTGAGAAAGAAAGCGTTGAGAGGCGATAGAGAAATAAGGATTGAGAACTGGATAAAGTGTCGAACGAAGTGAAGGAAAAGAAAAAAAGTTGCTAAAGGAAAGAGGTGATGCTAACAGATGAAAGAATGGACGCAAGAGCAAAAAAGAAGAAAAGAGAAAAGGAGAAGAAAAAAGGGAAAAGAGGAGAAAAGAAGAAAGTCATTGAATTATTCTAAAACAGTCCGAGTCCAACTAGTAGACTTATTACACAATGAATACAATAGGTTATAAATGGATACCTTTGCTTTATCTTTTACTATTTGGATTCTTTTTTACGTCCCGGAGTAGAATGTTTATGTGCAAAAAAAATGTTGTCTTTCTCTCTGCTGAAATTTCTGTATCTATTTATCTATCTTTTTTTTTCCTTTTTTTTTACGTTTTTGCCAGTGTCCCCCAAAAAGTATGCGGTGTCGGAATGTAGCTATTCATTTTGACCTTCTCCAAAAGCCCTCCCTGAGAGATGTATTATTAGAACCTCGATTCTCGCCTTGGCATTCTCAATTGACCTTTGTCTTGCTTTCTTTTCTCGCCTCTTTTCAATCCTTTCCTTTTTTTTACTATTTTTTTATTATTACCCACACGTTTTACATTATTTTGTTTACTTATTGGACACATTATTTCTATTCTTTTCCTTCTTTTTTCCCATTTTCATTTTCTTCTTTTCTCTTTCTTTTTTGTCTTTTTTCGTCCATTCTTTCTCCTATCAACATCACCTTTCCTTAAGCAGTTTTTTTATTTTCCTTCACTTCGTTTGACACTCTTTATTCAGTTCTCATTCCTTATTTATCTATTTCCTCGTAGCGCTCCCTTTCTCACTTCTTCCATTCTCTTCCTTACTAGCATGACTTTCCTTTAGCATTTTCTTTCTTTCCCTTCATTTCCTTACGCGTCTCATCCAGGTCTCATTCTCTATATCACTATCGCCTCTCTGCGCTCCCTTCTCGTTTTTTCAGTCGTGTCAAATTTCCAATCCAGCCCAATAGTGTATCGGGTAACTCCTCTTTCGTAGCTTAACTGTCTCTCGGGTTATCGGCAAAGGTCCTCCGCTCCTCTCCTCGAGACGTAAAGTAAGCCAGTTAATTTTTTTTTTTATTATAGGCATTTTTTATTCAGAGTTTTTTCTCTCTAATATTGGAGGCAAGTAAATTTAAGGAGTCATATTCGTTGCATTCTTCCAACAAATCGTACTTATTATTTAGAAGAGTATTAACTAACATGAAAATAATGTTAAAATGTAATTACTTTACGAAAAAATATCGCTTGAGAGTAGAGAAAACTGGGTTATTTATCTTTCCCTATTTATTGTCATTTGAATAATTCTCTATGTGATTTAGTTTGTTGATTCATTGTTTTTTTTATTACTGTGTTTTTAGTACTACTACATTGGTGTCTTTTATGTTTCCATCACCCACTTATTCTTCTTCCCCTTATCAATATCCCTCCACATTTCCTATCAATATCATCATTAGTCTATTCCACTGTTATCGTTTAAGTGCTCCCCCGGCTCCCCCCTCCCCCTCGTCTCCTTCTCCCTTGCTAATATCCCCGTCTTGCCTCCTCAACTCCTATATAAAAGGGTCAAGAAAAAAATTCACTCCTCGACCAACTTAGGGAGTAACAAAAAGGTCGAACTCTTTTTCTCAGCGCTCTTTCAATATTCTTAAAGTTTCCTTCGCGTTTAATCACCTACTTTGTTTAGGGAGTTATCGATTTTCTTATGTCTTTAGTGATTTCATCGACTTCGGCGCCACCAAAGAGGGTCTGAAGGAGGGCGGCGGGCTTTTAGCCTTATTTTACTATCATTCAAAGGTGCGTTCAAGGAATGAGAGCAGTGGAACAGGGATGATTTTTTAGAGTATTGTGGGAATTGTGAGAAGTTATGTAGTAATTGTAAACATATGCTCAATCTCCGTAGAGTAATACATACCCTCGGTATACCTTTTATTGAATGTGAATACCTATCTGTTTATCAATCTGCCTGTCCATCTGTCTTTCCATATCCATTCATCTCTACTTAAACAAATACAGGTATACACACACAATTTCGTACTTACAAGCATAACTAAAACACACACACACACACACACACACACACACACACACACACACACACACACACACACACGCCGAAACGAAGACCTACCATGCATGGCTTCTATTGAGTTCATTTTGTAATTTTCCCCGCCTCTGCACCGCTCTTTATAAATATTTTGCGTTCACTTAGCCGTAAAGACCACGAGTAAAATATTAAACAAAGGATTCCGTAATATTTTGTCCGGAAAGAATTGCGAGAGCCCATTAAATTATACTTTGTGATCGTGTTTCTGTGTGTGTGTGTGTGTGTGTGTGTGTGTGTGTGTGTGTGTGTGTGTGTGTGTGTGTGTGTGTGTGTGTGTATGTGTGTATGTGTGCAGCCTTCTTTCAAGAGATTAACGTCCGGAGTAGATCAAATGAGCGTCCGACGTGAAAGTTTGCACCTTAATATTTCACAGGTAACTTTGGTAATTAGGTTCATGAGTTTTACACAATTAAAGCGCGAGGAGAGAGAGAGAGAGAGAGAGAGAGAGAGAGAGAGAGAGAGAGAGAGAGAGAGAGAGAGAGAGAGAGAGAGAGAGAGAGAGAGAGAGAGAGAGAGAGAGAGAGAGAGAGAGAGAGAGAGGGGAGAAACGAAGTGCGGAGTGATATAAAAAAAATGAAAGAAGAAAAGAAAGAAGCATCAGATGAATTAGGAAGAAAACAAAAGAGAATATGATAGCGATACGCAAATAATGATAAGAAAAAGAAGGACGGGAAAAGAGGGAAGAAAAAATAAGATTGATAGATAGAGATAAACGCGAAAAGGTAGAGAAAAAGGAAATACACGAAGAGAGGAAGAGAGGAAAAATGTGCAAGAGAAAATAATGAAGTGAAAAAAATGGAATAAAAAGGAAAAAGATAAAGAAACGAAAATGGAAGTACGAAGTGACTGAATGAAGAAAAAGGTGTAAAAAGAAGTGTTAAGTGATATGGAAAGAGGGGGAGCCAGAGTGCAAACTTATATATAAAAAAAAAGAGTAGAAAGAAGTGTTAAAATGCTTAGAAACAGAAAAGTAGAACGAAGGAAATAAAATGGAGTGACTGGAAAAGAAAAGAAAATAGATTGAAAAAAAAAACAGGTAAAAATAAATATTGAATTAGATTAGGTGCATGGCAAACATTTGACCTTTAAATCCAGCAAAGTTTTTTTTTTAGTTTGACCTTTCTTTTGGTTTGGCCTTTATACATATGCTGCCTTTGTTATATTCATTTTTTATGCTGTAATTTTCATTCCATTTAGTATTTCATGTTCCTATTGTTCTTGGAAAGTGACACTGACGAAGCTCATGGGATCAATAGCTGCTCTTTCTGAGGGGAGCAAGAAAGTGTTCCTACTATGCTCCTTCGTATTGCTATTTTATTTATCGGCGTGACCAGCTTCATCATAGTTTAATCTCCGAAGGCCACCTCATCACCACCACCACCACCACCACCACCACCTCCATCATTACTAGTACCACCATCACCACCGCTATCATTATCACCGCATCACCCCTGCCACTTCCATGACCATTACTTTTACTGCCGACTCAATTAGCATGCCCACCACCATCACCATCAATACCTCAGCTACCACCACCATCATAACTATCTCATTCATCGACACCACTATCATTGCACCCGCCACCACTATCCTTCTTTTACAATAACCACCTTAACTACCACAGCCACTCCACCAGCAGCAGCACCACCAACAACACTAACAACACTACCACCACCATCATCTCCACCGCCACGCACACAATGCCTTCTCTTATAATCGTCTCTTCATCCTGCGCTCAGTGCAACCTGACCTTCCAACACAATATCCATTCGCACACACGCTCGTGCGCGCACACACACACACACACACACACACACACACACACACACACACACACACACACACACATATACATATATACGTGTACCATGTAAACAATATCATTATTCGAATTCGTCACCGCGGAAGACGAAGAGTTCCGATGCAGACAAGTCTTCTCATAAGGACATGGAGAGAGTTCACAGCCTGCTTACCTTCCTGGGGCCCCTCAACTGTGAAATCCCTTTGTTTGTTGGCAGTTGTGTTGTTGGTCATGGTCCTTGGCTGGGGATGGCGGCGGTGCAGTTGTGAGCCGGCAAAACAAGCGCCACGGTCACCCCAGGTAATTCAATTTTGCTGCATAATGGTGTTAGCCTATGTAGCCGCTGCAGGGAGCTGTAAATTTACGGAAAACACAACCGATTGATATCAGAAAATCATTCGCTCTGGCTTATTGAGGTGTTGCCTGGATAGTGTTTTATTTTTCGGGCTAAACATCTAAAGAACGTAATTATGAGCTTGATTAGTTTAAATATGTATGGTCTAATTATGCTCATTAGGTAAGTGGTGCTGGGATACTTGTATGCCTTCCCACCTGTTAATTCTTCCCCGCTACAAAAGCCATCCCCTGACCCGCAGCACCCGCCTGATGGAGAGCGATGAGGCGCCTTCAGGTCTGTTTACTGGTATACATCGGTAGGGAACTTAATTAAAAAGGCTGGAGCAAACATCCGTATTGCTTTCCAGTAACTTTGCTGAAGGTGCTCCGTTCTTTTTCTCGTTCATAAGATTTTCCGATTGTTCACAGTTTTTCATATTCTTTTTTATTCGGAGTATCACGAAGTTGGCATTTCTTCCTCTTCGTCGTTTTAGTTATGGGGGAAGTATTGGACACCTCCCTCGCCAAGTAGCTCAACTATTTTAGGTCATCCGATAAAGTGCAACTTCTCGTCCACCATCATTTTTTTGCTTTTTGATAATATGGCTTATAACATATGCGCCAGACCCTAAAACTTTTCATTGTTTTAGCTCCTGTTTTTAATCTGTCGTGTCGTTCATCCAAAGGTTTGATGCATGCGATTACTCCTTTTGTTGACCTAATATTCATTTAATGTTTCATCGCCCACAACTTGCGTATTTTTCTACTCTCTCGTGTTATATGTCCAATTGGTAAGGTAATGCATGTTATCATTTCTTTCGTTGACCTTTAATGTTTCATCGCCTATAATTACAAACGATAAATGTCAACAGAGTTTTTGTTATTTTTTTTTCTTGTGTTTTCTTTTTCATTCTTGAAGAGGACAAATGTAAAAAAGGAAACTCTGCCACAACTTTTATGATGATTATTTCACTTATTCTCTCGTGTTCCTTGTTAGGTTTTCTTTTTTCGTTTCGTTTACTACTTAACTTCTCAACAACGCACATTTTCAGAACTCAACATTACTTTTTTTGTGTTGCGCCATTTGGTAGTTTCTTATTGTATGATGTATTATTCATTGAGGTTTATAAAGTCAGTTCCCTGAATATTTCGTCGACCTTTCCTGGCCTCGTGATTCTATCTTTCACTCAGCAGTGCACTTCCCCATCAATGAATGTTTAATTCTTTATCTCCAGAAGAACATTGAAGACTGGTGGACAGTAAGTTCGGGTATTGCTGCGATTTTATTCAAAGGTCACAGGAAAAGGTGTGTGTTCCAGATGTTTCGTATCACATTTAACTTCGTAATCGTATAAAAGAATCGTAATGTAATAGTGAAAAAGTAGTGAGGGATGTGTATAATGGGGTGATAGTGATTCTTGTTTTCATTGCTTTGGATGATGGTGGTGGTGGTATTGGATTGCTCCCTTCCTTTAGGCCCTATAGGGGGAAGCACGGGCCTTTGCTTTTGATGGGAGTGGTGGTGATGGTGTTTGTGTTCGCGGTGATGATGGAATTAGAGGTCGAACTTGGGTCTAGTGTTATTGTTTTTTGTTTGTGGTGGTGATGGTATTAGAGTTAAATGCAAGTTGGTCGTGGTGGTTGGTGCTGGTGTGAATGTATAGCGATATGGTGGTGATCGTGATGTTAGGATTGGTAGTGTTGGTGGTGCTTTTATGTGTCTTTGGTGGTAATGTGGATGGTGTTGTGGTGTTGGTATGTTTATTGTGATATTGGTGATAGCTGCCGTATGGTAGGCGGGGGTGTTGATTACATGGGGTGCAATAGAGTCAGCGATGGGGGTTCTGCTAATGGAGACGGTCGTGTTGGTGTTGGTGTTGTTTCTGTGTGTTCTGATCGTGTTGATGATAGTAACGTGAATGGAGATGGTGGTGGTGGTGGTTGTGGCGATGTTTGTGTGTGGTTGTGGTGCAGGTGGTCGGAGCGGTAGGGTTGAGGGTGGAGGGGGTGGAGGGGGGTAGCCTCAAAATGTGCTGTTTTCGCGCTCCCAATTTTACGAAGTATCCAATACAATTTGTTTTGAGCTCGTCATTCAGGCGCGCGGAGGTCAGTCAGCATGTTGAACGCGAGGGAATGAATTTTTATAACTGTCCGCGCTGACGCCGCCCTCGCCTATGACTGAATGGTTCGCGTTGTTGGTATTTTAATTGCGTAACGTCAGAGGCAAAGGTGTATTTCACGCCATGCTTTCACTAACCTAAATTCCGCAGCCGTGAACCGCCACATTATGAAGGCCGGGCGGCGCGGCGGCTCGGCGAACACTGGGTGAAAGACAATTTATGTTGGACCCAAGTTTTTTTCATCCCTAATGTTGACTAATGATGATGATAATGATGATGATGATGATGATAATAATAATAATAATAATAATAATAATAATAATAATAATAATAATAATAATAATAATAATAATAATAATAATAATAATAATAATAACAATTTACTAATAATGACAACAACAGAGGGTATCAATACACCTCTCCTCCGGAAGTTGACCTATCTTTTTGCCACTCTTCTAAACACTTATAAGGGCAGTGAGTAGCGAACTTTTTTTTTCTCAATTATGTTTTTTTTTTTGTGTCCTTCAGCTGCTTCCTTTACCTTAAAAACACACACTCACAAAGAAGGTATCTAAATAAATTCCCAAAGATGTTTGATTTTCGTCAGAGTGGTTTTAATACTCCTAGCTCGTCTAATGAGGAGAGGTAAAATCTATGGTAAGGACGTGTAGCATTCACAATACACAATTAGTGACAATACGTTTACATTAGAGACACTTGAAATCCATACGACAGTTTTTAAAGGCCAGAAAAAGTCAATGAGAGCTGACACTTGGTATGATATTCAGGTGGCGATACGAAAGGAAGGGAAAGGCACGAAAGGGAAAGGCATTGTGGGAAGGTAATGTAGTAGTTGAGCTTGGAACGGAAGAAAATTGATGGGCATGCTACAGAGATAAAAGGAAGATAATTAAAGAAAAGACTACGGAGAGAAAAGAAAAAAAAGAGGGGGAGGTCAATAATGATAAGTAAGGAAAGGGAAGGGTATGTAAAATAATGGAGGGGAAAATAACTGAACTGACGGGAAGGAAAGGGGCGAAGGGAAAAGAGAAGGAAATGGAGGGAAGGGGAATGGGAGGGTATGGAAGCAAATAGAAGGGAAAACAACAAAACAAAAGAATGAGAAGAGACGAAGGGAGGAGAAGGAAGAGGAAGGGGAAAGGAAGAGAATGTGAGTAAATGGAAGGGAAAGCAACCAAACGAGATCAAAGTGAGGCAATGCGGGAGAAGAGAAGGAAGAAAGGATATGGACGGAAGGAAGGGTATGGAAGGGAAAATAAACGAACTGAAGGGAAGTAAAGTAAGGGGAAAGTAAAGGAACCATATATTCCCCCATGCAAGCAACAGGTGAGCAACACTGTTTGGACTCAGGCAGCCTTGAAACTCAGGTGACATGAGACATCACTTGCCACGCGTTGTTAGGGCGACTTAGCGGCGGCTTTGAGAACTGCGGCGGGAGGCAACACATGAGGGGCTTGCTGCGTCCTTGTCCCAACTACTTAGGATTACTTAACATACTTAAAAGAGAAAAAAAGGCTAAAAAAATAAGACGAGTGAGGGGGAGGGGTAAACACCTTACGTTGAGAAAAAGGAGAAAGAGAAAACGTTCGGAAAACTCAAGCTATTAAATGTCTGTGTTTGATTTGTACCACTGTGTGTGTGTGTGTGTGTGTGTGTGTGTGTGTGTGTGTGTGTGTGTGTGTGTGTGTGTGTGTGTGTGTGTGTGTGTGTGTGTGTTTCGAAAGTCAACGTAATCCTTTTGGTATATACAGTGATCGTTGGCAATTAATTACTGCTGCGTGTGCCCTGTTCGTGCCGCCCCTAATTAAACTAATGCCTCGCACAGTGTTTCCGTGGAAAGTCTCATCACATGTTAATTGTGAATGTTTAATTACTTAGTCTGGGCGTCGCATGGCGGGCAGGCGGGCGGGCGGGCGGCGGCACACCTTCGATTAATTGATGGCCGTCGGAGGGGAGGAGGAAGGAGCTGGCGAGTCTCGTGAATCAGTAAACGTTGACGCCGCGCAGTCCACCCCGCCTCCTGGTCGTCGTGTGAATGTCCAGCAAACTTACTTTTTGTGTGCCATTAAAACTTCTCGTCACCTCACCCTTTACTCGGTGAGGACTTGGTAAAAGGAGACAAAGATATGTTCGTCTGTTCTCCTCTGTTGCTATCCCCACGCCTCGCACACTATAATTACACTTCCCACATACTGACCTCACCGCAGATACCTCATTCTTGGTCTCCGGAGGCTTGTTATTGGGTTGTTTTGGCTACGACGCATCTTGTTTACAGCCTCCTCTTGCATATGATCGTCGAATGATCTCTCTTGTAACACCTTTTTAATCTCTTTTTCCTCTTACTCCCTCTCCTTTTTTCTTTTCTTTCTCCTCACCTTATTTTTTTCTCTTCTTTTTCTTCTTCTCCACCTTCTTCTCCTTTTCTGATATTTTTCCTTCTCCTTTTAATCTTCACTCTTCTCAGCTTTTCCTTTTCCTTCTCTTCTTCCTCCCATTCCGCCGCTTTCCCCTCATCCATTGGCGATTGATCCTCCCCTTCTTTTTCTGTGACCATTCATTTCAACATCCCCTGCTTCTGTTTCTTCATTATTATTCCGTTTTTATATATCCTTCGTGGCCTTTTAATTGTTTCCTGAGACCTCCATGTGGACATTATACAACACGAAAAACAAAGAAAACAAAAAGTTATCCGTGTTACTAAAGATTCTGCAACGCAAACCTGACTCGCTCCCAAGAAAAGAAAGTCGAGGAGAAAGAGAAAAGTATAACCTCGAATCAGACGGGTGAGCGAAAAACGGTTAATGTAAATATACCTTGACATCCTAAGTATATGTCAACCCCTCCCTGATGTTTACTCCGGCAAGTAGACGCTAACACCACCGACCGCTAAGGAGCTTCCACCTGGTTTCGTTTCACAGCCAAGAAAGGTAAAAAAAAGGAGAGTAGAGAGGAGTAAAGGTCCATACATCTTACATAGCGACTCCCACGTAGAAAGCTGCTCAGAACCTACACGACTACTGGTTCAAGGGGAGACGGTGGTATATTTTTCATCTGTCTGAACCTCTGATAATGGGAAGAGGTGAAGATAAAAGAGAGAATGTATGATGAAAAAAGAGATACGTAGGAGGGGAGAGAGAAGAGAGAAAGGGAAAGAGTGGTGAAGAGCGAGTTAAGGAGAAGAGAAAAGTGGAGAGAGACTGAATGGTAAGACTGAAGGTGATAAAGGAAGGGAATGGGGAAGAGAGAGCTAAGAAAGGGAGGAGAGAGACTGAATTATAAGACTGAAGGTAATAAAGGAAGGAAATGGTGAAGAGAGAGATAAGGAGAGGAGGAGCGAGGAGAAAGACTGAATGGTGAAAATGAGTGAGAAACGGAGAGAATAGTGAAGAGAAAGAGAGATATGGAAGGGAGAAGAAAGGAGAGCCACTGAATGGTGAAAATGAGTGAGAAACGGAGAGAATAGTGAAGAGAAAAAGATAAGGAAGGGAGAAGAGAGGAGAGCCACTGAATGGTGAGACTAAGGGTGAGAAAGGGAGAGAATGGTGAAGAGAGGGAGATAAGGAAGGGAGAAAAGATAGGCGAAAATGAATAGATTGTTGCTTCGAAAAGAGTATTGAAAAATTATCCTCAACCAGCGCCCCTGCAAAGCCAGCGCCGCGCCATCAGTCCCCGTCGATGGTGACCCGAATCAACCCTTCTTTGCCGCGCCCCGACAGCCTCCGATCCCCGGTGATGCACGAGCGTGGCCTTGCGAATTCATCTCCTGAGGGTGGGCGAGGCTGAGTTATGCCTCGGAGTCTGGGAAATCGGTTCGGGTTAGGCGGCGACCATGGGTGATTAAGAGACCATCGCCGCCAGAGATGAAATTATATGCAGTACTATGATGATACCGTTATTATGAGATGAAATTATATAGTTATGAAATTATATACAGTTAGTTCCAGTTTGTATGTATGCAGAACGCTGAGGCTACAAGATTATTTTAGTTTGATTATTTTTTTATGCAATTAGATTATCATTTTCCATATTCTGTTCGAGCGTTTTATTGACTTGGGGAAGTGGTGGCTGAACGGATAGCGAGACGGCCCCGCGTTCAGGAGGACGCGAGTTCAATCCCCGACCGGTGCCACCAAGCTGGGATTTTTCAGCCGCCGCCGAGTGGCTTAAAACTACCCACATGCTGTCCAGAAGACCACCTATCAACCCGGACTCTAGTTTCTAGGATTAAAGATGAGCTCCGGGAGGGCAGCATGAACCAATGCAAGATGGCGCCACTATAAACACTTGCCTGCGCCAGAACGAGCTGGGCCGACCATCAGGCCCCACCGGGAAGAAGCCTTGGACCAACCATCAGGATCCACCGGGAAGAAGCCTACCGGCGCAATAGGCCAAGACGTAGAAAAGAAAAACATATATATATATATATATATAAATATATATATATATATATATATATATATATATATATATATATATATATGCATATATATCTAAATCTATATATCTATATCTATATATATCTATATCTATATATATATATATATATATGTATATATACGCTTTGTGTTTCTACTCTATATCATACGTTTATCTTTGGCAGGTAGGAGTGTACAAAAGTATAGATCCATCCTGACGTTAATATGACATAGAGAGGGAGAGAGAAGAAGAATACCTGCACATGTAATAATTTCCAGAACACTACAGTAATGATACAGTGTTCAATTTCCTCAACAGCAGGTATGATTGATATCACCCGGTCATTGTTTTCATCGTGTATCTTCATTCTCATTCCATTTCACTTCACTATCCTTTCCTTCCTCTTCCCCTTGCCCTTCCTCCTTGCCTGACCTAACTAAATTCACCCCTTTCTTTTTTCTGCTGCATCGAGGTTGTATTATTTGCTCCTGCTTTTGCTCCTCCTGCTGCTGTTCACCCATGGGTTTTTTTCTTAGCAGATTAATGAGCGCATCTAACCCATTACCTGATCCTCCGCCGCGAAGAGGAGCACTTAAGATTGTTATTTCCTTAAGAACATTGAAAACACTTGAGGCTTGATGCACGTGTGGAAGGTACATTAGGAGGCGTGTGTGTGTGTGTGTGTGTGTGTGTGTGTGTGTGTGTGTGTGTGTGTGTGTGTGGGTGTGGGTGTGTGTGTGTGTGTGTGTGTGTGTGTGTGTGTGTGTGAGTGTGTGTGTGAGAGAGAGAGAGAGAGAGAGAGAGAGAGAGAGAGAGAGAGAGAGAGAGAGAGAGAGAGAGAGAGAATTACCTACATACAAAGGCTCTTCCCACCCTCTTTCCTTTGGCGTGCTGGTGGGGGGGTCCAGTGCGGCGTGGAGGAGACGTAATAACGACAAGCTGCGTCAGGTACCCACGCCTCGCCGCCTTTGTGTGTCAGGGTGTTCCTCCAGGAGTATATAACATCATCACAGCGGGGGGACCACCTAAGCGTGCCCTCCTGTCTGCGCGAGGATGAAAACTGGGGCATTCTCTTTCTTCAGGTGTAACGTTTTAATTAATGTTATTGTTTGAAATTTCTCGCTTTTTTTATTTATTCTATTTCCTGTGGCGATATTTTACTTATTTTATCTTATTTTATTTTGACACGCAGTTGCTAATGTCTTTTTCCTTATTATTCCGTTTACTATTCAAGATTTTCCCGAGTTAAGTGATTACAAAAAGGGAGTATCATCAGATTTTAGATTTATTCTATTTCCTGTGGCGATATTTTACTTATTTTATCTTCTTTTATTTTGACGCGCAGTTGCTAATGTCTTTTCCCTTATTGTTCCGTTTACCCTTTATGATTTTCCCGAGTTAAGTGACTAAAAAAAGGGAGTATCAGGACATCTCTTCATCAGATTTTGACCCCAATTCGGTAACTCTATCAACTCTTTGCTATTTGTTTAGTTTAAATGAAAAAAGGCAAATAGACAAGGTGAAGAAAACAATAAAAAAAAGAGCGGGGAAAGGGGTAGAAAAGAAGAAGGGGATAGGAAGGGGAACAGGAGAGGAGAAAAGGAGGGAGGATAGGAAGTAGGATGACAGGGTAGGGACGAAGGGGGAAAGGAGGAAAGGAGGGTAGGAATGAGGGAGAGAAAGAGGAAGGGAAGATGGGAGGAAGAAGAAGGGAGTGTAGGGAAGAGGGAGGAGAGGAGGGAGGGAAACACGATTGCAGGATAGGGAGACAAGAGAGAAAAACGAAGAGTAGGGAAGAGGGAGGGAAATAGGTAGGTAGGGGGGAGGGATGTTGGAGTAATGAAATAAGTAGCACAGTATCAGGAAATCTCTGCATCAGATTTTGACCCCCTTCCGGTTAATCTATCAACTCTTTGCTATTTGCTTAGATTAGATGAGAAAGGGCAAAATAAATGATAGAGGATGCGAGCAAAATGGACAACAATGCTGGAGCGGAGGAAGAGTAAAATAAGATACGCGGATGGAGAAACAAATGAGCATCAGCTTAAGGAAATAGATGAAGCATAGAGAGAATAAAAAACATAAAACAAATGACAGAGAAAGAAGACTAAAAAATACTAGTACAACAAGAACACGTTACTGAGAGAAAGATTAAATGAGAAGAAAATACAGTTGCTGCAATAATGATAATGGTAAATGTAAAGAGAATAAGCTCAAAACTGACAGCAGATAAAAAGACTAAGAAATTGATCTAGTAAGAGCACGTCACAGAGAAAAATAGGGTAAATGAACAAAATAATAGCAGTAATGACAAAAAAATAGGTTGGAACATAAAGTACGAGGAAATGAGACCAAGGATGAATATACAGCAGGAACCCGGAAAGCTGAAGGAAAAAGTGAACAGCTGCCCAGAGGAACATAACAGGCAAAGACAAAAAGAGGATAAAAGAAAACTTGCTTAACTATGAAAAAAGAAAACTGAGTACATTAAGCAAAAAAAAAAAAAAATGCAAGGCGAAGGGCAAAGGCAAAAAGAGCATAAAAGAAAACTTGCTTGACTATGAAAAAAAGACTGAGTACATTAAGCCGAAAAGAAAATGCAAGATAAAGGGGAAAAATGAACACCTGCCTAGTGGAATATAACATACAAAGACAAAAAGACAATAGAATAAAACTTACCTGAAAGAGAAACAAAAAATCACAAGAAAGTATCACCAGGAAGTCCATATAGCAAGAACTCGTAAAACAGAAGGAAAAAAAAATAGGCTTCTAAGAGGAATACAATGAGCAGAAAAACAAAAATAAGAAGAAAGTTTACTCGAACAAAAAGAAGACAATAAAGCCAAAATGAAAAAAAAACAGCGGAAAAGGAGACAAAGACGAAAACAAAACAAAATAAAACAACTTTAATCAGAAAACCGCTAAGAAAACAAAACTCTTGAAATCAACAGAGCAAAAAATCTTTAAAAAAATAATAATAATCGTACAGTAAACGCGGAGAAACGAGACGTGACTCCAACAAGAACAAGAGCAGAAGAACAGTATCAGAAGTAGGGGGCGGGGCAGGAGAGGCAGGATGAGAGGCTGGTGCAAGGACAGGCATGGGCAGGGGCAGACAGGGGACGAGGGGCTTGGTGCTGAGTCGCCGGATGATCCTTGTTCCAGAAGCGTGAAGTGTCGGTGACTCATGGGGCAACAAACAAGAGAAAGGACAGCCTCGAACCCGCCTGCAGGTGATTGCGTCCCCCATAAACACAGAGACTCGGGAGAGGAATAGCAAATCGATGAAGAAGGACGAGGAAAGAAGAAACGTTAACAGCAGGAGATATGAAGTACGCAGTAACAAAAGGAGTAAAGAAAGGAATAGTGAATCAGTTAAGAAATGAGAGGAAAGAAGCTTTTTGAGTAAGAGTACGAGGAGAAATTAAATAGTTCCAGGAGAATGGACGAAAAAAAATTGAATCACTGAAGAAAATAGATGAAAGAAAAAGCGTTAAGAGTACGAGGAGATTATGAAGTAGTAGCAAAATGAGGAGGAAAGAAAGTAACAGCGAATGGATGAAGAAATAAAAGGAAAGAAATAAGAAGATATAAGAAGAAAGAAAAGAAAAATGGGTGGATGAAGAAACTAGGCAAAGAAAAACGTTAATAGCAAAAGGGAAAGGAATAGCAAAAAGAGGAGAAAAATAAGAAATAGCAAACGATATGTAGAAATATGAGGAAAGAAGAAGTGGAAAAGTAAGAGGACATGGCATAGTAACAAAGGGAGAAGCGGATGGATGAAGAAATGAGGAAAAAATGTATTGAGAGTAAAAGTACATATGAAAGGTAAAACTAAACCAATGAGTGAAGAAATAAGAGTAAAGAGGCGTTTAGAGGATGGGAAGATATAGTAGCCAAAGGAGAATAAAGAAAAGAATAGCAAATGGATGAAGAAATAAGATGAAAATATAAATGTTTCGAGGAAGAGTGCGATGAGATATGAAACTGAATCCTAAGAAAGAGATAAAAAGAAAGAAACTGTGAGGGAACTGAAAGGATGTTGTCTTATGGTAGAATAGAGATGAAAAGAGTCAAAAGAACGTGTGACCTCTCAAGGAAAAGGTAATACGGTATAATTAAGGTTGGGCTTTTGTCGAGGGCATGAGGTCGAGGAGAAGTGTTCGAGGAAAGAATAGGTGTTTGGCTTATGAGAATAAATAAACAGTTGAAAAGAAAAATATGTTGGGAGCACGAAAACAGCATTATGTGGGAGAAAGAGATCGGTGTATAAAGTATGAGAGTGTGAGAAGAAAAATAACGACGTGGGATGAAAATTAAGGCAAAACAATGAGTCGTGGGAAGTAGAAAGAAAATAGTGAAATAAAGAGGAGGAAGAAATTGAAAAAGAGGTGTGAAGGTAAGAAACAAGAATCATGAAATAGGTGAAAACCACGGAGAAGGAAGAAGAGAAAAGGTGAGTGAGACGGCTGGAAGAAGATTCAATTGGAGGAAAAGAGGAGCATGATGAAGAGAGGAAAAACAACGAAGGGAGTGACAAGAAGAACACGAAGTAAGAGAAAGATGATTGAAAAATAGAGAAGGGAAGGTAGTAGAAGAAAGCGAAAGACAGGGAGTGCAAGGAAGAGGAGAGGAATGAGGAGGAGAAAAGGCTTACAAGACGACCGAACGAACAGGAGTTCGAAGAAGAAAAGAAACATTAGAAGAAGAGAACGACAAAGGAGGAAAATAGAGATAAATAATAGAAAAATGTTGTGAAAGGCAGCGCGTGAGGACAAGCAACATATTGGACCCCTCACCTGTCCGTGGGAAAATGTTGTTTAAAGGTGCATTCTTGTGGCGACGAATAGGAAAGTAGGACGCCAGGGAGACAGAGTAATTGGAGGGGGGCAAAGTTGTCTTACCCCCCCCCCATTTCCTTACTTCACCCCTTTCGCCTCTCCCTGCACTCCTTACCCCTCTTTCTCCTTTCCATCCTTCCATACCCACTGTCTTCTCTCCCTCCCACCTTTCCATACCTTTCCTCTTTCTCTCCCTCCCTTCCTAACCTCATTTCCCTCTCTCTCCCTCCCTTTCATACCCCATAATTTATCTTCACCCCTTTCGCCTCTCCCTTCTTGCCCGCCCTACCCCCTTTCTCCTTTCCTTCCTTCCATATCCACTGTGTTCTCTCCCTCCCTCCTTTCCATACCTTTTTTCCTCTTTCCCTCCCTCCCTTCCTAACCTCTTTCTCTGCCCTCCTTACCCCCATTCTCCTTTCCATCCTTCCATATCCACTGTCTTCTCTTCCTCCCTTTCCTCTTTCCCTCCCTCCGTTCCTTACCTCCTTTCTCTCTTCTTCCCTCCCTTTCATACCCCTTAATTTTTCTTCTCTCCCATCCTTATCCCCTCTCTCTCAATTTCATATCCCCTTTCCACTCTCCCTCCCTTACTTACCACCTCCCTTTCTACCTCCCCCTTCAGTACCCTCTCTCCTCCATCCCCCTTTCTCTTCTTCACCCCCTTACTCTCTCCCTCCCTCCTATCTTCAACCATTTCCCCTCCCCCTCCATCCTTTCCTCATCCCTTTCCTCCCTCCCTCTCTCCCTCCCTTCCATGCCTACTTTCCTTCCCTCTCTATCTCCCTTCCTTCATCCCCTCCTTCCTTCTTCCCTCCTTCCTTCTTCCCTCCTCCTTTCCTTCGCTAGGCAGAGGACGTTGCCCTAACAATCTGCAGCTCAGGATACAAAAAAAAAAAAAGGAAATTCGTCACTAAAAAATATTGTCTGCACCGAGTGATTGATAGCTTTCCCGAGAGAGAGAGAGAGAGAGAGAGAATATAATTGAGTGAGTTTGAGTGTGTGTGAGTGAGATATCTTCATGGAGGAAAAATAATGGAAGAAGAAAAGATGGAGAGGAAACAACACGGGAGAGTGATATAAAAAATAAAGATAAAAAAATGAAGAAAGGGAGAAACACGTCTGTCTTCGATTCTTTCTTTCTTTGTGTGTGTGTGTGTGTGTGTGTGTGTGTGTGTGTGTGTGTGTGTGTGTGTGTGTGTATTTGCCCGTCACTTCGTCTGTGCGTGTGTTGGTAGCAAATTTGTCTGTTGTTGCGTCGATTTGAGAGAGAGAGAGAGAGAGAGATTGTGTGTGTGTTTCATGGCCGCAGTACCAAATCCGAGTGTCAGTCTTTCCTTTCCGCCTCACTTTTCTCATGTATAACAGCCTCAAGGGGAACGACACACACACACACACACACACACACACACACACACACACGAACACACACACACACACACACACACACACACACACACACACACACACACACACACACACACACACGGCTACGACTTCCCCATCCTTTCAGTTTATTCTTCATGGTTCTTATGGAAAAATATCAAGGGTCACCGCGGTGCGCTGAGAAGGGTCACTTTGCCTTACCAGCAGAGTCAATATTGGCTGGATAAATGTTTGTGTTGCTGAGATTATTCACTCGACGCGGCGCACACACACATACCTCGAGCAGCCCCGGCGGAGGTGATTCGGAAGGGGACATAACGCACTCCTGATAGCTGGAGGTGACTGTATACTTTAGGGTGTGTTGAAAGATATGCATCAGCTGTATTTCATTTGGCTTTCTTTACCTCCTTTTCGTCTTTCTATCTCTCCGTTCTTTCTGTATCCCCTTCCGTTGTCCTTCCCTCCCTTCCATATCCCGTTTCCTCCTCCCTACCATTCATACAATCTTCCTCTCTCCCTCCTTCCCTCCCTTCCTAACCCCTCTCCTCTCTTACCTCCTCTCCATCATCCCTTTCCTTCTCCCTCCTGTTTCCATCAGCTGTATTTCGTTTTGCTTTCTTTACCCTCTTTTCCTCTTTCTCTCCCTCCCTTTTTTTACAATCTTCCTCTCTCTCTCTCCTTCCCTCCCTTCCTAACCCCTCTCCTCTTCTCCCTCCTCTCCATCCCCCCTTTCCTTCTCCCTCCTGTTTCCATCAGCTGTATTTCGTTTTGCTTTCTTTACCCCCTTTTCCTCTTTCTTTCCCTCCCTTCATTACAATCTTCCTCTCTCTCTCCATCCCTCCCTTCCAAACCCCCTTCTTCTCCTCCTTCCTCCTATCCCCCTTTCCTTTATCCCTCCTGTTTGCATCAGCACCACCTCATGAAAGTCTTTTTATTTTCATTTTGTCTCAGATTCTGTCAGGCATGGCGTGACTCAGATTGTCAAACGTGGTAGAGAAGCATAAAAAAGGGAAGAAAATGAGAACTGACCTTTCTTTGACAACACCCAATACAAGAATCTCAAAAAAGGTCAACTGAAGCAGCCAATCCCGTTCTTCAGTAACATATAAAGCTCCTGCAAATGCTTAATTACACTCTTCTGTTTTTCGTTTCACTCATAACCTAATTGTATACTAAGCATCCACTCGTTCCTCTCCCTATTCTCTCTCTCTCTCTCTCTCTCTCTCTCTCTCTCTCTCTCTCTCTCTCTCTCTCTCTCTCTCTCTCTCTCTCTCTCTCTCTCTCTCTCTCTCTCTCTCTCTCTCTCTCTCTCTCTCTCCTTCCCCATAGTATTAATTGTTCGGTTATTTTTATCTCTTTTCTAATACAAATTAATATCTCATGGACGGAGGGAGAAAGAGTTGGCGAGAGTTTTAAGCAATATTCGAGACTGGGGGAATATTTTGTCTGCTAAGGAACACGAAACTCATAGAAAATTGATGCTAAGTAAATATGGCAGCGGTTCGGGTCTGCGTTTGTATCCCCAGGGCAAAAAGGTGCTGTTAAATGAGTGCACTGAGAGGTGAAGAGGAGAGGAAGACGTGCGCTATAGGGGAATGAAGAGGATAAAGAATGAACGGTGTGAGTGGATAAAGAAGTGGAAGGAGAGGGGAGAAGGGTAGGATAGGGAAGGGAAGGGAGGGAAAGGAGGAATGTTGAAAGGAAGGACGAATAGAAATGGAGGGAAGGAAATGAAGGGAGTCAGGAGGGAAAGAGAAAGAAAAGAGCAAAGGAAAACTGTTGGAAGAAAGTAGAAAAACGAAAGAAAGAAAGGACGGAAGGGGGATAAAGAAGGGGAAATGTTATGGAAAGGGGAGGAGGAGGAGGTAGGAAAAGTGTTAAGAAAATGGAAGGAGGGAGAAGGGAAGGGAGAAGAAGAAAGATGAAGAGAAGGGAGAATAGTTTTGGGAAGTTGAGAAGGAGAGAGAAGGAAAAGTATTGTGGATGTGGAAGGAGAGAGGAGAAAGTGTTACGCCTCCTATGACTGAGAAAGGAAATGGGTAAGGGAAAGGGGGAGAGGGGTAAGGCGAGACGCAGTAAAAAAAAGTCTCATGGGTTAGCGAGAGAGAGGGGGGAGAAGGGAGGGAAAAAAATATAGCATGTGTTTTTTGTATATGTGAATTACCACGGCGGTTTGAATTTCCTGGTTGTGTGTGGGACGAAGATTTAATGATGTCTGGGGAATATAATGCCGTACGTAGTCTCATGCATTTTTGTTTTGTTTTAATATCGGTATCACCAGCACCATCACCACTACCAACGCAACCACCATCAACATGAACAACAACAACAACAACAAGGACACCAACACCACTTCAACCACTGCCTCTCCCCCAAAAAACAAGAGCAACAAAAACCGGAGTAAGAATAACACCACCACCACCACCACCATCAACACCACCACCAACAACATCAACACAAGCACCACTACCACCGCCAAAATAACAGAAACATTCAAGACTTGCCTGGAAATCGTGTTGCCAAGAGTCTCCTCATAAAACATCGGCAATCAATAGCTTCGTGGCGGGCGTCTGGCGGCGGCCCCGAAGGACGTGGTGCAGAAGGGAGGACGCGGCGCCGCCCTAAAGAAGGGTAGAAAAGGTGGAGGACTAGGTGGAGCGGAGCAAAGATGAAGAGAGGAAGAAAGGATACAAGACGAGTGGGAGAGGTAGATGGTAGGGTAGATAGAGATAGAAACAGAGGAAGGGACAGAGGACGAAGTAGACGGCTAAATGACGGGGTGGAAGACGGATGGTGGTGCGAAGGTACTAAACGACAATGAGCGAGGTGGAGAGCGAGGTGGAGTACACGGTGGAGAAAGAAACGGGAATAGTAATTGTGAGTTGCGTTCTATGTACCTTTCCCTTTTTTTACTGTTTGTGGTGTCAGGATTATTGGTATTATAATTATTGTCATTCTAATCATCATAAATATAACTCATACTATCATGGTAGATGAAAAAATAATAGTAGAAGTAGTAGTAGTAGTGGTAGTAGTAGGAGTAGTAGTAGTAGAAGTGATGATGATTATAGAGAGGTGTTATAAATTGTACAGTAAGAGGAATTAATTATCAGTGACACGGGCAGTACGGAGGAGGTCTTATCGGCCAGAAATAGATGGCACGGTTCCCACAATTCACACGGGATCGGATTACAGCCCACATGCATTTTAGTCCTCTCTCTCTCTCTCTCTCTCTCTCTCTCTCTCTCTCTCTCTCTCTCTCTCTCTCTCTCTCTCTCTCTCTCTCTCTCTCTCTCTCTCTCTCTCTCTCTCTCTCTCTCTCTCTCTCTCTCTCTCTCTCTCTCTCTCTCTCTCTCTCTCTCTCTCTCTCTCTCTCTCTCTCTCTCACCTCAGACGAATATTACAAGCCATCACATCTTTGTACACTTCATAACGTTTTTGTTTTTTTTCCATAAACATCACAAACTTTTCCAGGTATCGATTGTAATAAAGTGGCAACATGTTTTTTACTTTTTTCACCTGGACATTTACCTTTTTTTTTCACTATATAGACGACGTGAATATTTAAAAGGCATCGATTTTAATTAGGTGGTGGCATATGTATTTTTTTGTCGCACCTGTAGTCGTGTGGTTCAGCTCTCAGTTCGTCACCCGTTCAGCGCAGGGAGTTGTTAACCACCGGCAGTATTTGATCACCATGCTTTAATTATACCTACACGACTGCCATTAGCATTTATATTACACGTCCGTTTTGGTTGTTCTTGCCCGAGTGCACTAATGAAGGGGATTACTAATGGGCTCTACCTCACCGACGAAGCCTTTGTAACCTGACGCCTGGAGAGAGATGATGTATGTTAGATGTGTTAGGCAGAAGTGTAAGTGATGAAAACAGTGAACGACTAATTCTGGACACTGTTTTACCGAGGAAGTCTTTGGAATCTGACGCCTTGAGAGAAACGTTAGATGGAGTTAAATGTGTTAGGCAGAAATGTTAATGCTAAATACAGTGAACTACTAATACTGGGCTCTATTTTACCGAGGAAGCCTCAGGAAACTGACGTCTAGAAGGTAATGTTAGATGAGTATAAGAAGTTAAATGTGATAAGATGGAATGTTAGTGATATATACAATGAACGGCTACTACTGTGAATTTGTATAGTAAAGGAAACATTAGTGTAGTTTTCTAATCACCGATCTTCAGTTCTTATAACCAGAAAAAATATAAAACCATATAAATTAGTGGGATAAAAGAAATGTCCTGAGATAATTTCGGTACCAAAAGAGTTTCGTCAATATATTTTATCTGGAAATGTCATTCAGATTTGATTTTCTGATTCACATGACACCAGTACCGCCCTAACGTGTTGCATATGATTTCTGTGCGTTTGTGTATGCATGTTTGCCCCGATGTAATTTATTTGTGATTGATGCAGGTCAGACATGCAATCCAATAATGGGGCGCTATCAAATATTTACATGAAAAATAAATTACTTGAATATGGACTGTCAAATGAATTAGTTATAGCGAGTGAAGTATTTGAGGATATTGCGAGGAAGGCTTACCATGGAAGATAAGACATTTTAGCAATCAACTCTCTTCGTATCTCATGCAGATCCCCAGAACTATAACCCGATTCTTTATTGTTTCATCCCTTTCTCTGGTAAACTGTGGACCAATCTTCCTTCGCCCGTATTTTCTCCTTCCTACAACTGGCACGCTTTCACGAGGGAAGTATCCAGACCTCTCGAACCTAAATTGACCATATATTGTTGGGGCTCTTCCTGCTCTCCTTTTGTGAGCAGTATTCTTATTTTTTTTTTAATGTTATTGATGTGCCCTTTATCAGCCTTCTCTAATGGTGAAAAATATAAATATAGGGTAACGTACCTGAGACAACACTGCAAGAAAGGAAAAGGATGCTATTCCTCTCATAATATATATACCAACAAGTTTCCACGTTGTAAAGAATGGTAAGATTAGCTACTTTCAAAAACACAAATACATTCGGTCTAGTAAATCAAGGTGGCGACATTATAGAGAAAAATACAAATCCGTCTGTCCTTTGAGATTTGATCCCCTTTGTTGGCGGTCTCGTGGTAATATTGCGGAACGATTATTTTTGTATTCGCGGTTGGGTGTGGGCGGCGGGGAGAGCCAGGTCGTGAGAGGGAGCAGGAGATGGACGCGATGTTCTCTGGCTTTGGCGCGTGGCAGGGCGTGAAACCTCTAACGCATAGTCAATTTAAATCTATTTCTGCACCTCTTTGAACCCTTTTCACTACTCTCTCCCTCTCTCTCCCTCTCTCTCTCTTTCGCTGGCTCTCTCGCTCTCGCTCTCGTGCCTCCTACTAAAGCAAGGGTCACGCCGGGACTTGCCTGAGGACGTACTTTGTGAGATTAGCGCCCTGAGACACCCCGGCTGCTGCAGAGAGAGATATATAGGTCGTCTCCAGGAGCTCTTCCATGCGACGGTGTGCTGAAACTAAGGTAAAATCCAATTCCGAGTCTTCTTTCCGCAAAGGTTATCGCTCCTCTGGCGGAAAAAAGACGTAATAATAAAACTTCCCTACTCCCTTGGGAATCCGAATCGGCTGGAGATGTGAATACGACAAGGAGTGTATTGAGTTTCCTCGCGTGTATCGTCCCTTTACTCTCCGTCTGATCCGCTTGTGCTCCTGTTTTGTGCGTGCTCTCCTCGCCGCCTTCTATTGCTGTAAAGGAGAGCTGTGCTACCGGAGAGATTGATAGATAGATAGACAGATAGATAGATAGATAGATAGATAGGTTATGTAAGTATTGTGTCTATCAGCAGTGAGAGTAGTCATCATATTTTTACCTTGGTGAATATTATAATATGCCTCGGAAAAATACTATTACTGCTACTGTTATTACCACTATTTCTATTACTGTTACTGCTATTTTTTGTTTCTGTTACGTCACCACAACCCTTCAAACTATAACCATTTTCTATAAAGCTTGCGTAACTGCCATCCCTTAAGTAACGATATAGTCAGAAGGGTCAGCGTGTTAGTTTCCCAGAAGAAATACACTTAAAAACGAACATTAAAGAAAAACAGTGCTGATTTGATGTCTCTATTACGAGGAATAAGTTTGTGTTCGGGGGGAGAAAAGTAAGTATGTAATTTGGTCATTTTTATTTTCTACCGCCGGCTCATTACGTATTCCTTTGTTGTGGACGGTTGGGGAGAGCTGCATTGTGTTGCCCGTGAAATGTGTTGCGTTGTGCGTCATGCGTGTGGCCGGGCTCTAACTCCCCGCTCTCCCTGGCTATATTTCACTCCACCCGGATGTCTCTTTTCGCTGGTTTATTGTGATGCTTAGCCCAACATTGCCGCCGCGTAGTGGATTTAGAATTTTGCTTAATTTCCTTTATTCCTGCGATGGGTTGGGTGTTTACTCCAATTCGTTTTTCTTAACGGTTTTAGAATTATTTTAGTTTCTTGCTTTTTCAGCTTTATTCTTACATCTTAATTCTTGTGATCTGTAATACAAAAATTCGCGTGTTTACTCCTTTACGATTCTGATAGCAATTTTAGTCACGTTTTATGCTTTATTTTCTTTCTAGTAATGATTTTCAGCTATTATTGTATGCCAGGTGTGCGATAATGGTTGGAGGTTAAGGTTAGTGAATGTTTTGTGTATTATGATTTTGTGTATTTCAGAGTTGTGGTTTGCATTGTGATTTGCAGTGCTGGTTTAGAGGTAGTAGAAAATTGCGGTTAAATATACAAATTGGAGTAATGTAGCTTGTGTGGGGATTAGTTTGCTCATGTTTCAACTTGTTTGTCTGGACTAGAAAAAGCATGGATGTTGCTGCTGTGGAAGTGTTAATTATTCTCTTTATTATTCTCTTTACCCTCGTGTTACTAGATCTGAGCCAGGTGTATCACATGTCGAAGTGTATAACATCGAAAAGGGCTGTGACTTATTTCCAGCGTTTTTGTCAGTTTTTTTTTTTTTTTTTGTGTGTGAAAGATTTAGCTGTTTCACTCTTGTTTGCTCTCCTAAATATCCAAACTGACATTCTTCATTTTTTTTTACTCGAGTTAAAAGTTCAATAAAAGAGGAAAGTAAAATATTCCTTGCGTATTTGTATGTGCCTTTCTTACCCCCCCTACCCCCCCCCCCCTCTCTCTCTCTCTCTCTCTCTCTCTCTCTCTCTCTCTCTCTCTCTCTCTCTCTCTCTCTCTCTCTCTCTCTCTCTCTCTCTCTCTCTCTCTCTCTCTCTCTCTCTCTCTCTCTCTCTCTCTCTCTCTCTCTCTCTCTCTCTCTCTCTCTCTCTCTCTCTCACACACACACACACACACACACACACACACACACACACACACACACACACACGCACACGCCCACACACACACACACACACACACGCAGAGGGTACAAGGACAGTGTTTTTTTGGCTCCTCGTCTGTCAAGTTTTAGGGTCAGGGTCGTGTTGTGTATTTTTAGAGAGGGTGTCAGGGTGGGACAGCGGCGGCGGAGGGGGTGGGGGGGAGGGGGGTAAGAGTGGTTCTTGTGTGCTACGCGGGATGCTGTGCGGTGCTGTGTGACACTGTGTAGAGGGGAAGGAAACAAAAGGGACAGATTCTTTTTGTGTGCAGATATTTTTCCCTCCCTCCCTTTCTTTTATTCATGTGCAGACTTTTTGTGGCATCGGTCATATGTTTCGCTGAGGTACTGGAGTCAATTGTCTGTGGGAACAGGTGTGCGGGGCGTGCTGGTAGCGGCGTGTGTGGCAGGTGTGAGGTAGAGGTGCAGTTGGGGTGTAGTGACCGCTCCCCTTTGTGTTGGTGATGTGTTTGGGTTGGTGTGTGTTGCCTGTTCTGGTGGTGTGGTTTGTTTGGGCGTTCACAGCGGTGGTTTAGAGTTGCGTAAAGGTGATGGGTGATGGTGTGGGTTAATACAGTGCCAGAATGCGATGAAATATTATACTGCACTCCATTGCGTGATTCAATTTTTGTCATTATTCCGAATCGTTTGCAGCTTGAAACTGTTTTGATTAGGATTATACATGACGATCTATATTAGCACCGAGTGATATTGCGCCCTCTTCAGTGGCACAAAATATAGTTAAGTGTTTGTGAAGAAGGTGAGGTTGTGTAGGAAAGGGAAGGATAGGGGAGAAGAAAACGAAGTGCACGGAAAGGGAGGGGAGATAACGGAAGGATGGGTAAGGAGGGAAAATAAGGAAAACAGACGTGAAGGTGAGGGGTGGTGTAGGGAAGGAAAGGGTAGGAGAGAAGAGCAGGGAAAGGGAAATCCAGATAACTGAGAGGGAGAGGGTGACCTAAATGCCTCGCGGGCGTTATTGTTGACCGCTTGTTCTGCCCTTGTCCTCACTGGCCTGATCCTCCCTTGCCTTGTCCTCACTGATCTTGGCTCCCACGCTGTCCATTTACGAAGGCTTTCTGCTGAGCCCAAACGCCGCTTATTTAGTCCTCACTCTGTATCCTGTTTCATATCCTGGTCTATGTGTTTGTATCAGCTACGGTCGCCTTCCATCACTTATCACTTATCATTATTCATTTTAACAAAGTTTCAGAATTAAAAATGACCTGAATGTTTCTTGTTGATTTTTGTTCAGTCTAAATTATTCAACTGATCGACTTTTTTTTCATATGAGTTGCACCTTTATTTGTATATTAAACTTCGTCATATTTATGGGTCCTGGAACGTTATAAGCATCAATAATCCATTAGACTAGAAAAAAACGTGTCTTATTATATTTTCTTTCCCTCGTTAATTATTTTCCGTATGTGTATTATAACTCGATTGTTTTGAGACACTTTATTTTACATGGATAAGTGGCGCACAGTTGGCAGGTTGAAGGTAAATTTCAAACGTTATGCATCAGCTGACCATGCAGTCTGAAGAGCAATAGAAACTCAGGAATGAACAGGAATGGAAACTAGTCCACGGTCATTAAATAAAAAAAACTCGAACTACCAATAAAATATATATAATATAATAAACGCTTCAGAGTCTGATGGCAAAGGGATTAACAACGAGTGGGTGTATCAATTGTACAGCTAGTTAAAAAATAAGGCAAAAAAAGTCATATATAGTGGATAAAACAAAGCATGGGACTCACACATAATCAGCTGGCGAGGTGATCAAAATTCTCCTGAAGAGCGGATGTGTCCCCTAGGCGGCCCGTTTAGGTCTCCTGGGTAAGGGGGAACAGCCGTGGTCACCCTCCTCCTTCCGGATCTCTGGCGCTGCTGCCGCTAACAAGGTCTTCTCAGGGCGGGCTTTGTAACCACCCGAGGGAAATCTTCACCATTGTCTGGGCGAAGTGAGTGACGGAGGTGCCCAGATTAAGCATCTTACGGCCCCATCGACCTACCCTCCGCTGTTCATCTTCCTTCTCCTCCTCCTCCTCCTCACCCGCCTCCTGCCTCCTCTTCCACCTCCTCCTCCTTCCATCTTGACGAACCTTTCCTCCTTGCATCTTTCATCTGCCTTTCTCTCCTTTCTTCCTACTCACCGCTGTTCATCTTCCTCCTCCTCCTTCCTCCTCTCCCTCTGTCTCCCCCTCTTCTTCCTCCTCTTCTTTCTACTCCTCCCCCTCCTCCTACCGCTCTTCCTGTTCTTCCGTGTTTTTGCTTTATCCGTTCTTCCATTCTCGTCCTCCATCCTTGCTTCACGCCCAACCTTCTCTTTGTTTTATCCCACCCCTCTTTCCCCTTTTCTTTTGCTCTTTATTTTTCTTTCTTTTCACCCATGCACCATTCTCTCTAAGCCCTTTATTCCGGCTTTTATCTCACTTTATTCCTTCAATTCTTCGCTTTAAACCTTTTTCACTTCCTTCTATCAAATCTTTCTGTTTTTTGTTTATTTTCTCTCTTCCTTTCTTCCTTTTCTCTCCCCCTACGTGTCCTTCTTTAACCTCTTCCTGGCTTTTCTCTTTGATGCTCCTTTCTCTTTATATTTTTCCTTTCATTCTCAAAGTTCTCTTTTTCCTCTCCTTTTTCCCAAGTCGGTTCACCCTTGACTCATCCGGCGTTCTCCTTTCTTATTTTCCTTGTTTTGCCCTCCTTTCCATAGTTATTGTTTACTGTGCCTCGCCTTTAAACCTTTTTGTGTCGCTTTATCTTGGCCTTGTTTTCTTATCCTCGCCTCTCCTTATCTGCCGCTCATATTTTTCCCGTCCTCTCCCCGACACAATTTAGCTTTTTTCCCCCGCTAATTAATTTCCTCGGCTCCCTCCTCCCCGGCGACACAGTCTTCTTCCTCGCCGATTAAAGAGAAAATTATCTTCTCTCTCGCAACTCATTTTACGGTTCTCTCTTTTACGCTTCTTTCCTTGCACCTCCTTTTTCCTCTCTCTCGTTCCTCCTCTTAGCCTCATTTTTATTACTTCCATGAATTATTAAGCATCATAACGGGTTTTAATGCCAGAAAATTGGATACTGAGCCGTGTTTATCTCCCTTACCACTGCATCCTCTTTGGTGAGCAGCTGAATATGTATGAGGAGGTGGACCCGTCAGAAATACTCCTCTTTTTGTAGGCTTTCCTTTCGCTCCTGAAGAAAAAGTGATTGCAAGCGTCACTGAGTCCGTAAGATCCGTTAAGTTCTCCACGACCGTTTGTGAACCAGACCAGAAACCAGATATACGCTTTTTAAATTGGTTTCCCGTTTTTGTTTTTGATATATATTTCGGGAGAACACATTTGCTCTGGAAAGTCCGCAACACTTGCTATATGCTCGTTAAACAGTCGTAGATTTTCTCTTAAATGGACATGAACTCATTTTTGGACACGCTCCCCGTTTTTCGTTTTTTTGAATTTATAGCGAACTGAGTTGTTCATAAGACTTCACAAGACCCGCATTGTAGTCCAAACATGTAAAGCCTTTTAACTACGGACTCCCTTACGTAAACCTTTACCTATGTACCTATTTTTGAACCCTTTTCCTTGGTTTTCCTTTCTTCATTTTAGAGCGAACAAAGTCGTCCATCAGACCGGCTTTGTATTGTTGAAGCTTTCTCTCATCTACGGATTCTTTTGCGTGAGTCTTTACCGATGTACCTATTTCTGAACGCGTTCCCTGTTTTTCCTTTCTTGAATTTGAAGCGAAGGGAGTCGTCCAGGGTGAATAGGCAATGCTTTCCTTTTATTTATCTTTCCCCCTTTGCGCTTTGTTCGGAAAAGAAAGGGGAGGCGTATCACTCCTTTCAACGCTATGATATATACATGACAAAGGCCGGTGAGGTCAGGTGAGTCCCTCGGAGCAAAACACAGCCCGACGCGGCGCTTTGTACGCTGCAGTAATGTTGTTGGAGGGTTAGGAAGCAGCCCTTTGTTGGCGCCGGCTCGTGAATCCTTTAGTCTGCCCTCCTACCCCTATTCCTACTCCCCCTTCCCGACCCTCCTCCTTTAGCCAGTACCCGCGGCAGATAAATGCATTAGGAAGGTTTATAGAAAAGTGGATAATGGTAAGTGTATTGTTGCCATTCCCATTCACTTCTATTTCGCTTTGTGTATACTTTTTTTGTGTGCTAGTTATTTGGTTGTGAATTTGGTCCTGTTTTTTTCTGAAGTTTTTTTTCTAAGATTTTGCTGTTTCTCCTTTTCCATTGACCTCTACTTTGCAGTGTGTCAGTCTTTATAGTAGTTTTGTTTTTGTCCAGTTAGTGTTTTGTATTGTTTATCAAGTTTTCTACACTGGGTATTTTCCGTGGTTTCCCGTTTCAGTAAAATCAGCATTTAACCATTTCCTTCCTTTGTCTTTTTTTTTTGCCTTTCTTTAGCCTGCAGCTTTTTCAGTTTGGTTTCCAGTTCCTTTTTTTCCCATTATTCTATTCCTCTTTTCCCTTTTGCCATATCTTCCTTTGTTTTCCTTTCCTTCCCTCTTCATCTCCCTCTCTTTTGGCATTCTTCATAATCTTCACTTTTTCTTTGCGTTATCATCTTTCCCCTCTTTTTCTCTTCCTTCTCTTCCCTCCGTCATCCTTACCAGATCTTCCGTTTCTTTTCTTTCATTCTGTCTTCTTACTCTTTGCTACCATTTTCTTTAACGTCATCATTTTTGTTTTCTCTTTTTGCTTCTCTTTCTCTTCCCTTTTTTTCATCCTCTTACCACTTCTTCCCCTACCTTTCCTTTCCTCTCCTTTTTTCCCTCTTTTTTTTCGTTTAGCTGTTCCTCTTTCTCCTCCTGCGTCTCATTTTTATTTTCTTCTTACCACATCTTCTATCCGGCTCTCCAGTTTTTCCTTTTCCCTTTTTTCTATCCTTCCTCTCCTTCCTTTCTCCATTTTTCTGCTTTTCCTCCTTAATTTTATAAACACATCTTCCATTCATCACTCCTCTTTTTTCCTTTTTCTCCTGTTCTCTCCTTCTTTTTCCTTTACTGATTTCCTTTTTCTTACGCCTCGGCCATCCTTTACAGACAACACACCAGGGACCAACTTATTTTAGAAGGAGCTCCCCTTCCCTCCTATCCTCCTCACTTTCCCTCGCATTCCCATCACCATTACATGACTTCATTTTCCCTTCTTCCTCTTAATTAAGAATTTAACCCCTCCTTTTAGGCCTGTAGCTCAGCCGTGACTTTTCATCCCTAGAGTAGGTGTTTGAATAAAATGTTAGTTAGAGGAATGGAAAGGCCAACGTGAGGAGAATTCAGATACGTATGCGAGGGTATTGAAATAAATAATTAGGCCTAACCCCAAAGAGGAAAGAGTGTGAATTATAAGGTGGTTTAGATGGAGGAAAGCGGCAAAGAGGAAACTGCATTATATTGTTAGGGCAAGAATGGGTTATGGACGAGGATTCAGTCCAAGAAGAGAGAGGCTTGCGTCATATATAGCGCAAAAATAGATGATAGGCTTTGGTCTTAGAGTAGGTTGGGTAAAGTTTAAGTTTGTCCTGTAGGTTACGTTATTTTTGACGCTAGGAAAACGAATATTAAGTTTTTCTAGGAAATAGTTAAACACTTTACAGTCTTCTCGATAAAGAAATAAGAAGCTTTACTTGTTTTTGGCCGCAAGAATAACTATTTAGCCGATCACATTATTATTAACGCCAAAATACAGAAGTTGCCATGTTGTAGGAGTAAACTAAATGCGTTTTTTGTGCGAGTAAATAAAAAACTTAATTATTTTTGGGCAAGATAAAGATATGTGCGAAGAATTAGCATGGAAATAGAACTCGATGCTGCTGGCGGCGGGGCGAGACAGCGATGCGTCCACGTCCATCGCCCGCCGCACCCGATGTCACGGCGCGAGTGTTGATTCTGTTATGGCCGGACACCGTGTCTGGCCGGCGTCACAAAGTCCGTGTGTGTGGGGACCCATGTTGCTCTCTTACACGCATGCACACACACACACACACACACACACACACACACACACACACACACACACTCTCTCTCTCTCTCTCTCTCTCTCTCTCTCTCTCTCTCTCTCTCTCTCTCTCTCTCTCTCTCTCTCTCTCTCTCTCTCTCTCTCTCTCTCTCTCTCTCTCTCTCTCTCTCTCTCTCTCTCTCTCTCTCTCTCGTGTATATATAGATATATATATATATATATATATATATATATATATATATATATATATATATATATATATATATATATATATATATATATATATATATATATATATATATATATATTTATCCCCACGTATGCACACACACACACACACACACACACACACACACACACACACACACACACACACACACACACACACAGTAAACATTTTATCACAAAACAAATCAAAAGAAAAGCAAACACCGGTATACGCTTACGCACGTCCGTTTTTTTTTTCTCTCTTTCTTTAAACTTTTTTTTATAACTGCGGTATAGCGCGGAAATTGTTAGTTTGGAATATTCATCTATGGCTTTGGTTGAATATTTGTATCGGGATATGACCTTTTACGGATGATATTTTCGAAGCCATAATTCCGTGAAATGATCAACAGTCTTGTTAGCTGTATTTATTTTCTAACCATTGTGTTTCCGCGAAGCCCCAACGGAACGAAAAAGAGTGAGTGGAATTTTTTTTCGCTCATCTGTGTATTAGCTCTCGCAACGCTTTTATTCCCGTTATATTCTGCTTGACTAATCCGTGTCTTTTTCATGTTTTCAAAGGTGAGGGACATTTATTACGTCCTCATCCATGTATTATTTATTTGATATCATTTCATGGTACCATATATTTATTTACAGGGTCAATGGGCTATAGTTTTTTTTTTTTTATCCTATGTGGGTCAAAGCGCTCTGTGGCGGGGAAGGAAACAGGTCTCATTTCTTCGCATCCCGCTGGAATTACATCTTTCCATTCTATCCTCACTATCACCATTGCTATCTTTGCCACTTGTGTTCGTGTTCCGCCCTGAAGCAAAAAGACTCTTTTTGTCCATCTAAGTAATGCCTCACTTATCCGCCTCAGTAATGTTTCAGTTGTTCATATCGTCAGTTATGTGTATCGTTAATGTGTCAGTTTTCTATATCAGTAATGCTTTAGTTATTTTATCAGTAATGTTTCTGCTTCCCGTTTTTGTTTTCGTCTCAATTATCTATTTCAGCACTGCTTCATCTGTCTCTTCGTAATGTTTCAGTTATCCATATTGGTAGGTTTTTTCATTATCCGTTTCAGCAATGTTTCATCTGTCTTATTAGTTGTCTGTGTCTGCAATGTTTCACAATGTTTCAGAGTTTCGTATCGACAATGCTTCAGTTATCGGCATCGGTTTGGGTTTTAGTAAAGTGTATGTCGAAATATCTTTTACATTTATTCACTTCTATGAGAAAATTCTCCCATGTCGCATTTTAATTGAGCTCATGATATATTGCATTGTGTGTTTGCTAAAAGAGCGCAGTGAACGTGCAGAACAAAATATAGCTTTTCTTGTAATTGCGTCCCCTCAGCGGTGACATGGAAGCACGATTTTTGTTAATGTTTCGTTTGGAGCCCCGAGTATGGTGAATTGGTGATACATCGTGCTGAACTAAACGGCTATTCAGTAATCATCATTGTTTCAGAGTCACACACAAAAAGATCAAATGGCTTAAATCTAATTCGCTCTGAGCCTCTATGGTAAAAAAAGAGGTGTGGCCAGTGTTTGTTTGTGGGTTTTTTTTTTTTTTTTTAGAATTTTAAAGCATAGGAAAGTATTTTTTTCAGAATCATACACGAAAAAAAAGATAAAAGATAAATATCAATAATCAGCTTCATATAATCTATTTGAAGTGATTATATATAAAAAAGGATATCGTTAGTGGTGTACATTTTTCAGAGTTCGGTCACAACTGAGGCTTGATGAAATAAACCCTTTTTTTTTATCCATCACATTTAATTGGTTGTCACGCCGGCCGTCGGAAAAGTGCCTATCAGAGTTTTTTCTTTGGGTGATTTTGTTGTCATTTAGCGGCGGGCAGAGCGGGCAGGATGGCGCTGGTTGGGCCGCGTGGATTATTTCGTATTTATTCCAATTAACTCACAGCCCATCACAACAATGTAGATCAAAGCCGCGCCGCCGATACCAAAGGCCGGGGGCGGGCGGTGGCCTTGACTGCCGCTGATGTAAACTGTGAGAGAGAGAGAGGGTGGGGGGGCAGAGAGAGAGAGAGAGAGAGAAAGGATATAGGCAAACTGACAGACATGCATAGATAAACCAACATATAGATAGACGGGGTGACTGGGCCTGACCGAGTGACTGATTTACTGACTGAGAAGCAAATATTCAGACAGGCAAACAGGCAGACAGACAGACATACAGAGAGACAGGTTGGCAGACAAACAAACATACATAGACTGACATATTAGTTGAAGAAAATATTATTCTTGTTAAATGTCTTAGTGCGGAAAGTCGAAAATATTAGTCAACTTATTATTTGCTGCCCTCGTCAAATTATATGATTTAAATAGTTTACCTTCTAAGTTTCATAAGTCTGTTGGAAAAAAGTAGGTCTTCTTTCCTATAAGTTTCTCTAAGTCCTCGTAAGTTTACAAGATTTAAAAAAAACTACTGAGCTAAGTCTTCCCAGAATCTAAATTTAGTTACGTCATGTTCTACAAGAGGAAGATGTACTGGGAGACGTAAATAGGCTGACTTTATTATTATGTTTACGAAGGTAATGAAGTATTTAAAATTATATATCTTTGTGTGTACGTATGAAACGAGTGGACGCGTTTTCATATATTCACACACACACACACACACACACACACACACACACACTAATCCTCTCTCTCTCTCTCTCTCTCTCTCTCTCTCTCTCTCTCTCTCTCTCTCTCTCTCTCTCTCTCTCTCTCTCTCTCTCTCTCTCTCTCTCTCTCTCTCTCTCTCTCTCTCTCTCTCTCTCTCTCTCTCTCTCTCTCTCTCTCTCTCTCTCTCTCTCTCTCTCTCTCTCTCTCTCTCTCTCTCTCTCTCTCTCTCTCTCTCTCTCACTCACTCTCTCTCTCTCTCACTCTCTCTATCTATCTCTCTCTCTCTCTATCTCTCACTCTCTATCTCTCTCTCTCTCTCTCTCTCTCTCTCTCTCTCTCTCTCTCTCTCTCTCTCTCTCTCTCTCTCTCTCTCTCTCTCTCTCTCTCTCTCTCACAAGACAATAATGAGAGAACACGAAGAGTAATTAAAGCTGGCAAACCTTCTCCCAAGACTTACTCATATAAAGAATTGCCTTTTGTCTTTTTGGTCACATTACTCAATATCTTATCAATATAGCAGTAAAAATAGGTGTGGTAAAGACAATGAGGTGCATGTGAATTGTTAGTGTGTCAAGAACTACTTGATGATGAATAATTTGGGTAGGCGGTGGCTGAGTGGTTAGCGTGCGGGCCCCGCATTCACCGCGCCATGGACAATGTCGGTCCGAATTCGCCCACTACCACCTTGGATTTTTCAGTCACCACCGAGTGGCCTAAGAATACCCATATGCTGTCCTGAAGACCACCCAGCAACCTGGACTCTAGAAGAAACCGTCCAAGTGAATCATGGATGAGTTCCGGGCGGCAGCATGAGCCAAGCATAAATGGCGCCACTATAAAAATTGCCTGCGCTTGACGGGCTTGGACCGACCACCAGGCCCCTGAAGAAAGCGTACCGGCGCTACAGGCGAAGACGTTAAAAAAAATGACGGATGTTGTAAAGATTCTCCATTGACTTATTATGAACAAAAGGCCCTGTGTGTGTGTGTTTGTGTGTGTGTGTGTGTGGGTGGGTGTTTAAAGGGAATATAACCCATATTTTTCAGCCATGACGGGTAACAGGATGCGATTGTAATGTGTTATTGTAGTGGCAGGTTGGGCAACTCCATATGATGTTTTTTTTATATTGATACACACCCGTCAAGAGCCGAGGTATGGGAACTCATCGATACAATATTTACTCTTTTTGTTACCACTTTGCTATATTATTTGCGGGGTAGAGAGGCCGCGTGTGTTCCGCCGGGGCGTTCCAATGGTGGCTGCGCATCGTATCTGTTAGAAAGTGCATAAGAAGCAAGAAAGAAAGTACTCATGGAAAGTAGGCTGCGGCAGATTTAAAAAGCTTGCTACTTATTGTCAAGGTATGGAATGTTTTTTTATCTGTATCTGATCACTTTTAATTTGTATTTGATCACTGCCATCTTCAATTCATCGTTATTTTTTCAAATTTGTCCTTTGTTTTCTCTCTTATAGGAATATGAATTGGCATGGTGCATACAAACTGGACGATATGCTTTAAAATCCGGAAAACGAATTGGAATAACAGTACATACAAATTGGTGAATCGTACTTCAATAAAGGTCACTTTTCCGGTGGTGCCTTCAGTTCGCTGCGGCAATGTCGTGAGTTGCGGCGGGGTGTTCAGCGACCTGCACGTCCGTCTGCCGTTTTAATGCCTCATGAAATGCATCACGGTGAAGCACGTGCGATTCCGTCATTATGAGTATTGCAGCACGTCGCGTTCAGGTAATTAACGTAATATGAATACTTAATTAGGGAAAGAGCATCGCCATGCACTCCTCCTTCCTACTTTGTTTCCGAGAATTTCCAGTCTATTGTTATGAGCAAGATTGTGCGTCACACCTCTGCCTTTCCATTAACGGGAAGCTTAAAGTACTGCACGTTCTGAGAAGTACAATATTTTTCTGTCTCATGTTTGTGAATATGTAAACTAAAAGCACAGAAACAGTGTTTGTGTCTCTTCCTAGAAAAGAAAGAGAGGCCTTAGAAAGGGCTGTACAGCATTACTTTCCTTAATATTATATTCTAAAGAAAAATGTCAGGTTGCTGCTTGCCTCACCGTGTTATTCTGTCTGAACGAAAAGAAAATGTAATACCGGCTTTGTTGTCGTAAAGATGTGTGAAGTTTTTAAGGCGAGAAGACGTGACTCCTTTGATGTGCTTTGCTTTATGTATCACAGACTATTTGTATATAACTTTTCCTTTGTTGAAAATATCAGACACGGAAACCTCTTTTTCAGTAATACAATGGCATGTTGGCAGCACAGGGCGGCCAAGGAAAGGGAGATTATTAGTATAGATGATGAAACCCTTTGCCCATGTCACCTCACGGTTCGCTGGGCCACATAACACCTTTTTATGTTGACGCCATACAATTAATATTTTAATTACTTCCGTTTAGACGCAATTAGTTATCCATTATCCATTTTAATGTACAAAATTGTATCCCTGGCATGACTGACTGTTTTTCATTATTGGATGTAATTGCAAATTAAAGCGAATTCATAAAGCTGATGAACAACGACGTACAGGTCACTAAATGATGTAGCAGTCAATTAATATGTATACACCCTAATGGTATATCTTACGTATGGATATGTATAAAATGGGTAAACGCGTGCATATATAGTTATACACACATACACACACGCACTCAGACACACAATAACCTATCCATTAAAATTATTAGGAGTCGGATTATGGATGTCGATTTAGTCTTGCCTAGTTTTCTTCTTTCCTTCATCCCGTCACGTTTTTCTCCTCTCCATTCTTCTCTTCTTCCCCTACATTTCACATTTCCTCTTTTTCTTTTCGAGTGCCTCCCTTTTATATTTCTGTTCGCCATTTTCCACCTTCCTGTAGTCTTTCCTTTTCCTTCCGTAGATACCTCCTCTTTTTTCCCTTGTCCTTCATATTTCCTCCTCTCCGCCTCCATTTCTTCCTCCTTCCGTCAATCTTTCCTTTTCCTTCCTTTGATATCTCCTCCTCCTGCCCCCTCCTCTCCCTCGTCTTTCCTCCCACTCAGTACTCCATTTGCTGCCTCTCATTTATGCAATCTCGTTTCCCTCATAAGAAAATAGGATGATGGAGGAGCCTGACTCCCCGCCCTGCTCACCTCGCGATGGATGAGCTAGAGGCAAGAGAGATGGGAAGGAGATGGCACAACCTATTCTTCTGCATGTTCTTATTTTTCTCCTTTGCACGGTGCTCTTACCCTTTTCCTGTAGCTGCCCGGGTAAGTATGGAGACCCTGAGTAACGTGGATATATGGATAGGAAGGTTTGCGAAGGTAATGAAGAAGTTAAAATGATATATCTTATGTTCATGTACGAAACGAGTGAACGCGTTTCCATATAATTACACGTGTAGGGCAGGTAGGTGAGATGGTAGCCAGGTAAGAAGGAATGGAGCGTGAGAAATAAGGTGCCTAGGTTGGTAGGTAGGTAGGTAAGTAGATAGGTGGGTAGGTAGATAGACATATAAGTGAGAGAGAGAAATGTATGATGTTCTTCGTTAATATTTCAGAGGTGTTAATATTTTTTTGTTCCTGGTTTGGTCTTTATTCTTCTTGTCTGGTTCCTCGTAGGTTGGTGTGCATGCAAGGCTCGTCACTCTCCTCTGAAGGCGCTTTAAAAAAAAATATTTCACCAATAGTCCATCCAGCCCTTTATACTCACTCCTATTTGATTAAACTTTAAGTATATTGAAGAATAACATCCATTCTCTGTCCATACTCTTTCCCTACTCTCTCTCTCTCTCTCTCTCTCTCTCTCTCTCTCTCTCTCTCTCTCTCTCTCTCTCTCTCTCTCTCTCTCTCTCTCTCTCTCTCTCTCTCTCTCTCTCTCTCTCTCTCTCTCTCTCTCTCTCTCTCTCTCTCTCTCTCTCTCTCAACCGCTCTCCTTCCCTCCTCCTTCACTCCCTCCCTCCCTATATCCTTCGTGCCCCATCGCTCCTCCCTCCGCTCCCCTGCCGAGCCCTGAGCGGCCCGACTATTCATCCACATTAGAGTCACGAGCCCCTTGGAGTAATGTCCGTAGCAGCCAATAAGATAATATATTTCACTGTGAACTCAAGGAAACGCAAAGTGAGGATGACTTGAAACACGAGGGATTATTTCTTGGTTGCCTTTCTTGTATACGTTCAGCTTTGTTTTATATTTTGTTTCATGTTGAAGTTTCATTTATCTTGATGCTTTTCCATTTTTTGTTGTTGTTGTTGTGTGAGTGTTTTTGTGTTCAACTTTTCCCGTCAGATTTAGCATATGCATGCGTCATTTCTATATACTGTTAATCTCCATTCCTTCTCGTGTATGATTATTTCACTCGTTATCTATCTATTCTCTTTATTTATTTCTCTTTTTGCTCATCGGTCTAACCTTATCCTCCCACTTTCCTCTCCTTTTCATTTATTCAGTATTATTTGTCACGTTTTTTCTTGTTAAAATACAATATAATATCTATGTGACCTTTTTCTTACATATCATTAGTTGTTCTTAGCTCTTCACTCCTTCGTCTCATAAAATTTACAATATACTATGTTCATACGACCTTTTCTCACAACAGATTAGATATTCTTAGTTTTTCGCTCCTCCGTCTCGCGCCATTTACTGGATGGACGTTCAGCTCTGGCTCCATCATTCGAAACAGACACATTGCCTTAATTTTTCAAGAGAACCAGAAAAAAAAAAATCTGAAAGGCGTAGTTTTAAATCTTTATTCAATTCAGAGATGCTCGCCCTAACACACACACGCACACGCACACGCACGCACACGCGCGCACACACACACACACACACACAAACACACACACACACAGTAATAATTATAATACCTCCATGAAGCCCTTGGATCAGTGTAAATAATAACACAACTGAGAGAGAGAGAGAGAGAGAGAGAGAGATGGCATCAGTATTGTAATTGCGTTGTTAGTTCCACGCATTAACTTGCCTTGAACCTTGACAGTCTGCAAGAGAGAGAGAGAGAGAGAGAGAGAGAGAGAGACCTATACGCAGCCCCGATATAAAATGTAATAAACAAAATATTGACTGTATAACATTTCGCCTTTAAAGTGTCAGAAATTTCTCTGTAAAGAACTTTTGTCGTACCCTTTTTTTTTTCTCCCCGGTTTTTCCTTACAAATTCCTTCCTCCCTTTCTTTGTCTTTTTCACTTCCTCCGACTTTTGATTATTTCTTTTTTTCATGTTCCAACCTCCCTTTCCCGTCTTCCACACGCTCCGTTTTCTTAAAGTTTCGGCATCTTTTGTTTCTTCCTTTTTTTATGTCGTCTCTTTCATGTATCCGAAACATCATTATGGTGTATTTAAAAACTTCATGGCTTTGTTTATTTTTTGTACGGCTCGGGTTTCGTCATTTTTCTAGGCCATTGCTCTCTCTCTCTCTCTCTCTCTCTCTCTCTCTCTCTCTCTCTCTCTCTCTCTCTCTCTCTCTCTCTCTCGTAATCTTTTCTCTATGCCTTTTGTGCTCCTAAGGTATTGACGGCGGATCCTTCCTCTTTTTTTTCCAATGTTATGAATGAAAGTTATGAATACAGTTTGTTTTTTTGTACATCTCTTTTACATTTTTTTCTTACTTTGTTTCTTGTCCGTGTGAAGGGGAGGAGAACGGAATGGGAAAAGAATGCGGGATGAAAGGACATGAATTTGATAAGAAATGGTGGAGAGAGAGAGAGAGAGAGAGAGAGAGAGACAAAGGCAAACGTATCCAGAAAACCTGATAGACGCAGAGACCGTATGACAGATCGACAGACTGACATTGGAATATTTGTTTGTTTTATTTACCAGCCTTGGGATTTTTGTTCAGTCTGTCTATTTTTTTATGATGGTCGGCGCAATACTGATTTATACACGTACTTTTATATCTCGGCGGGAAAAAAAGCATTTCCTACAATAGATATTCGTTACAGTGACCCTGAACGCTGTGGCAAATAGTAAACAAACTCGTAAGTAAGGGATCCCGAAGGCTTTTGCTGCACTCCAGAAGACACGAAAGAAAATGGACGCCAGGGGGTCGTTTTTTGTTGCACGTTATGGGGGGACTATTGAATAAGAGAGTGCTGGCTACATATTTCACGTATTCACTGACGGAGAGGAGCTGATATATCATAGTAGGGAGTGAGTTATGGCATGCAAAGGGCCATTTCGTGTTTTTTTACTTTTTTTAGCCTTTATATAGAGTGACAGAGGTGATGGAAGGAAAGGAAAACCACGTTACTTATTTCTTTCATATCAGTTATTATTCTTGTTTTATATATTTCTGATTTTTTTTTCCTTTTCTGTCGTAGTTTTTGAATAATAAATTTTTGCTCTTGGTTTCATCCCAGATTTTCTTTAGTTTCTTTTGGTTGTTTTACTTCTTGATATCTTTCTTACTCACAATATCTTTTCAACTTCAATTTCTTTTCAACTTTCGCTGTACTTAAAAAAAAAAAAACTTAACTAGCAGGTATGTTTAATGTGCTCGCCTCACACACTATACCCTGCGGCTGTCTTTGTTTAGTTTAGATCTACAGTATAGTAAATTTAGGGCCACGGTCGCATTAAAGAAGGTTTTGTAACTCCTGATACATGTCAGAAGATTAGTAAAGATAAACCTGCCCAGCGACGGATTACTACATATTGAAATCCGATGCTGTGCGAATGTATTTCTGTCGTGCAACGTCATACAGTCTGTGCAGAAATTAGAAAATTATATCAAACTTTTATCAAACCTCGCATAGTGTAAAACAGCATCCTTTTCCTATTTCTCCCCTTCTTTTCATTTCCCTCATTCATCTTTAATTATTCATTACCAATAGTTACTCGTATTAGATTTTTACTCTTCTCTCTATATATCCTCATGTTCTTTATGTCTTCACCTGTGTTTGTAGCGGTTTACCACGGGCAAGCAGGTGTGGGTCATGTATAGGGACCAGTCTTTGCTTCACTCGTGGGTTGCTGGGCGGGCGAGCGTAACTGCAGCAACCAACTCGGGCTTTGAACTCACCTCGATTCAGTTACCAAGGCCAGGATTTGAAACAGCCCTCTCCTTGCCATGTCTCCCTCGCCCTCGGCTTTCTTATTTTATTTCCTTTGATTTATATGTCACTCAGTCTCATTGCCTGTCTGCCTCACTCTTTCTTCTTTTCCTCTGAGCAACGACACACACACACACACACACACACACACACACACACACACACACACACACACACACACACACACACACACACACACACACACACACACACACTATTATTTTTCTGACTCTTTCACTCTCCATTTCTCTGTCACTCTGTATCGTTGTCCTTTGGGAAAAAAAAAACTACGTTTGAATTTAGTAACAGTCAAATTCAAGGAGACGGCCAAAGTAAAAGGTGCAGGATAGTTGACAGCCAGTTTGTGAGAAATTCGGTTGTTTTCTTTTGCCGAGAGGGAAGTGTTTTACTTCGGTGTGTTTTTTTTCCTTGCCCTTTTGTGGAAGTTGTTTTCGGCCTTTGTCTTGTTATATGTTTCGAGTTCGTAAATATTTGTCTACGTCCCCCCGTTTTTATTTCGTGCTACTTTTATGCCCTTTTGTGGAAGCTGTTTTGTCAGATGTCTCGTTACGTGCTGAGAGTCCTTAGAGTAAGTGCGTGTTTGTCTGTGTCTGCTCGTTAAGGTATTTACCAAGTGAATGTCTCTAACTATTCTTCTTATCGCGGATTGCTCCCATTGTCTTCTTCCCTTTTCCTCAATTATTTTAGTCTTTTGTCTTCTCTCGCAACTTTCTCCTCCTTGTTTTTCTCCGCTGTTTCTGCTGAAGGTTTCACTACATGTCACCTCCTTTTCTTTTCCCCTTTCCACTTTCGTTTCTCCTTCCTTTTATTTTCCTCATTGCACTTTCATCCATCCGTTTTCTACCTTTCTCTCCCTCGCCTCTTGATCCTTCCTCTCCCCATCGCTCCCCTTCCCTGCCTTGCCAAGCCATCAAAACTCCGGGCACAAATTACCCTCCAGACTTTTTCCCAACCTTTTCGTCATAAAGGACTCGGCGGGAGTTGTAACAGGTCGCTGGGGACGAAGAAACATTCAAAATAGAGTTCCGTGGACGTCAATGGGGAGAGAAAAAAAAACAAGACTTGGTTCTGGTGGTGAATGGGCGTGTGGGATTTGAAGGGATAAGTACAAATTGTATAGGCTGCTGAAGTTTGTGTTGGGGTTTTGTCAGGTAAGGGTGGACTTCGAGAGCAAATAAGAAAAAAAAAATATGGTATGTTTTAAAGTGGAACCTGAAAGGATAACTAAAGATATCATAGGCAGATAACGTTTTTTTATGTATTTTTTTTTTAAATGACAATAATTTAGTCGGAAAACCCCCTCAAAAAATATATGGTGGTCAGTGATTTATGTTCTCTATGTAGGTTACTTTTTGAGACCTTTTTTTTCGGTTTAGTGACGTATATTCTACTCTTATTAGATTATTAAGTTCTTAAAATCGATTTTTTTCATTAATTTGTTTAGCAGGGACTCACTGTTATTTCTGCCTGTCCATAAATTGAATTACGACGCCAAGTTTAAAAATAAAAAGGTACATTTTTGTTCTCTGCTCCCTTCTCCTTTGGCTTCTCTTTATACTGTCCAACCGTTTACTGCAGATGTTACCTAGCGTCTTTTTCTTTAACCCCTCTCGCTGTTAACCTCTAGAAATGTGTTCTTTCACCAGTACTTTCTCCCTAATACGATTTAATTAAACGCTCTCAAGACTGTTCTCGGGTCTTTAGGTAGGATAATGCAGGACCAATGAATTTTTTGGCCGGCTGCATCCTTTACTGAAAAAAAAGCTAATAATACTTTACTGGAAAAAAAATACCACTGTTATTTTTAGTTTGTTTTTGGAGTCTTCAATAATTAAAAGTTGACTCATAGCTCTGCCTTACCTTGCCAGAAATGTTAGTTTGTTTTTGGAGTCTTCAATAATCAAAAGTTGACTCATAGCTCTGCCTTACCTTGCCAGAAATGTAATAGTATTGCCAGTGAGAGGAAAAACAACATTCTTGTTTGTTATTTGGCAATCCATTTCGTGAATACTGATTTACGATTCTTGGGTCAAATGAGAAAGTCACACCTCGGCTTCACGGAACGATAATTTTTTTTTTCGTGGAGCGAAGATATATAAACAGATTTTGCGGTCATTGATTCCTATTTTTTATTAAGCTGTTCATTTCCTGCAATCGATCGGTGCATCAGACATTCAGATTTATGGTTCAGTCCTGCCAGCGTGGCCTGTGTCGTTCGTTTGGGTTCATTGACACTCACTCACTGCCAACACCTAATTAATTTTTCACACTCAGTTGGCGCCTTTCTGTCGTATATTTATTTTCCTCTGGCGGCGACTCGAGGTGTATTTCTTGGAGCCTCCACCACGTCTAATCAGAAGCGAGCAAATTTGGGTTCTGAGATAGTGTTTCGGAGAGGCCTGATTTGTTTGTGTGTATTATACGTGTTTTTGAGGAGTGTTTGGAATCATTATTATTGATTTCTAATGTTGGAATTGCCGGTGTGTGGGGGGTAGGGGGGGAGAGGTTAGAGGGAAGAGGGAGGATCTGCAGGTGTCGTCAGAATCATCACAATTATTCAAAACCAGTCACAGTCACCTCCATCACCACCATCACCACCACCATCACCATTGTAATCAGTCACCACAATAATTATCACCACCACCTCCACTACCACCACCACCACCACCTCCACCACCACCGCCACTGTCACACATCCCACAAACACGCCAGCACAACAAAACAAGAATCATTTACGAACCCCCCTCTCCCCCCCGCCCCGTTCCCCTTCCCCCCTCCCCCCACAGCACAGGTCACACGAAATACCCACGTCATCCATTACACTGCTCCATCCCGCCAACGCATCCCAGCCGGTGGACGCGCGACGAGTGCCTTTGTAATAACGTGAAAACATATTGCTGTGAAAACAGAATATATCAACCAGCTAGCGGGGCTGTAATAACTATTGTACTTTCCCTCCCTCCACCACCAAATGCTCACAGGTCCACTTACATACACACACTCACACACACACACACACAAAAGAAAAAAAAAAAACATATAAAATACCTGTCCTCAGCAAAAAATAAATATCTTTCCCTCATCACCCAGCGGACAATAATGTACTCACAGCCGTCCGCACATCCACACAAACGGGCCATACAAGTTTAGTTATAAATTAATATATTTACTTGATCTACATAGGGAACTAACCTCGCCCACCTCTGCAAAAACAAACCAAGTGATCTTCCTTACCATTGTCTTGCGTACGAGGTCATTTCAATACATGGAACTGTTTTTACTTTTTCTTAGTTTTTATTTTCTTTATTTTCTCTTGACACACCGTTGCTTTTTTGTCTCAGTGTGGTAAAACAAAGGAGCAAAATTACGGGACAAAATCGCTGGTAGCAACGCAATACATGTAACTGTGTTCTTTGGTTATTTTCGAAGCTGATGTTAGCACAGTTGAGGTCTGAAAGCAAATATTTGTCATGGGTTAATTTCTCTTATCTTTTTTTATTACTTTCCTTAGATTAATTAAACTTTCTTGTCTCCCTTGTTCCTTGTAGTTCTTTCTTTCCCAACCTCCTTTCTCCTTTCGTACTCCTGCTCCTCTATCTCCTCCTTCTCCTCCTCCTCCTCCTCCTCCTCCTCCTCTTCCTCCAAGATCCGGCAGGACAATGGAAGTAATTAAGCATGATGAAGAGCCTCACCCAGGATGCACAGCGAGGCCACGAGTGGAGTGTGGTGTCTTAGCGGTGGTGTTGTTAGGTCCGGTACTGGTGTGGTGAGGTGTGGTGTGGCTCAGTGTGGTGGGGTATGGCTTAGTATAGTCTATATGAGGTGTGGCCCAGTGGTGATCTGTTGTGTCCTAGTTGTGGTGTGGTGTGGAGGTTGTTGGAGATGTGGTGGGGTGTGGGTTCAGAGGTGGTGTGGTGTGACCTAGTTAAGTCTGACCCCGTAGTGCGGCCATTGTTAGTGTGGTCAAGCATTCAATACTGGCTCCAGCTATCCGTCTTTGTCAGAGCTGTGTGTGTGTGTGCGTGCGTATGTGTGGGAGGGGATGCGTGGGTGTGGGTGTGCGTGGGTGTGGGTAAATGGATGTCGCTCTTTACCTAGTCCTCGTAAATAGTTTTAGAATTTACGTGTTTCCCTCGAACGTTAATCATGCTACACAAAACCTTTTCAGAACAACCTGTGTGGGGTCAAGAGGCTCAAAACGGTTTCCTTGTAACTCCATCACTATCATTGTTAAAGTTTTTATGGGCACTGAAATAAGGTTTGTGTGTGAGACATTGTATGTAGATGGAGTGGGTGGTGGAGAGTAACAATAGGCGGCATAGGTGGTAGGGATAGGTGTAGGTGTGAGGGAAGGGAAAGGGGATGTAAGGGTGAGGGAAAGAAGGGGAACGAGGCGAAAGTAGAGTAAACTATTTAGTGGAAGGTGAGTGAAAGGTCGTGTTTCTGTCTATTTCCAGAGGTAACACACACACACACACACACACACACACACACACACACACACACACACACACACAAACACACATACGCACATACGCACACACAATGCCTACTAGATAAGTATTTAACATTTTACACATATTTTTTCTTTGCTCTCTTTATAATAGTTGCGTTGTAAAAGAAAATTCCCTGTGTTTAGGAGTACCATGAGTGTCCGCAAATGATTTTCCTGCATTCTTTTACTTCATTCTTTTATCCATTCGTTCAAAATTATCCACACGAATATATATGATTAAGCCATGAAAGGGTTTTAATTTGCCATGCTACTGAACATAAAATATACTGAGGGTGATTGTGTTATTAATTATGATGTCGACGAATGGCTCAATATGAGGTCACGTTAGGCGAGCAGATTAAAGTTAATTAACGTCAAACTTTATTATATTTTTCACGTGGCACAGAAAAGCCTATTATGTGTTACCTAATCGGGTGCGCTTCTATTGTACGTATGTAAATAGATAATGAAATGTGTCACTCCGCCGCTACGGGGTAAGTAGATTTCTCTCTCACTCTACTCCTCCCTTCCCTCTGTTCCCCTTCCCTTCTCTTTCTCCTTCCTTCCGCCGCTGCCAGACACGCCACGCCTTCCTTGTCATTCCCATCACCCTGCCCCTCTCGCTCTTTCCTCCCTTTACTTCTCATTTACTCCCTTCCCATTCTTCTCAACGCGGCTGGACTCCCCTTCTTTAACCTCTTCTTGTCTTATGTCTCATACTTGTCTCACCTCTTCTTTCATCCTACCTTTTCACCACTCCTAGACTATCCTTCTTCCTTTTCCTCCCCTTCCTCCTTTACTTATTTCTCTCCTCCTTTTTTAAACTGCGAAACTCTTCTGCCTTTCATCCCTTCCCTTCCCACCTTTCCTCAGTCCTTCTTTTCTTTTTCTCTATTTATCTCTACTGCCTGACTCTTCCTCCTTTCTTCTCTTCCATCTTACCCTCTTTCCTTCTCTTTCTCCTTCTCTCCTTTTTTTCACTGCCAGACTCTTCCTCCTCCCTTCCCTTACATCTTTCTCTCATTTCTTCTTTTTCTCCTTCTCTCCTTCTCCCCACTAACAGACTCTTGCCCATCCCTTCCCTTCCATCTTTCCATAACTCTCTCATTTGCGCCTTCTCTTTTCTGCCAGACACTTCCTCCTCCCTTGCCTCCTTTCTCTCTTCTTCTCTCTCGGCAGACTCGCCTTCCTTGTCGCCCTCCGGCATCATTACACGTCTTCCCTCCTACGTTATAAACTTCCCTTCTTTCTCACCCTCCTTCCCTCCGCTCCTCCAGGCTCTCCTTCCTCCTCTCAAGATGGATGTTAGAGTACAATGGGTGTGAGTTCTCTTTTTGTCCCGGTTTCTTGTTTTCGTTTTTTTTATGTGTGTGTGGTTTATTTTGTATTACTTGTGACTGACATACAGAACACAGTCAAATGCAAAAAAAAAAAGGGAGAGCTTAAGGACTGTAATGAGTAAAAGAGAGGTGCAGAGAAACAAAGACAGTCGGATATTGGAGCATGTTATTTTTCTATTTTACGGTGAAGGAAACTTCTCAAGGGCAATAAAGACAGGAAAATGAAACTAAAAAAGCCTCGTATATGGCAGACTCAGAAAAAAAAACGAAGACAAGTACAAACAGACACAGACTTCAAGATATATTTGTGTGTGTAAGAGACACAGAAGACACAGACATACCCAACAGTACAACGTTTTACATTATTCCGGTATGCAAAGTGTAGGCAAAAAAACACAAACATACACAAATAATAAAGTGTAATAGATATACAGAACACAAACAAACGCAAAGGCAGAGATCGGCAGTAAAAAGTAGAAATCGCTTAAATCGATTAAATCGATTAACATCCGGCCAGGCCACTTCAGCTCTAAATACTTAACTAAGGTTTGCTAATACTTGTCGAAGCGGTGGAGAGTTTGCAATGACTCCGTCCTCAGAAAGATAGATGTGCTCAATATAGGCTCTTGTGTTCCACTTCTTGTTCTTGTGATTTCGGGTCAGTAGGTTGTATATTTTTGGCGTTTATTTAGTGTATGTGTGTTTTCAGCCTCTGTAATGTTTGTATGAGGCTATGGAGTTAGTTTCGATATGTTGAGGTGAAAGATAGAGATAAGCAAAGGGTGTTTAGCCGTTAAGAGAACAATGAAAATTAAGTAAATGAGGAGGAAGAGAGAAGAGAGAATAGGCGATGGAGTTAGTGTCGAAATGTTGAGGTGAAATATAAATATAATCAAAAGGTGTCTAGCCGTGAAGAGAAGAATGAAAATTGAGTAAATGAGGAGGAAGAGAGAAGGTAGAATACGGAGGAAAAAGCAAGAGGGACAGGTTGATATGGAATGGCAAGGAAGGCGTGTCTGGCAGCTGAAGGAAGGAGGGCAGGAAAGGGGAAGGGAGGGAAGGGAGGAGTAGAGGGATCTTGAGTATCCTTTCGTCCCAAGCTTCTGAATGTTGCAATGATTAAAGATATATGAAAAATAGTGTGTGTTGACATTTAGGTGCGTTGGGGTTCGCATTTTCACAACTATTCAACCATGTATTTTTACCCGGTCAATCATCTGTGCCAGCGAGCTTGTTTAAGTAATCTTTTGTCTTAAGGTTCTAAATGTTGCAGTGATTAAAAAATGTGTACTTATACTTATGTGTTTCTGATCAGGTCCAACATGACATTTGGCTCGTATTTTCTATTTTAACTTTTACTTACATTCGGTCAATCCTTTAATCATGCTGTCGAGCTTGATGAAGTAACCTTTTGTCTTATCACTGAAATGTCTCAGTGTTTAAAAAAAAATGACATAGCGGCTGCTGATATTTCGGTGTTTTTAACCAGGAATAATATGTCATTGTGGTGGTGTTTTCACAGCATTTTAACTTCCAATTTTATCCGGTAAGCTCTCTTTGCTGACATTATCTAGGTATCTCTTATCTCATGTATCACCTGTAATTTCTCTCATTGTGTTGCAGGTATGTGGTACTTCCCTATTGTGGCTGTGATGTTGGTGGAGGGGATAGTGCAGGCGGCGGCAACCACTTCCACGGGTGAGTACTGAATGGCTAGTTATTTTTTTTTCTTTTCCTTTTCCCGCCCTGTAAACCATTCTGAGCTTATAGAAGGTACGGGGGCGAGGAAGGCGACGCGGTAAATGGGAAACGTGTCCTCTCGATAGAAGCCTCCCATCTCGTGTTCTCCTTCCCTTTTTCCTTTCTGAGACGAGTTCGACGTAATTGGTAAACCGTGATGGCAAAGTGGCTGAGGTTGGTGCCGCCGCGCTGATGACGGTAGAACTTGATGGTAGTTGTGGTGGTGGCTCTCTGTTTGTGGTCGTGTTTTGAGGTGTTGATGTAATGGAAGGAAAAGAAAAAGAAAGGTCGTTAGGGTCGTGGTAATAGTTCTGACCGTTTGGCACTGGTGGTGGTCGTTGATGGTGGTGATTGTGGTGGTTGTGGTGGTAAGTGTATGGTAGGTAGTGCTGTATGGTTGCGATTGTGGTGGTGATATGATTGGTTTACTGACTGGTGAGGAATTGCTAGGTATTGGTGGTATTGGTTGTGATAGTGCTTGTGGTTGTGGTGTTAGTGGTGATGATGGTTGATGATGGTAGTAGTGGTAATAGTTGTAGTGGTGTAGTAGTGCGATGGTGCTTCTTTTCATAACTGGACTGCTACACTAAGGAAGAAATCATTGGTGGACTGATTGGGATAGTTCTGATGCTGGTATGGGTAATGAAAGTTGGTGGTAGTGGTGGTGGTGGTGGTTATGGTGCGTACGGCCGGTGGTGGTGCAGCTGCTTTGGTGCTTCCTCTCGTAATTGTGACCGTGGTGATGATAGCAGGATTGGGCTGCAGCATTTCGAAGAGCCGCCCGTTCATATCCAACCTTTTTTTTTACCCCGGGTGCTCGATAGGGTTTGAAATTTGATCACTCGCTGTTTGGATTTGGGTTAGTCAGATGAGGGGTTTGGGTCTGTCCGGGGAGAGTGAAAGGGAAAGGGTGGCAGAAAGGGAAAGTGTAGAGGTTAAGGGTGAGAGGGTGAAGGGAAGGGCAGAGCGGAGGGGAAGGGGTGTTGATGTGATGTTTACAGGGTAGAGGTGTGAGAGTTTAAGCGAAAGTGTAAATGGACAACGTGAGGGGTAGAGAGAAGTTTTAGGATAGAAGCAAACACACACACACACACACACACACACACACACACACACACACACACACACACACACACACACACACACACACATACATACATGAGTAAATTGAAATTCTCTTCACACTCATACGCCGATTAATTTTCTTTTCGATCCCTATGAAATTTGCTCTGCCATGAAATATTCTCAAACTGAAAAGTGAAACAAATCATTTGATGGAGCATTTGATCGTAATCGAATAACCCTTGGAGAGTCCCATGCGAGCGGGCGAGCGAGTTTCACCCCTTCCGGCGCTGAATGACTGATTGGGTTTGAAGGGAAAATCACCGCCATCACCTATTGCATTATGTATTCAGATTCATCGGCATAATAATATTTCCTTAGTATAAGACACCTCAGCATCGGCAGTATCATGTTTAGTTTAAGTTTAGTATGATGAATTATTTAAGTTTTTTTTCATGTGGAAGTACTATTTAGCGTAATTCAGACTGCCCCAAAAATGTTACCGAATATTTTGATGCTATAAAGAAAACAGATGAAAAATAGGATATGGTTAGTATGAAGTTTAGGTTTCAGTTAGTTTTAGAAGTATTTGAGTTTAGTTTTAATAAGGAAACGTAAATGAGACAGACCAAACAACAGCTAGCAAAATTACTGATGCTGTAAAGAAAACAAGATGCTGACAAAAAAAAAGGATATGATTTTGTTCCTGAAGGGTTTTGATAGACGTCTCTTGAAAGGGTTGTGTTATTGATGGGTTGGTCTCTAATAAGGCATTCCCCTTCTTCGAGAGTAAACAAAAATAGTTAATGATACTGGATGATTAAATTTCAACCCCATCGCTTCTCTATATGCCCACATTTTAAGCTCATGATTAATTTCGCTAGATCGTTTCTATCATGCTTTCCTTTTTCTTAATTAATATACTTCTTTTTTCTGCGGTGTTTCATCATGTCACTATACATGTCAACATAATCACAGGAATACATCAACCAGTGCCAAACTAATATTTGCTCCAGTGGTGATTTTCTTTACATAAACACTCATAATGATGCTTTCTCGCAAAATGTATATTTTTTGTAAGTTTTGAGAGTCGGTGATTCATACCACTTTACGTTTTTCCCTCAATTTTCAGTCCATTTATGGCTGCTCTACAGCGCAGCGAGGCGGGATCAATATTCCCAACACCCACGTATGTAGAACACTCTCCATTCATTCCCTGTGCTTCCTGTAGCCCAGCGCCGTGCCTACCTGCCATTCTGCCTATCTGCCTTCCTACCAAAAGTACCCCACCGTCCATTACTCCCTATCTTGCTGCGTGGAGAGGGAAGGGAGTTGGTCGCATGTGTGAGTGTTTGGGTGGATACATGTCAGCTTGTGTGAGCCCATAGGGATAGCGAAAGTCTAGTATCATATAACGCAGAGGACCTAAACCTCTATGGATGAATTGAAAGATCGAATGTTGGTGAAAAAAGCAAAAAGAAGTGAGGCTCTTTAGTAGGTAGTTGTACTGCGAAATGGGGTGCGGTGATCGAGTGGGTTAGAGCGTCAAGTCTTCGGGGTGATGTGTCTGGGTTAAGTGGCTTGAACCCGTTTGTGTGACATCAGGAAGGGCATCATCTAAAATTATACACCCGAGAGAACGTTAACCCCAAACTCTTGAACGTAAAAAAGCAGCTCGTCTGTTACAGCAAGAGTACAACGATATAAGTAAAACTAATGATAATGATGATAGTAACAATAATAATAATAGTAATAATAATAATAATAATAATAATAATAATAATAATAATAATAATGATGATGATGATGATGATGATAGGAGAGAAGACAAAGTTTACAAATGCGAAGAAAAAAGGCAAAGTGTTATCGGCACATTTCCTTTTCGTTGCCCACCTGTGAAGACAAAAATGTACATATTAAAGTTGTGATGGTGGTGAAAATGGTGGTGAAGATGAAGGTGACGGTAATGCTGATGATTCTGAAGATAAAAAAATATGTGTAAAAAAAAAAAAATGTTTCAAGATGTTAAGGTAAACCATAATTTTTTTTCCTCCTTAAACATATCTTTCTCCTGCTCATCTTCCTCCTCGCCCTCAATATCCTCCACATTCCTCCTCCTTGTCCTAATTCTACTCCTCCTCCTTCTTCTCCATATCTTCCTCCTCTTCTTCCTTCTCCCTCTTACAATCTTCCTCTTCCTCGTCCTCACTCTCCTCCCCCTCACTCCTTTTTTCCTCCTTCTGCGTCCTGGTGTTCTCCCTCTTCCTCCTCAGCGCATCGTCTTGAGTCTCTCCTCCTGCACAGTCCTTCATTATGTGGATGTGAAAGAAAACGGATTGCGGTGGTGATTATGGGAAATGAGAAATTAATTGGCATAAATTTTGAAGAAAGACAGATAAGTAGATTAGACGATTAATTAGTTCACAGAAAGAAAAAGAGAGAGAGAGAGAGAGAGAGAGAGAGAGAGAGAGAGAGAGAGAGAGACGGACAGACAGACAGATTATACAAGCACACATACAAACAGACTGACAATCAGACAAAAAACAGTTCAGGTACACATTGATTTGTCCTAAAATCCAACCGACGGGAAAAATAATAATTACGATTCTATTGATTCACGACACCATTATTTAACTCGTAATTCAGGAAGGACATCGACAAAAAAAAAAAAAAAAAGCCGTGAAACACACCTGACAACACACACACACACACACACACACACACACACACACACACACACACACACACACACACACACACACACACACACACACACACACACACACACACACACACACACACACACAAAGAAACACAATGTCAACCCTTCCCCTATCCACCAGTCTAATTACCAACGCGTCACCTATCCACCAGTCCCATTACCAAGCCTTCCCCCATCAAACAGTCCCATTACCAACCCTTCCCCAATCCACCAGTCCCATTACCAACCATTCCCCTATCCACTAGTCCCATTACCAACACTTCTCCTCTCCACCAGTCCCATTACCAATCCTTCCACTATCCACGAGTCCCATTACCAATCCTTCCCCTCTCAAACCTGTCCCATTACCAACCCTTCCCCTATCCAGCATTCCAAATATCAACCCTTCCCCTATCCACCAGTCCCATTACCAACCCTTCTCCTATCAACCAATCCCATTACCAATCCTTGCCCTCTCCACCAGTCCCATTACAAACGCATCCCCTATCAACCAGTCCTATTACCAACCATTCCCCTACCCACCAGTCCCATTACTAATCCTTCCCCTATCCAGCATTCCCATTACTAATCCTTCCCTTATCCACCATTCCCATTAGCAACCCTTCCCCTATCCACCAGTCCATTACCAATCCTTCCCCTTTCTACCAGTTCTATTACCAACCCTTCCCCTATCCACCACTCCCAATACCAACCCTTCCTCTTTACACCAGTCCCATTACTAATCCTTCCCTTATCCACAGGTCCCATTACCAATCCGTCCCCTATCCACCAGTCCCATTACCAATCCTTCCCCTGTCCAACAGTCCCTTTACTAATCCTTCCCCTATCCACCGGTCCCATTACCAACCCTTCCCCTATCCACGAGTCCCATTACCAATCCTTCCCCTATCCACCAGTCCCATTACCAACCCTTCCCCTATCCACCAGTCCCATTACCAATCCTTCCCCTATCCACCAGTCCCATTACCAACCCTTACCCTATCCACCAATCCCATTACTAATCAATCCCCTATCCACCAGTCCCATTACCAACCATTCCCCTATCGACAAGTCCCATTACCAATCCTTCCCCTGTCCACCAGTCCCATTACCAAGACTTCCCCTATGCACCAGTCCCATTATCAACCCTTCCCCTATCCACCTGTCCCATTACTAATTCTTCCCCTATCCACCAGTCCCATCACCATCTCTTCCCCTATCCATCATCCCATTACTAATCATTATCCTATCCACCTGTCCCATTACCAATGCTTCCCCTATCCACCAGTCTTATTACCAACACTTCCACTATCCACAAGTCCCATTTCCAATCCTTCCCCTATCTACCTGTCCCATTACCAACCCTTCCCCTATCCTCCAGTCCCATTACTAATCCTACCCCTATCCACCAGTCCAATTACCAACGATTCTCCCATCCACCAGTCCCATTACCAACCCTTCCCCTATCCACCAGTCCCATTACTAATCCTTCCGCTATCTACCAATCCCCTTACCAACCCTTCCCCTCTCCACCAGTCCCATTACCATTCCTTCCCCATTCCACAAGTCCTATTACCAACTCTTCCCCTATCCACCAGCCCCATTACCAACCCATCCCCTATCCACCAGTCTCATTACGAATCCTTCCCCTATCCACCAGTTCTATTAACAATCCTTCCCTTGCCCACCAGTCCCATTACCAACCCTTCCCCTATCCACCAGTCCCAATAGTAATCCTTCCCCTACCCACCAGTTTTATTACCAACCCTTCCCCTATACACCAGTTCCATTACCAAACCTTCCTCTATCCATCAGTCCAATTACTAATCCTTCCCCTATCCACCAGTCCGATTACAAACCCTTCCCCTATCCACCAGTCCCATTACTAATCCTTACCCTATCCACCAGTCCCATTACCAATCCTTCCCCTATCCACCAGTCCAATTACGAACCCTTCCCCTATCCACCAGTCCCATTACCAAACCTTCACCTATCCACCAGTCCCATTACTCATCATTCCCCTATCCACCAGTCCCATTAACAACCCTTCCTCTATCCTCCAGTCCCTTTACTAATCCTTCCCCTATCCACCAGTCCCATTACCAATCCTTTCCCTATCCACCAGTCCCATTAAATACACATCCCCTATCCACCAGTCCCATTACCAATCCTTCCCCTATCCACCAGTCCCATTATCAACCCTTCCACTATACACTAGTTCTATTACAAACCCTTCCCCTATCTACCAGTCCCAATACTAATCCTTCACCTATCCACCAGTCCCATTACCAACCCTTCCTCTATCCACCAGTCCTATTACTAATCCTTTCTCTATCCAACAGTCCCATTACAAACCCTTCCCCTATCCACCAGTCCCATTACTAATCCTTCCCCTATCCACCAGTCCCATTACCAATCCTTCCCCTATCCACCAGTCCCATTACCAATCCTTCCCTTATCCACCAGTGTCCCATTACTAGTCCTTCCCCTATCCACCAATCCCATTAACAACCCTTCCCCTATCCACCAGTCCCATTATTAATCCTTCCCTTCTCCACAAGCCCCATTACCAGTCCTTCCCCTATCCACCAGTCGCATTACCAACCCTTCCCCTATCCAACAGTCCCTTTAACAATTTTTCCCCTATAAACCAGTCCCATTACCAACCCTTCCCCTATCCACCAGTCCCATTACTACTCCTTCCCGTATCCACCAATCCCAGTACCAGCCCTTCCCCTATCCACCAGTCCCATTAGTAATCCTTCCCCTCTCCACCAGTCCCATTACCAATCCTTCCCCTATCCACCAGTCCCATTACCAACCCTACCCCTATCCACCAGTCCCATTACCAATCTTTCCCCTATAAACCAGTCCCATTACCAACCCTTCCTCTATCCACCAGTCCCATTACCAACTTTTCCCGTATCCACCAGTCCCATTACCAACCCTTCCCCTATCCACTAGTCCCATTACTAATCCTTCCCCTATCTACCAGTCCCATTATCAACCCTTCCCCTATCCACCAGTCCCATTACCAATCCTTCCCCTACTCACCAGTCACATTACCAATCCTTCCCCTATCCACCAGTCCCATTACCAATCCTTCCCCTTTCCACCAGTCCCATTACCAACCCTTCCCCTATCCACCAGTCCCATTATCGACCCTTCCCCTATCCACCAGTCCCATTACCAATCCTTCCACTATCCACCAGTCCCATTAACAATCCTTTCCCTATCCTCCAGTCCCTTTACTAATCCTTCCCCTATCCACCAATCATTCCGTTATCCACCAGTCCCATTACCAATCCTTCCCCTCTCCACCAGTCCCATTACCAACCCTTCCCCTATCCACCAGTCCCAGTACCAAGCCTTCCCCTATCCACCAGTCCCATTACCAATCCTTCCCCTATCCACCGGTCATATTTCCAACCCTTCCCCTATCCACCAATCCCATTACCAATTCTTCCCCTATCCACCAGTCCCATTACTAATCCTTCCCCTATCCACCATTCCCATTCCCAACCCTTCCCTTATCCACCAGTCCCACTACTAAACGTTCCCCTATCAACCAGTCCCATGACCAACCCTTCCCTTATCCACCAGTCCCATTACCAATCCTTCCCCTATACACCAGTCCCATTACCAACCCTTCCCTTATCCCCCAGTTCCATTACCAACCCTTCCCCTATCGACCAGTCCCATTACCAACCCTTCCCCTATCCACCAGTCCCATTACCAACCCTTCCCCTATCCACCAGTCCCATTAATAATCATTCCCCTATTCACCAGTCCCACTTCCAATCCTTCCCCTTTCCTCCAGTCCCATTACCAACTTTTCCCCTATCCACCAGTTTCTTTACCAACCCTTCCCCTATCCACGTGTCCCAATAATAATCCTTCCCCTATCGTCTAGTCCCATTACTAATCCTTCCCCTATCCACTAGTCGTATTACCAATCCTTCCCATATCTTCCAATACGATCCACCAGTCCAACTCTTAATCCTTCTCCTATCCACTATTTAAATTACCAACCCTTCCCCTATCAACCAGTCCCATTACCAACCCTTCCCCTATCCACCAGTCCCGTTACTAATCCTTCCCCTATCCACCAATTCCATTACCAACCCTTCCCCTATCCACCATTCCCATTACCAACCCTTCCCCTATCCACCAGTCCCATTACCAATCCTTCACTTATCCACCAGTCCCAATACCATCCCTTCCCCTGTCCACCTGTCCCATTATCAACCCTTCCTCTATCCACCAGTCCCATTACCAACCCTTCCCCTATCCACCAGTCCAATTATTAATCCTTCTATCCACCAGTCTCATTATCTACTCCTCCCTTAACCAGCAGTTCCCTTCCAAACCCTTTCCCTATCCACCTGTCGCATTACCAACCCTTCCCCTTCCACCAGTCCCATTACCAATCCTTCCTCTATCCACGAGTCCCATTACCTACCCTTCCCCGATCCACCAGCCCAATTATTAATCCTTCTCCTATCCACTAGTCCTATTACCAACTCTTCCCCTATCCATCACTCCTATTACTAACCCTTCCCCTATCCACCAGTCCCATTACCAATCCTTCCCCTAACCACCAGTCCTGTTACCAACTCTTTCCATATCCACCTGTCCAATTATTAATCCTTCTCCTATCTATCACTCCCATTAACAACCCTTCCCCTATCCACGAGCCCTATTTCCAACCCTTCCTCTACCCCCCAGTTCCATTATTAATCCTTTCCCTATCCATCATTCCCATTACCAACCCTTCCCCTATCCACCACTCCCATTACTAATCCTTCCCCTATCCACCAGTCCCATTACCAATCATTCCCCTATCCACCAGTCCCATTACCAACCCTTCCCGTATCCACCAGTCCCATTACCAATCCTTCCCCTATCCACCAGTCCCATTACAATCCTTCCCTATCCACCAGTCCCATTACCAACCCTATCCACCAGTCCCATTACCAACCTTCCCTATCCACCAGTCCATTACCAATCCTTTCCCTATCCATCATTCCCATTACCAACCCTTCCCCTATCCACCACTCCCATTACTAATCCTTCCCCTATCCACCAGTCCCATTACCAATCCTTCCCCTCTCCACCAGTCCCATTACCAATCTTTCCCCCATCAACTAGTTGCATTACAAATCCTTCCCTATCCACCAGTCACATTGCAAATCCTTCCCCTCTCCACCATTCCCATTACAAATATTTCCCCCATCAACCAGTCCTATTACAAATCCTTCCCCTACCCCCCAGTCCATTTACTAATCCTTCCCCTCTCCACCAGTCCCATTACCAACTCTTCCCCTATCCACTAGTCCCATTACCAACCCTTCCCCTATCCACACGTCCCATTACCAACCCTTCCCCTATCCACCAATTCAATTATTAATCTTTCCACAACTCACTAGTCCCAATACCAATCCTTCCCCTATCCACAAGTCCCATTACCAATCCTTCCCTTATCCACCAGTCCTTTTACAAACCATTCCCCTATCCACCAGTCCCATTACCAACCCTTCCCCTGTCCACCAGTCCCATTACTAATCCTTCCCATATCCAACAGTCCGACTACCAAAGCTTCTCCTATCCACCCGTCCTTTTACTAATCCTTCCCCTATCCACCAGTCCCATGGTTAATCCTTCCCCGGTCCACCAGTCCCATTACCAACCCTTCCCCTATCCACTAGTCCCATTACCAACCCTTCCCCTATCCACTAGTCACATTACTAATCCTTCCCCTATCCACCATTCCCATTACCAACCCTTCTCCTATCCATCAGTACCATGACTAATTCTTTCCCTATCCAACAGACCCATTACCATTCCTTCCCCTATCCAACAGTCCCATTACCATTCCTTCTCGTATGCACCAGTCCCTTTACCAATCCTACCCCTATCAACCAGTCCCATTACCAACCCTTCCCCTATCCACCAGTCCCATTACTTCCCTATCCACCAGTCCCATTACCAACCCTTCCCTATCCAACAGACCCATTACCATTCCTTCCCCTATCCAACAGTCCCATTACCATTCCTTCTCGTATGCACCAGTCCCTTTACCAATCCTACCCCTATCAACCAGTTTCCTTTCCAACCCTTCCCCTATCCACCAGTCCCATTCCCACTCCTTCCCCTATCCACCATTCCCATTCTCACTCCTTCCCCTATCCACCAGTCCCATTACCAATCCTTCCTCTATCCACCAGTCCCATTACCAACCCTTCCCCTATCCACCAGTCCCATTACCAATCCTTCCCCTATCCACCAGTCCCATTACCAATCCTTCCCCTATCCACCAGTCCCATTACCAATCCTTCCCCTATCCACCAGTCCCATTACCAATCCTTCCCATATCCACCAGTCCCATTACCAATCCTTCCACTATCCACCAGTCCCATTACCAATCCTTCCCATATCCACCAGTCCCATTACCAATCCTTCCCCTATCCACCAGTCCCATTACCAACCCTTCCCCTATCCACCAGTCCCATTACCAATCCTTCCCCTATCCACCAGTCCCATTACCAATCCTTCCCCTATCCACCAGTCCCATTACCAATCCTTCCCCAATCCACCAGTCCCATTACCAACCCATCCCCTATCCACCAGTCCCATTACAAACCCAACCCCTATCCACCAGGCCCATGCCTCAACCTGCCCCTATCCACCAGTCCCATTACCAACCCTTCCCCTATCCACCAGTCCCATTACTAATCCTTCCCCTATCCACCAGTCCCATTACCAATCCTTCCCCTATCCACCAGTCCCATTACTAATCCTTCCCCTATCCACCAGTCCCATTACCAACCCTTCCCCTATCCACCAGTCCCATTACTAATCCTTCCCCTATCCACCAGTCCCATTACCAATCCTTCCCCTATCCACCAGTCCCATTACCAATCCACCAGTCCCATTACCAACCCTTCCCTATCCACCAGTCCCTCCCCTATCCACCAGTCCATTCCTATCCACCAGTCCCAATACCAACCCTTCCGCTATCCACCAATCTCATTACCAACCCCTCCCCTATCCACCAGTCCCATTACTAATCCTTCCCCTATCCACCATTCCCATTACCAACCCTTTCTCTATCCACCAGTCCCATTACTAATCGTTCCCCTATCCACCAGTCCTATGACCAACCTTTCCCTTATCCACCAGTCCCATTATTAATCCTTCCTCTATCCACCAGTCCCATTACCAACCCTTCCCCTTTCCACCAGTTCCATTACCAACCCTTCCCCTATCCACCAGTCCCATTACTAATCCTTCCCCTATCCACCAGTCCCATTACCAACCCTTTTTCTATCCACCAGTCCAATTTCTAATCCTTCCCCTATTCACCAGTCCCATTACCAATCCTTCCCCTATCCACTAGTCCCATTACCAATCCTTCCCCTATCCACCAGTCCCATTACCAATCCTTCCCCTATCCACCAGTCCCATTAAAAACCCTTCCCATATCCACTAGTCCCATTACTAATCCTTCCCCTATCCACCAGTCCCATTACCAACCCTTCCCCTATCCACCAGTCCCATTACTAATCCTTCCCCTATCCACCAGTCCCATTACCAACCCTTCCCCTTTCCACCAGTCCCATTACCAACCCTTCCCCTATCCACCAGTCCCATTACTAGTCCTTCCCCTATCCACCAGTCCCATTACCAACCCTTTTTCTATCCACCAGTCCAATTTCTAATCCTTCCCCTATTCACCAGTCCCATTACCATCCCTTCCCCTTTCCATCAGTCCCATTACCAATCTTTCCCTTATCCATTAGTCCCATTAACAACTCTTCCCCTATCCACCAGTCCCATTACCAACCATTCCCCTGTCCACCTGTCCCATTACTAATCCTTCCCATATCCATCACTCCGATTACCAACCCTGCCCCTATCCACCCGTCCCATTACTAATCCTACCCCTATCCACCAGTCCTATTACCATCCCTTCCCCTATCCACCAGTCCCATTACCAACCCTTCCCCTATCCACCTGTCCCATTACTAATCCTTCCACTATCCACCAGTCCCATTACCAACCCTTCCCCTATCCATCAGTCAAATTACTATTCCTTCCCCTATCCACCAGACCCATTACCAATCCTTCCCTTATCCACCAGTCCCATTACCAACTCTTCCCCTCTCTACCAGTCCCATTACCCTTCCTTCCCTTATCCACCAGTCTCATTACCAGTCCTTCCCCTATCTATCAGTCCCATTACCAATCCTTCCCCTATCCACCAGTCCCATTACCAACCCTTTCCCATCCACTAGTCCCATTAACAACCCTTCCCCTCTCCACCAGTCCCATTACCAATCCTTCCCCTTTCCATCAGTCCCATTACCAACCCGTCCCATATCCACCAGTCCCATTACCAATCTTCCCCTATCCACCAGTCCCATTACCAACCCGTCCTCTATCCACCAGTTCCATTACGAACCCTTCCCCTCTCCACCAATCCCATTACCAATCCGTCCCATATCCACCGGTCCCATATCAAATCCTTCCCCTCTCCCCCAATCCCATTACCAATCCTTCACCTATCCACGAGTCCCATTACCAACCACCTTGACCCTCCCCCCACCATCTACACCACTTGGAACCCTTTGCTGTGATTTAGTAGTTTCTCCCACCTCCTCCAGGTAAGCCAGGTTACGTAAGCGCCCATGAGGAGCTGCAGTATTGAGATAGTGGTTTATTAAGAAAGCTTTTATGTGCCTATGATAGTAAATTGTAGAAGTAAGAGAAAGAAGAGAGAAGGGAGGGAAAATGATAGAGAGATAAACCAGTTAATTGGGAATTGGATGAAGGAATATGTGATGAGATAAAGATTCGACGGTACACCTGGATTAGTTTATAGTGAGAGCTCTTAGAGGGTTAATTAAGGAAGCAGGTGGAAGTACAAGGCGGTGTAGGGAGTAAGGTGAGGTAAGCCAGTAAGAGAATTGCCCAGGTGTGATTAAAGGTGTGCGGCTGCACAATGTACCAAATTGTGCCGGGTAGGGTCCGTGGCAAGGCTCGTGAGGAATTAGCATTTTTCATCTCTTGTTTTATTAATGGCGCCGTGGAAATTCGGGAATATTTTCGCATTATTGTAGTGGCTGGATCGAACGGGAGCTGCTGGACCTTTTTTTTTTTTTCGTTTTTTTTTCTCCAACCATTTTTTTTTTTAATTTTCCCAAGTAATTTATCGGTGGACTCAAATAAATATATTACCTGGTGGAGAAAAAAGTTTGGCCTGGCAGCGATACCAACATAGGGTCCGACTGTTGGTGTGTTGTATTGTGTTGCCATGCCTGAGTTTACTGTGTTGTTGTTGTTGTTTTATAAAGTGACGCGTTTCTTGTGATTTTTTTGTTGACTGATCTCGTGGGTAGTAAAGTAACTGCGACACTCGACGAAGAAGCTTTACAATCAGATCTAGATCGACTTGCACGTTGGGCCAATCAATGGCAAATTAAATTTAACGTTGACAAATGTAAAGTGTTGCACATCGGAAAAAATAACAATCGCGTTCGGTACGTAATGCAATGGCCAACAACTTTCTGCAGTAAGTAAAAAAAGGATCTTGGAATCACTATATCAAGCGATTTAAAGCCCGGTCAGCATTGTTCAGAGGTTGTTAAAACTGCAAACAAATTGGTTGGCCTCATCGGACGAGTCTTTAATAATAAATCGGAAAAAGTAATATTAAAACTGTGTAATTCGTTGGTTCGACCCTATCTAGAGTACTGTGTACAGTTTTGGTCTCCCTATTACAGAAAAGACATTGAAAAGTTGGAACGGGTTCAACGAAGAGTAACAAAGATGATTCCTCGGTTGAGAAATTTATCATATGAACAAAGGCTTAAAGAAGTAAATTTATTCAGCCTTTCAAAACGAAGAATGCGAGGCGATCTAATAGAAGTGTTTAAAATGTTTAAAGGATTCAGTGATATTAATGCGGAAGATTACTTTACAATTGATCGATCAAATAGAACAAGAAGAAATCACAAGTTGAAGATAAGTGGTAAAAGATTCTCGTCGCACGAAGCTAAACACTTCTTCTTCAGTCGAGTTGTTAATGTTTGGAACTCTCTACCCTGTGATGTCGTTGATAGTACAACAGTTACGGCATTCAAGAATAGATTAGACAAGTATTTTGTATCCAACCAGCAACTAAAATATTACTCATTGTCGTAATAACGTTAAGTTCTTTCGAATACTGGTTTCCTTGTCCGTTTTTATCGCCCGGTTAGTGGTAGCAGTAATGGTAGTTCTTTCCTCTTTCCTACATAATTTCCATGCAGTTTTTCCATGCTGCATGATTCTTTTTCCTTTCCTGCCAGCTTTGGCTGGAGGGATGGGGGGCCGGGGAGGAGCCTTCGCCTTTGCTGTCCTTCATCTTTCACCTTTGATTAGATAGTTAGTGTAGCTTGTCACAAACAGCCTCGTAAGGACCAGAAGGTCTGCTGTTGTTTGTTTTTTCTTTGTGTTTCTTTGTATATATATCGGAAGCTGAGTGCGTGTATGTCAACATCTGAAGAAGATAATATAGAAGTCGGGGTCATTGAAGATGTATTAGAATTAATTAGATCAGTGTGTGTTAGTGGATGGCAATATTGATAATCGAGTATGTGTAGGGTCTGAAAGTGTTAGACCGGCATTAGACCAGTGTGTGTTAGTGGTTGATAAGGTTAATATGTGTTATACGGCCTGATAGTGTTAGACTAGTATTAGCTCAGTAGACCAGTATGTGTTAGCGGCTAGCAAAGTTGATCTACGCGTGAGTGTCAGGGGTTCGAACCGTCAGTAGACTCGTATATGTGTGAGCTGCTGGTAAAGTTAGGAGACGTATGTTTTCCAGGAAGTCTTAACGGAAGTGTGTGTGTCAGCAGGGTGGAGTGGTGAGGAAGGAATGTGTCAGCTACGGGAAATGCAGATAACCTCGGTTTTAGCGCCCCGAACAGCACCGGTACACTGTTTTGTCTCCACCACGGGCCCTAAGCCGACAATAAATGTGGGTGCTTTGGTATTGCGTGTTGCATTTGTTGCTGTACCTGTGTTTGTCAGCTGGCGTTCGTGTTGCTGCATTAGCTAATTGAGATTTAATTGTATTTCTTGCTGCTATAGTTTATCAAAAAAGGTGTTTCAAATTACACTATTTCTTTCTTTTTATTTTCAGTTTTGGGAATCAATTAATCTCACGACTTACTCTTCACAGCACAACACCAGCAAATATGAACCGATCATGCAGTCTTTCGTGGCGGGTCTTTTTTTATTTTCTGTAGCTGAGGTGTGACTGGCCGAGTGACTGAGGTGTGGATGTGGTTTTGTGGATGAGTGGTTGCTTGAGAAGATATGAAGCTGAGATGTAGCATGGAGAAATGGGAATTAGGTATGGTTTGTGTGACAGAAAAAGTGTGAATTACTACCTGGCTGAATGGGTGGAATTGATGATTCACTTACTGACTGACTGAATAACTGATCATATACAAGGTGGAAGTGTAGATGAATGGCTGCTTGGGGAAATGTGAGGCTGAGTGACTATCTGAAGCGTGGATGTCTGTGAAGGAAGGACTGAGTGTCTGGAAAGGTGTGGCTCACTACCTCGTTAACTGGGTGGAAATGTTGATTCACTGACTGACTGACTGACGGACTGCCTGAGTGACTGGCGGCTGACTAGAAGGAAGTGTGGGTGACTTTTTCCCGAGTCCTCCTCTTCCTCCGGGACGAGTCATGTGTCTCCTCTGCAGCTTGTTAAGGATAAGCGTCGCTCATTTTTCTCGGGGCGGCAGGCGGAGACAAGAAAAAGGAAATTGTGTAAAGGAGAGAGAGAGAGAGAGAGAGAGAGAGAGAGAGAGAGAATATCTGTGCTTTTGTTATTGTGGAACTCGGAAAATTTTTATTTCTTCTACTTCTCCGTTGGCTTCCTCACCTCAACACGCCTGTTCACATCTTCTTCTGCCACACCAACTTCAACTTAGTTTGTGGTCGACGCTTTCTAATTGGTTGAATAGTTGTTTACTCTCTTTTAAAAGGCAATTGGGTACAGTTCGACCCCTCATCAAAGTGTTGTATAAGTGGTGCGTGTTTTCCTTTTTTTCCTTTACTGTTCAGAGATGTTAAATAGGAGTGTAACTGCTTCCAAAAGAGGGTTAATGTTTTTGTGTTTGTCAAGATTCAGAATGAGAGAATAGTTTAAAGAACATGTTTGGTTTGTATGTATCCAGTCTGTGTGTGTGTGTGTGTGTGTGTGTGTGTGTGTGTGTGTGTGTGTGTGTGTGTGTGTGTGTGTGATTATGTGTGGGCTGAGGATGAATGGCTCTAATGACCATCACCCTCTGGACTTCCTGAAAGGGGGAACTTTGGAAAATTACTAAAGCTCAAGAGATTCCCGAGAACGACCCAAGTCTTTCTCATTTCCCCGAAGACAAGACCTACACCACCTCCCGCTGACTCACCCTAAATGTATGTTTCCATTCAACTGCAATTCATGTTTTTACCTCACGTTCCTGACCTTGGCATAGCACTGAAACTGCACCTCCCTCCTCACACCACATACGTAATTTCAAGTCACAGAGAGGGAAGATGGATACACGGAATGGATACTAGGAAGCTCTTGACACAATGCATGGACGATTGAGGTGTGAAGATGGAATGTTCCTGGAGCTGGTAACTCATTGTCAAGTCTTCCCTCATTCTCCTCGTCCTTGACCTTCTCCTTGTTGTTATTCTCTCCTTTATCAACATAACTGCATATTTACAACTACTCCCATGCTCCTTCCCTGCTCTTTCTGATCCCTCCTATTATGTTTTTTTTTTTCTGAATCACACTTATTGTCCCTCACCGTACCGTTGTTTTATCTCCTGTTCCGTTCTATTTTTTTTCAATGCAGTGATAGGATATATATATTGTGTAGGATAGCAGATGCTGTGTGTGTGTGTGTGTGTGTGTGTGTGTGTGTGTGTGTGTGTGTGTTACAGGTCAGGGGCATGCACAGTTTTCGTTTTACGAGTTTTTAAATTCATTATCTGCATTCATGTGCGCGAACTAACGCTGTATGTGTATTGAGTATGTGTAGAGCTTTATATTAATCTTTCCAATATATATCTCTATTCCGGCCTGTGTGTGTGTGTGTGTGTGTGTGTGTGTGTGTGTGTGTGTGTGTGTGTGTGTGTGTGTGTAGCTTTTCATTCATTGTTGTCGATCAAAAGAGCAAATCCAGCATTGATTATTCTTTTATAAAATCTTAATCTCTCTCTCTCTCTCTCTCTCTCTCTCTCTCTCTCTCTCTCTCTCTCTCTCTCTCTCTCTCTCTCTCTCTCTCTCTCTCTCTCTCTCTCTCTCTCTCTCTCTCTCTCTCTCTCTCTCTCTCTCTCTCTCTCTCTCTCTCTCTCTCTCTCTCTCCTTCTTCTTCTTCTTCTTCTTCTTCTTCTCTCTCTCCTTCAGTATATAATGTTCTATGAATTCTTTGCAGTAACCAGACAATATACCATTTCTATTTCACTAAGTAAAACCATGCGTGAGCGAGGAGATACATTTTGCATTATACAGCAGACAGAGATACATTCAATACAACTTACATTATTTTCCTCATTTCCATGAATATCCACTTGAATGAAGTCTCGGGTGAATATTGTTGTAACGGAGCGCAGAGTTTTTTCCCTTTTGCATTTCTCCACTTTCCTGTTCTTCCTCCTCCCACGTTCCTCCTTCGCATCTACCTTGTCCTCCTCATCCACCTTCTCCTCCTCGTCCTCCTCTTCCGCGTCTTATTCAATCATTTCTTTTCGTCTCGTATGTTTTGTTTTCTTCTCATTCACTCGCATTTTTCCTCATGTAATTTTCTCTTTCTATCCCAACTCATTATTTTCTTTCTTTCCTTTTTTTCTTTCTTTTCTCTCTCTCTCTCTCTCTCTCTCTCTCTCTCTCTCTCTCTCTCTCTCTCTCTCTCTCTCTCTCTCTCTCTCTCTCTCTCTCTCTCTCTCTCTCTCTCTCTCTCTCTCTCTCTCTCTCTCTCTCTCTCTCTCTCTCTCTCTCTCTCTCTCTCTCTCTCTCTCTCCAATTATACTGACGGACATGTTTGACTTATATAAAATTTTGTTTAAAGTTTGACTGAAGACAGACTTGCCGGAACCCTCACATTTATCTCAATCTCCTGTGTTTGCGCATGCGATAGAAAAATATGTAAAGGTCGAGAGAGAGAGAGAGGAAGAAAGATTGGTCAGGTATTCGAATCATTCACATTAATAACAGTTCTCATTTTATTTCCCTCTTTGCCTGTTACATTACCTGCCTCTTCACTTTCATATACATCCTTCTCTGACCTTGCCATACTAACCTATCTCTCTATATATATTGTTTTAAGTTTGTGGTAACGTAAAACGGGTCTAAAACAAAGTAGATGTCTTTGCTGATGGTGTGGTAAAGAGAATACTTTTGGAACACTGAAATCATATTCGTCTTGTACGTAGACCTATAGATGAGGTAGTGAAACCTTCCTACAGTAATAAATGTAAAACCGATATTTTTTTTTTAGAATCATCAATACCGTTGCATTACTGCGTCAGAAATTAATTGAACATTCCTTTCCGTTCGTGTAGCAAGTGCTCTAATTATGTTCCGCTGGTCACTGAAAAACCTAACTTATCACATCACTTAAACGAGCAATGGACTTTTTGTTGCCTGCTCTTCCATTTCCCATGTTTTTTTTTCCTCTTCCTCCTCCTCCTTCCTCTACGACTACTACTACTACTACTACTACTACTACTATACTTGGAACGACCTTGGTACAAAAGCAGACAATTTGACTTGTTTTCTTCTTCCCCTAAGCTTATGGTGCCAAGTGTAGCCCAGCGTGATGAATGAAAATCCCCCTCACGCTGCTTTGAATGTAGTGAAAGGCTATCCGTACACGGGTAAATAGAGTATCGTCCCCAGTCATACACGCACACCTGCTGCCCTGGAGGAAGCAAGTAAAATAAATCCGACTTATTGCTTGTGTCTCTTGTTATGTCGTGACTGAAGGTTGTTGCAAGGCTAAACAATAAGTTAGATGAAAGTATTTTGCGTGCTCAGCTGAAGAATTCGTCTCCAGGGGGACTCGAAAACACACCTGACGGGCTAAACCTCAGTCAACACAACTGAACGCCGTTGAGTCAGGCAAGGTGAAGGGTGGAAGGCGAAACGGAGTATACCGAACACAACCTCGGTTTTACGATCGGCAGGAAAGATTGGTTCTAAAGCGGATTAAGGTTGGGTTAGGACAGGTTTACCCGAGCTACGAACACAGAGCAAAGATACAGAAAAGAATGTTGGGACCGGGGAAAAAAGAAAAGGAAGGAATCAAGGAAAGGGAAAAGGAACCGAGGTAGATAGGATGTGGTCTGCCTTGCCATTGTCGCTCATGTATTTCTTTATTTTTTATCTTTGGTATGCTCTATCCAATGCCAAAATTTATAGTACTCGTAGATACGCTTTCCCTAAGAGTTATGTTAAGATGGTGTGGTTTGGTGCGCCAGAGAGGTCGTTGCCAGATTATGGAGTGGTAGTGTGCATGGTGTTGCTACATTTAAAGGGAAATCTTTGTGTGACAGTACGAAATGATCGGAGCTTGTTGAGGCGTCGTGATGGCTGGCTGAGGTGTTGCCCTACTGGCGGCGCGGTGATGTGCCTTGTGTTGATTAATTTATCGAGTTTCAAAATCCCGCAAATAAATACAAACAAAAGAATAAGGTGAAATGTCAAAAAAGATATGTATGTGACAGTATTCCAAGCATTTCGAAATTCAATGGAGACTAAGTCTCCTCACTTTTCACACTTGCTTTCTGATTTTTGAAAGGCGTGACTTGAAAGTGTATCATGTTTCCAGGCGATAATGATGAAATATTATATCCCGCCTGTCACTCGTGCTGGCAGGAGACGCGGCTGAAGAGGCGATGAAAATGTCTTTAAGAAAACAAATCAGAGGTAAATAAATGCTGTGCATGTTGAAAATGTCAGTTAGTAATGACTCGCGTTCATGCATGAAATGTTGTTATTAATTGTCCCAATAATGTTGTTGGACGATGACAATGTTTGTAATAACAGAATAGTAACTGCAACAATTCTTGAAATTATATCATAAAAACATTGTGTTACCTTGAATTTTAATTATGACCAATCCAAACGTTACGATTTATGGACATATAAAATGCATGAAAATTAATACACTAATAATAAAAAAATAAACACTGGAAACAATTTATGGTAAGAGTTCTTGAAAGGAAAATATAAAACGAAAGAGAATTACATGAAAACAATGAAATATGATAGATTTAACTATTAATGTTAATTTGCCTCCCTTTCCATGGCGTCCTAGTTGCGCAAGACTCTTCACATCCTTATACTGCTCTGTACTGTTCACCTCCGTTATGCATGGTGTAAACCCTTCATTCGTTTATCGTACTGACTGGTAAAGTGTGAACCAGCCTTTATTTATCAATTTCCTCTTTCCTGCGTTCTTAACGCTTTGAAGAGGGTAGTATCAAGATGTCTCTCCATTATAATTTGACGACACATTTTTATCTCTTATTTTTTCTTCTTCAGCGTTTTCCGGCCAGTTTTTGCATCTTGTGCCCTTGACTGCATTTTCTCTTGATTTTTTCTCTATTTGTTTCAGAAATTTCTACTTACAGCTTAAAGTATAAATAACACACAACGATCTTCATTTAATGTATCGCGTAAGGGGGAAATAGACATATGGAGGCTGCTCTAGACATCACCGGTCAATGGTATGAAAGAATTAAGAGTCCGCATCATGCATCACGAGGGTCGGCACCATAGGGGTGAGCTAGAGTGCGAGAAATAATGCACGCTTAATGGAGTATTCAGGAACAGATTCAGTCCTATTTCAGCAACGGCGTACTATTTATCATCGTGACGTTCGCGGCACGGCTTTGGATTTGTATGTTTTTTTCGATCCCGGTAAATCACCTCCATCGTGTGATATATTTGAGTCTCGCAAACCTTTTCGGTCCTGTCAAGTATAATGTATCAGCGTGCATATTTTAAAGATGGATGCCCAATGAATGTAGACTTTTTGTATATCGTTATCTTTACATGCATCAAAATGACAATAAGTACTTTTCATACAAATTTCTTACGTTCTCAGGTAATTGCATGAAGAAAGGGGACTGATATATAGACACAGAGACAGATAGATAAACAAAGACACAGAAACAGATAGATAGATAGACCGTCATTCAGTTTAACAGGAGAAAGAAAAGGATAGAAAAAAAAGTTCCTGCAAAAGGGATGAAGACTGATATACAGGTAAATAGAAAGATAGATAAACTAATAGACATAGAGACAAAGAGGTAGATAGGCATTTAGTTACATACAGATAAAAGGAAAATGATGAAAAAAAGGTACATTAGAGAGGTAGAAAACAGGCACATAGAGTGAAAAAGTGTATAGTAGGACAAATAGGGCGGCGAGATAGCGTTGGCGAGGTACAAGTGTGATTGTTACAGTCCCGGCGGCGGCGTGACCTTTCTCCAGGCTTTCTCTCATCAGTTGTAAGCTTCTTTGCACCTCACAGCCTCCGTTCCACCCCTACCTTCAAATCAAATGTCGCGCCCTCTTACCTTCTCCCTCTCTCTCTTCTTTCCCCTCTATTTTCTCTCCTCTGCTGCCTAGCTGAATTTCTCTTAGCTGTTTTCTTTTCTTCCTTTTCTCTTCTGTACTCTAATTTCTTTTCTTTCCTGCCTGGTTGATTTTTTTCCGTTTCCTGTTTTCATCCCTCTCTTCTTCCCTCTCAACTGTTTACTATTTACTCGCCTTTCGTGTCTGACTGAATATCTGTTTCCTGTTTTATTTTATTTTTTCTGTTAATTTTTTCATTAGTTTTCCGTGTTTCCTTTTCCTTGTGTCTTATTTCATCTTATCCCTCTTTTTCTTTTCTGTTTCTATTTTCTTTCTCTCTGTTCCCTTCCACCCTCCCCTCCCTGCCTAGTCTGCCCGCATTCCTTTCCTTCCTTCACTTTCCGTATTGCTCTCTTATTAGTTTTTCTTATACTAACTTTCCTCGTTATTATATTTCTGTATTTTTTTGCCCATTTCCTAATATTTGTTTCTTCTACCCTCCTTATTCTTTCTGCCTCTTCCTCTCACTTTGTTCATCTGTCTGTTTGCCTGTCTGTCTGTCTGTCTTTCTGTTTGTTTATCTGTGTCTCTGTCTGTATGGCTGTCTGTCTCCCACTCCCACTTTATCTCTCTATCTATCTATCTCTCTGTCTCTCTTTCTTTTTAGTCTGTGTCTGTTTTTAATGTGTGTTTGTATATGTCCTGATAATTATTGTGTCCTGGAGCTACGGATGCATATATTGTATATTTTTTCTTTCTTTTAAATGTTTGATGCAAAGCGGTTGTGGAGAAAAAACGCCTCTGCCATTGTAAATTATTATAATTCTTTTGTATTTGATTTTGTTCAGTGAGAAAGTTTTTGCATGAAAGTCATTTTAATATCACTCATTTTGCTTCTCTCAAATTTTCAGTGTTATTTCTCCATGTTTCTACAACTGAAAAAAAAATATATATAGAACGACACATTGTATTTTCTTTATTTCAAATCTTTTTTATTAAATTTACGCAAGAAAAAGTTTGTATCAGAATTTGTTCCACACTGTCATAAACACGCGTGAGACGATTTCCGTGCCCTTGAGTTCACGTTTAAGGATATATTGGATAACTATTGATTTGTTGATCGAGCAATGTTAGCATTACAAACACATTGTAAACTGCAGCTAGGTAAATACAAATAGCCAAACACACACACACACACACACACACACACACACACACACACACACACACACACACACACACACACACACACACACACACACACACACACACACACACACACACACACACACACACACACACACACACACACACACACACACACACACACACACACACACAGCGTATCGTGATTCCTGCGCCGTGACGGAGGCAATGATCGTAATAATTGTTGCCTCGCTGATCACCGCGCGGGTTTGGCAGGCAGTAATCACGATGGGAAACGCTGTTGTTGCTGCTGTTGTTGTTTCTGCTGTTTCTGCTTAGTCACCCGTTGTCCTTCAATGTAATTACGCCTCTGCTGACAGCCTTGACTTGTAAGACCTTTTGAAATATCGAACTCGGGTCTCTAAAGCAAATATACTTAACTTACAGATGAAGAATATTAATCCCAAAGCGAATGTTGTTATTGCAAAATCGTTGTTTACTATGTTTGGAATTCATGCTGACGGTGCAAGCATTTTTTGTCATTTTTATTTTGTATGATTTGTTTTGTGTATGATGTTTGTCTGCGTTCGAATTATTTTGTGTTGAAGTTATTTTTTGTGTGAGTTGTTTCCTGTGTGAAAAGTATGAAAAAAAACCAGCGGATTTTTTATTTTTTATGTCGCGGCCTATTGCGCCGGTAGGCTCTCTCACCGATGGGTCCTGATGGTCGGCCCAGCCCGTTGTGGCGCAGGCGAGTGTTTATAGTGGCGGAATACATAGTTGATGGATCCGAACACGCACACACACACACACACACACACACACACACGGGCAGTAATATATATATGAAAAACACTTCCCTCTCTTTATTGTTTTGTTTTCCTGGAAATTTCCTCCCCTCAGACTTTTTCCTTGACGATATATTGTGATAAGCCATTCCTCCATAATTCATTCCATTATCCTCTTTCGCTAATGCTATTTTCTAAGTTGTTTTCCTTCGCCCTCACCATGAGCCCACACCACCTCTCTTTCACTCTCCTTCACCTCATCCACTTTTACCTTCAACCACTCTTTTCCCTTTCCTTATCTTTGACCCCCTTCTCTTTCGCCTTCCCGCTCTTACTCTCTTTATCTATTTCACTCCATCATCCTTTTATCTCTATCCCTTTTTTTCCCCTTAACTCTCACTTCCTTCACCCCTTCTCACTCTCTTCCTTCACCTTTCTTCAACCTTTCATTTTTTATCTTCATCCCTTTTTCCCCTCCCTGTACCTACCACCTCCGTTTCTTTTGCCTCTCCCTCCCTCTCCTTCCTTTCTTCCCATCAAATTTTACCTTCATCACCTCTTTCCTCTTCCCTTAACTCCTACCTCACCCCAACATCATTCTTTCCTTCACCTCTCTTCCCCTTCCCCTCATATTTTACCTTGATCCCCTCTATTCATTCCTGGACATTCACCTCTTTCATCCCTCTTCCCCTTCCTCCTTCCGTCACTTTAACCCTTCACTTTCATTCTTCCTCGCATCTTCTTATTTCACCTCTTTTCACCTCATCTTGTCTTTCCTCTATCCTGCCTCCCTCCCTCCTGCCTCCCCTCCCTCCCTTCATCCCTTCTTCCCTTCCTCCTTCCCTCCCTCTTCCCTTCCTCACTCCTTCCATTTTTTTCTGCCTCCTTCCCTTCTGCTTCTTCTCCTTGCCTTTCTCGCTCCGCACCTTCTTTCCTCCCTCCCTCCCTCCCTCCATGTAACTCCACTACCACGCATAAAAGATGAATGGATATGTTTCCTTCACCTGCACACTAATTAACACGTTCATTCATATTTGAAAGGCCGGAGTGGCTCCTCGGCTCTCGCTCGGCTGCCGGCAAACATCCTCTTTTCTACGGAGTCGCCGGTGTGTGTTGTGTCGGGCTCCTCCGCCGACCCGGAATTTCAACAAGGGCGTGGCTAGGTTTTATTAATTGTTTATTTTTTCATGAAGGCCCCGAGGAGGTAAGCGTTTGTGTGTTTGAAAAGGTGCAGGTTGGTGTTTTGTTTCCGCCTCTCGTTCGGCTCCAGGTAAATATTTTTCCCTATAGAGGTTTTAGAAGCTGTTTGGTACAGGTGGGCGGCAGCGAGCGTGGTAAAAATGAATATTAGAAAGGCGTGCTGTGTTATATCAAACCTTTATGTGGAGCCCAAGTATTGTATGTGTGTTTATTTTTCGTTCCTTAGTAATGAGCCTTAGGGTATTTCTTCTCTTATTCAATTCATTATTTGTGGATCATAAAAGCTGAAAATACAAACAGGCTATATAAATGGTTGTTTTCTGGACTGTTTTGTAGTGAAAGACTTAGGAGCTGATGTATATAATAATAATAAGGAAAAATAAACGAAACGAGTAGATCACAGAAGCTGACGTCTTACTTATAGAAGATTTTCATAATTATTAAGAAATAAGCAACACGTATATGGCTAAGGGAATGTAAAGATATCAGGAAATGGAGGGGAAACAGATATTAGATAGGTTATTTAACTCGAATGAAAGAAATGCGCTTCACAGTGTTACTTGATAATGGTTTCTTAATTAATTGCTTAATACTCGTTAGGCCATTAGATTATCACTCAAAATCCAGCTCCTCTAACTTCCCCGAACCACTCCTTAATCAGTATTACCTTCATAAGCGTGTAGTGTTTCAGTTTAATCAAATTATCAGGCCTGTTCCTGAAATCGTGTTTTTCTCCTCGATGATTAGCGGTTATTGTTGAGCGCAGGATCTTCGCTGCTCTCCATAATATTAGACTCGGATAATGAGAACGTTTAATATACTTAGTTTAATTTGCCGCTGTTAGTCCAGCTTATAATCGTTGACGTCGCCTCTGCTCCCTGCTTCTGAGACAGGCATTTTTCATTAACATCCTACTGGTTCTCCTTCTTCCTGGAAAATCAGTGTGGATATTAAAGGGAATTCTAGTTTCTTCTTTTTTACGCAACATTAAAATAGTGTATAAATTATTGTCATAGACGAAATATTTACCCTTTGATTTTGTCACTGAAGTTTTTGCGCAACCTCACTCCGGTCATGATACAAATTTTCCCTGACTAGGAGATGTACAAGTAATTACAGATTAAAAAAAAAAAAAACTAACTAAACTCTTTTTCGCCCTCGTTGAATTCATTATGCATCAACTCCGGTTACTTATCCTTTTGGCATACTGGAGCCATAATATTTCCAACGGAGATTATTAGTGTGTTGAATGCAATCAATACCAGCTGAGAAGGTTCATAGGGAGCTCGTAGGGAACGGAATCTGGCATACGGATCTAATTGGAAGGGATCTCAGCTTACCTGCTTTATAACATCGACGTGATAATTGTTTTTTATCGGCGTCGCAGACGCCGATCAACAGATGGTCCATCTTCTTGTTGTTGTTATCTTCAAGTTGTTTTCCTGGCCTACCCATGCATTGTACACATGACATTGTATATTAACATTTGTTAGCCGTGATGAACCCTACAACATGGCATTATAAACAAAGTCAGCTTTTTTTTTACGTCTTGGCCTGTGGCGCCGGTAGTCCTTCATAGTAGGGTTTGATGGTCGGCCCCAGCCCGTTGTGGCGCAGGCAAGTGTTTATACTGGCGCCATCTTTACTTTTCAGCATTTTTCATTTTAGACCCCTGGTTGCATAATATAAATTGTTGGGGGGGTGTTGGAGGGTCATACGACGCCGATCTAGCACAGTTTTTGTGGTATTAACACTTGTTGTTCCTGTCACTCAACATTTATCAGGTTCTTCGTGTGTGCATAGTTCCACTTGTTTTACGTATGTAGGTGTATGTGTTTGTGTATTATGATAGATATATTTAGATAGATATATATATAGATAGATAGATAGATAGTGATAGATAAACAGTTAAATAGAACAGGGGATGCGGGTACAGCTCTTCATCAGCGTTTGTTTTCCTCATTTTCCCGCACCATTCTCGCAGCTTCAGTTCATTCCAGAGTTTGAGTTCTGCCGCAGCTGTTCTCTGTCTCAGGGTATTACGTGTGGCGTTAGTGTCTGTTGCTCCTCCAGTTTTAGTGTGCGGAGGTGTAGATTATATTTTCTTTTTGCGTGCGGTTTTAAAAGGTAGACTCAGGGCTATATATATATAAGAAAAACGGCGGGTAAAGAGAAAAACCAATAAATGACAGCAAAAACAATGGATGTAACAGAATAATACCCGATAGAAAAAAGAAATAAAGGAATCGTGTAAAAATGTTCAGGTGGAATTCTACTTCATGGATGTTAATATTCTCAAGCTTGTGTATGTATTGTTTTTTTTATTTGATGCTTTATTATTATTATTATTATTTTTTTTTATTATTATTACTATTATTATTATTATTATTATTATTATTATTATTATTATTATTATTATTATTATTATTATTATTATTATTATTATTATTATTATTATTATTATTATTATTAATATTATTATTATTATTATTATTATTATTATTATTATTATTATTATTATTATTATTATTATTATTATTATTATTATTATTATCATTATTATTACTATTATTATTATTATTATTATTATTATTATTATTATTATTATTATTATTATTATTATTATTATTATTATTATTATTATTATTATTATTATTATTATTATTATTATTATTATTATTATTATTATTAGTAGTAGTAGTAGTAGTAGTAGTAGTAGTAGTAGTATTAGTATTAGTAGTAGTAGTAGTAGTAGTAGTAGTAGTAGTATCATTATTAACACTATTGCTATCACTTCTCTCATCACTATTGCTGTTATTATTAAAGAGAAAATGAATGTATGGCTGCCACGTCCTCTCTCCCATCCTGTCACTCACCCATCTTATATTTATTCCCCTGATCTTTTCGGTGTTCTTTCTCTTCCCTTCTCATTCTCCCTCGCCCTCGCTTTCGTGAGTTATTCTTTTTGCATTTGTTGCTGTTTTATTTCGTCCCCTGCAAAATTATTTTCGCTTTTAAAATTATATTGTGTCAACTGATTATTATTTTATACGTCGTAAATTATTTCTTATGCCCTCAAGTCCTGTGGGTCTTTCATAATTTAAACTTTTTTCTTCTTTCTCCTCAATATTTTACTATTTTTTTTTATTACTGCTGCTAGTACTACTACTACTGCTACTGTTACTGTTACTGCTACTACTACTTTTTTTTTTTTTTTTTTTTTTACGTTGTTGCCTATTGCGCCGGTAGGCATCTTCCCGGTGGGGACTGATGGTCGGCCCAAGGCTTCTTCCAGGTGGGGCCTGATGGTCGGCCCAGCCCGTTCTGGCGCAGGCGAGTGTTTATAGTGGCGCCATCTTGCATTGGCTCATGCTGCCCCCCGGAACTCGTTCTTGATTCGCTTGGACGGCTTCCTCTAGAGTCCGGGTTGATGGGTGGTCTTCAGGACAGCATGTGGGTAGTTTTAAGCCACTCGGCGGTGACTGAAAAATCCGAGTGGTAGCGTGGTGATTCGAACCCGCGTCGTCCATCACGCGGCGAATGTGGGTCCAGTACGCTATCACTTCGGCCACCGCCTACCCTACTACTGATACTACTGATACTATTACTGCTACTACCACTACTCATACACTTAGTCATCATTTTTCTACGTTTTTTTAATCTTATTCTTATCATCATCATCATCATTATCATCATCAGTATTATCTCCCACAAAAGCTTAATCCTCGCGGCGGGAGTAAATATCATCATCGTACGAACAATGGATGACATGATATACGGGGAAAATTTACCGAAGCCCAACACGGATCTAGTTCAGGGCTGTTGCGTGACACTGATCCCCCCCCATATCATAGTTCAGCTGAGCCTTCCTTTCTTCTATTCCCTTCTACTCTTCCCTCCCTCCTCCTCCCTACTTCTATCATGGTCGTCTGTTTAACCTTTCTTCTTTATTCCCTCTTCTTCTGTACTTCCCCTTCCTTCTTCTCAAGCCTCCTTTCTCCTATGATGGTGGTTGTCTGTTTAACTTTCCCTCCACTTCCTCTCTTCTTCCTTCCTCCTTCTCTCCTCTGTCCTTTCCACACCTGTTTCTCCTCTTCTCCTTCCTTCTCCCCGCTCCCTTCATCCTATCAAGGTGGTCTTCTGTTTGACTTTCCCTCCTCTTCCTCCTTTCTTTCCTTCCTCCTTCTCTCACGTTTCCTTTCCTTACAACATTATCTTGTTACACTCTCCCCTTCCTTCCTTCCAAACATTCCTATTTCCTACATCCCATCCTTTCATCAACCGTTTCCTCTCACATCGTTCTCACATTCCCTCTCTTCCTCCCTTCCTTCCTCCCTCCTTCCATCCATTTTTCCTTCCCTCCTCCCCCTACTCTCCTTGACGTACTCTCCACACCTGGCTCACACGTGCGCTCCCCCCACAGCCTCCCCCCCCATAAACTCCTCCCATATCAACGCAAACAAATCTAGCAGGCAAACACACCCGGCAGAGGATGGCAGAGATTGCAAGTGTTGGCGATGTATCATGGAGGAAGAGAGGTGGCGAGGGAGTGAGGTACAGAGAATGGGACGAAGGAAGAAGGGGAAGAGGAGGGAGCAAAGGAAAGCGAAGAGGAGAGAGAAGAGAGAGAGAGACAGAAAGGAGGTGAATGGTAGAGGTATATGATAGAGAGCGGAGGAAAGCGAAGAGGAGGGAGAGGAGAGAGAGAGGCAGGAGGAGGTGGATGGGAGAGGTATACGACAGGGAGAGGAGGAAAGCGAAGAGAAGGAAGAGAAGAGAGAGACGGAAGGATGAATATAAGAGGTAACTGACGAAGGGAAAGTGGGGAGAGAAAGAGAGATGGAGGAGGAGGGGTGTAGGACAACGCTGTGCTCCTCAAGGTTACGGGGAATGACTGAGTGTAACGGTTTTGTATACTTCGCATTTCATGGTGCGCAGAGGTCACCTTGACGTACGTGACCAATAATTGTAACAATTATTTTCCAACCTGTAACTCGTCACTCCTTCACGAGAGTCCGACTGACACACAACGACAGTTGCTCTCGCTCCGACGCTCCTGTACATAGGCTACGAATATATTCGCCTTAAGGAAGCTGAAGTCTTAATCAACGCCTTTTAAACGCCCCCCGACAAGCCCGTTACATGAGTGAATGGTTCTGGTGTTGTCAGTCTGCGCTCTGCTTCACATTATTCGTTGCTCGCCTTTTGTTTAATTGGTTTCACTGAATTCTGAGTCGGATTTAATATCACTTTTTCCCTGCATTAGTCAGCACGATATGTAATATACTTGCGTTACCTGTTGTCATATTTCGTGTAACGTATATATCAAAAGGAAAGACTAGCGGGACATTGGTTATGTGTATAGTTAATGCGAATTCCTTCTGCAGTGCATATTTCCTCCTCTGTTTCATACAATTCAACACTTACCGTTTTATCTACTCAGAAAATACTAACAAAACATATTTCTCAGGCACTCCTTTTTTTTTTTTTTTTACAACGAACTAATACCATGTCGTGCTGGGTAAACTCGACAATTAAAATTTATTGAGGCAGAGAACACCAAGTCAAAAGTCTGGGTCTGCCGCGTCGACTCGGCAAATTTGGCCATCGTTAACACTCTTCTATAATTGTTTCATGGCAAAAACCAAACATGATTAAACTTGTGTGGACCTCGTTAGTCATCCTATAAAGACAAACACATCCTTTCGCCTGGCCATATAGGGTCAGCCCGCAGCGACCAACCATTCCCGGCCTGGAGTCTCGTGAAGGCCGGCCAGCCGCGTGTCGCCTGCAGAAACCTGGGAAGCCGTTCCTTAATACCGTCGCTGGTAATTAACTCCACGTTCTGGCGACCGTGACTGCAAACACGGCCCGCTCATCACGCCCCTCCTTGCCCCCGTTGCTTCTGGCTAGCCACGTCACAGCTCGAGGGAGGCAGGAAAGGGCAGAGACAAGGAAGAAGATTAGAGGATGAGTGTGGAGAGGGAGAGAAAGTGTGGAGTGGCATATGAAGAGGACAAAGGGCGAAGGAGCAGGTGATAGGTGAGGGGAAGAGAGATAAAAAAGGTTAGGTTATAAGAGAGGTATAGAGAGGGAGGGGAAAAGGAATGGTAGAAAATGGTGTGATGATAAATGTGGTGCTGCATTTTTTTTCAGTAAAGGAAACAGCTCAAAGGAAAAAAAAAAGAAAACAATAATTAAAAAAAAAGAGAGGTCAATTTCTGGAAGAGAGGTGTCCTGATACTTGATGATAAATATAGTGCAGAAGTGAATGGTAGATTAAAAGGGAGGACAAATCATATTGGAATGGATTATAGACGTAAAGAGGAAGAATAGAAGAGAGCAATGTTGTACGATTAATGTAAATAGGGAGAGGGGAACGAGAGTTGGAAAATGGTACAAAGGAACACGGGATATTGAAATGACTGGTGGTTCTAAATAGGAGGAGAATTTATATAGGAAAAGAACATAGGTGTGGGAAAGATAGATAAGGGGAAACTGTCAAAAAGATGGGTGTGGGAAGTACCTACTGGGATAAAGGATGAGCATAGAGGGAAAGAGAATATGGAACCAAAGATAGCAGGTATAGAGTGATGCATAGAGGTTGAAACAATGAATATAACAGTGCAGAACGAAAAGATAAGAGCAAAGGAAGGAAAATAATGCAAGGGAAAGCAAGAATAATGCAATAGAAAGAGAGCTACACAGACGAAGGTAATATACATGAAAACAGAGACGCAGGATGACAGGAAGGGTGCAAGAGGTAGAATGCATGGAAGGAGAGGGAGAGAGAGAGAGAAAGGAGTATAGAGTGATGGATGGCACAGAGAGGATGGGATGATGAACGGGTCGAAGATGCAGTGAATGGGAGGCACAGGCATGAGAGGAAAGGGGAAGGAGTGCATAGGTGCGATAAGGGGAAGGGAATAGTGGCCGGTGAGGTGTGTGAGGTCCATGGGAGAAAGGGAAAAACAGAGGGCGCTGGTAGTACGCATAGAGTAATAATGATGGATATATAGGGAGACGTATGAAAGGTGAAAAGCTACGAGGGAGAGGTGAGTGAAATATAACCCAGAGTGTGAATAGAAGAAATTACACAATGCTGAAAATTTATTGTTGACGCGGGATGTGAATATTTTATCGAAAGGACAAAGGAGAGGATGTGAGTAATGGAGACAGGGAGAAATGAGTGAACTCTAACATGTACAGAAGAAAAAAAGAAAAAAAAAAAAAATATATATATATATATATATATATATATATATATATATATATAATACCTATATATATATATATATATATATATATATATATATATATATATATATATATATATATATATATATATATATATATATATATATATATATATATATATATATATATATATATATATATATATATATATATATATATATATATATCTATAGATATATAGATCTATATATATATATATATATATATATATATATATATATATATATATATATATATATGAAGAATGAAAAAAAAATCATATGGTAGAGGGGACGCAAAAGGAAGTGAACAGAAAAATAAAAATACTGAAACAGAAAGGTAATTTAGAGTGTGCACAAGAAGTAAATATTTTATTGAGAGAACAAAGAAACATTCCGTGAGGCGCAAAGCGAATGAAATATGAGTGTAATAGAGAACACACAAAAAAATATAAAGTTTGAGAAAAAAAATATACATGTTAAAACGAAATATAGTTGAGATGATATAGTTTACTGAACCTGCAAATATGATAAAAGATTAAGGAAACGTGTGGCGTAGGTGTGGAAAGAGGGGGGGAGATAAGTAGTCTAATATAGATCAAAGCAAGTAAAGATAAAAATATGAAGTCCAAGTTTAAAGAGAGAACCAACTGCGACTGAGGAAATATTTTAATTGTGAAGTAGCAAGGATAGATGAAGCGTGTGAGGGAAACGAGGGAAGATGAATAAAACATAACAAGGAACATTAATAGACTGCAATAAGAGAGAGAGAGAGAGAGAGAGAGAGAGAGAGAGAGAGAGAGAGAGAGAAAGCAGAAGTGAAAGTAAGGAGAGTGCAGGCGTGGGAGTAACATTAAATAGAAAATATATCGCGTTCAGACACAAAAGGATAATGCAGAGGACAAGGAAAAGGATAATTAAGCAAGGGGAAGTTCAGGGACTCATCATCACACGACTGAGACGGAAAATTACATCAAAACATAGAACAAACGACGATGAAAAGGAAACAAAAAGTGAAATAAAGTAAGGGAAGTCTGTGACATAGATGAAAAATACACAAAAATACATAACAAAAAGATGATGGAAAGGGAAAAAAAAGGAAACTTAAAAGTGGCAACTCATCACAAGGCAGAAACGAAAAGCTACACCGGAGTAAAATGTTTCCTAAGCTTCGATCTCATAACGCCTTGTCGAGCTGGATGGGACCGGCTGAGGAAAAAATGAATGAAAATGTAAACAAAAGAACTGCACGGAGTAATCATAGCCGGACAAAGACGAGTAACTGCACCGAACTCTAAATATACGAAGGTCTGGTTTGCCCCCTTACCGAGCTGAGAAGGGAACGGCTGTGGCTCCCTGACGTCTATTCCGTTTGATGTCAAGCCGACGTATGGGAAGATGGGATTCATATCAGGGAAAGGCGGAGTCGAGATAAAAGGTAAATACGGAAAGGAGGGTACGGCAGAATATATGCATACAGATTGTGTGTTCTGGGATATGCATATGGCTTTCTCTTTACGCTGGTAGCCCGAACGTCGCACACACTCTCGTAATTGCACCTTTGTAACGTGAAATAACTGTGTAAGACCTGCTCAAAACGCTGTCAGCAGAATTGGAACTAGTAATCATATAAGAAAATTACTTTGGATGATTGATATGTCATACATCACGGCAGACACTATAAATAAGATCCCTCAGCGCCACTAACAGGCAAGGGTCGTCCAAGAGGCCCTTCAAGAAAGCTAACCTGCGCAACAGACAGCACCTATTAAAAAAAAAAAAAACGTAAAATAATGAAATAGTATACATTATTTTCTTACTGGGCTTTATTTTTTTTACTCTTTTATTCGCATACCTCTTCTTATTTTATTTCTAAGCTTTATTTTCTACGGTTTTATTCGCAGACCTCGTCTTATTTTATTTCTAAGCTTTATTTTCTACGGTTTTATTCGCATACCTCGTCTTATTTTATTTCTAAGCTTTATTTTCTACGGTTTTATTCGCAGACCTCGTTTTATTTTATTTCTAAGCTTTATTTTCTACGGTTTTATTCGCAGACCTCGTGTTATTTTATTTCTAAGCTTTATATTTTACGGTTTTATTCGCAGACCTCGTCTTATTTTATTTCTAAGCTTTATTTTCTACGGTTTTATTCGCATACTTTGTCTTATTTTATTTCTAAGCTTTATTTTTTACGGTTTTATTCGCAGACCTCGTCTTAATTTCGCCAAGTAGTCTCCTTCTCGTGATACAACGGCTAATTGGAATGGTTCGCAAGCTTGCCTGATCGCTGGCGTCCTGGCGGCTCACTATAGCGTCAAGGTCGAACTTAAAGCCACGCTGTCACCACGCTCGGCAGCCTCGTGTGTCGCCTCTTGTTGTCTTGCTGTTGTTGGCTCAGTGTGTGTTTGGTGCATTATCTTTCCTTTTAATCTGCCTCACAACGGCGCAGCGTAATTTTCAGGGGAACAGAGAGAGAGAGAGAGAGAAAGAGGGAGAGGGGAGATGCAGCAACTCCCGGCGTTTACGAGGAATCACAACACAATGCAGGACTGATACACTGCGCCGACTTGGGACAATAGGAAGCGCTCAGGGATCATAGTCATTATTTAAACGCTCATTAGGGGTCATTATCGTCCGGCAGGCTTCGTGATAACAGCGGCGGTGGTCACTAAACCTTCCTGATGCCCTGACGACCCTTGCGGATACTACACGACACTCAGGAGAGAGCGACACGAACCTTGCACGCAGATCCTCAACAGTAGTGAAAGGTGGGAGGGAGGAAACCATCACGCGACATTATAACGTGTTTTTCTCCTTACTTTCAAACCTTGTTATTTTGACTCCATCCGTTGATCGTGCGGGCGTATTTATTTCATGTTTTAAATGTTGTCATTCTCTCCCCTGCTGGCTCCCGGTGCTAGCCTTAATCGAAGTCGTTGAGGGCAAGGTTATTGGGCAGCGTGTGGGTAGTTTTCGGCACTCAGATTTCCGGTCGCTGAATATAGGATGGGGACCAAGAGGGCGAGGGCACAGATGATGAATATGTGAAGACAGAAGAGGGTAGCGAGTACGTAGGGATTGAAGGCTGGCAGGAGGCGGGTAAAGCATCGGGAATAGGAAAGGTGATGCGAAAAAAAGGGACAAAGAGATAGACGAGAATAATGAGGAGGAGAAAAGGTTAATATCAGGAGGAATGGGTTAAAAGGATCATAAGGAAGGTGATGTGAGAGTACGTGGGGAGAGGAGCAGAGTGAAGCCCAAATAGGATGAATTAGAGGAGTTCTGTGAGGCAAGAAGGAGAGACCAAAGGTGAGGTACACAGAACGCAAGATGAATACGTTTACGGAAGAGGCTTTGAGGGGAGAGTGAGAAGAGTTACTCAAAGGGATGGGAAGGTGAATATATAAAAGTTGAAACTGTACTGAGAGGGAAAGACCAAGAAATATTAATGTTTGCCAGAGGAGGGAAATGTTATATAGAGACATTGCTATAAATAGAACTAGAAGGGAGCACGAAAATTCCAGTCTTTTGAGAATTATGAAGGTGAATACAAGGCCAGTGAGACCAGCAAAGGGAGGGAGAATAACAGGTCACAAAAGAGGGAGGAAAAGAAGGAAACGAGACTTAAGTGGAAGGGTAAGAAAACAGAACAAAAATAAATAGTGTAAGAATCACGCAAAGGAAGTCGACCCCCAAAAAAATTACGACTGAGAAACTCACGGAAGGAAAACACAACAACAAACACGAACCACGAAAGGGAACAGAAAACAGCGAAGTAAATAAAGCAAAAACGGAAAGGAAAAAACAATAAGTCGCAGGAGGAGGAGGAGGAGGAGGAGGAGGAGGAGGAGGAGGAGGAGGAGGAAGGAGGAGCAGGGAGAAGAAGAAGAAGAAGAAGAGGAAGAAAAAGAAAAAGAAAAAGAAAAAAATAATGATAAGAAGTAAAAGAAAAGAAGTAGAAAAAAGCAGAAGAAAAAGTAGAAGAAAAAGAAAGATGATTATGATGATGAAGAGCAAAAGTCGTATCAACAAGCACACCCAAATCCCCCCCCCTCCCCCAGACAGACGAATGCCCAGCCAATGTTTGCCTCTGAGAAATATTCCGACTCCGTGACTGTATCGAGGGGCGTGTGTGAGCGCGTGGCCAGCCAATGCGTGTCTGGCGTGCACTAAAACACCTCCACTCGTAAATACGGACTCGCCTTCCTTTGCATCTGTCAGAGCTTTTGTTTCTCTCGATTTCTCTCTTTGTCAGTCTTCCGGCAGATTTGATTTCGTTTTATTGCCGTCGAGGTTATTATTGTGTTTGTTGTTTGGTGTGTGGCTACCTGCGTGTGTTCGTTTGGAGGTTTGTGCTGTTTGATTGGGTTTTGTGGACAGTTTGTGTCTTTCAGGATTAAATGTTTAGTACCTTAGAGTTTTCGTTGTGTATAATGTTTTTGATATGTTTCAAAGTTTCATTATTTAATTCTTTCAACTTTTTAAAAACTTAGTTGCATTCCGTAACTCTTTCATGTCTCATCTTTATCATCATACATGGTTTATCAATATTTACTTTCAATTAATTCTTGCATTGTGAATTTCAATAAGTCGCCCCTTTACTCTTACATTTGGCACTGTAGCTGCAAACTGCGTAAGTGTACCCCGCTTAGCATCATTGCAGATAATTTCTCTCCTTTCTTTCTGTCTTTGGGAACTTCATGTACGATTTGCGTAATGTATGATGATTACTTTTTAATTATTTCAGTCATTGTGTGAATTGGCATGATTTATTATATCATTAGCGTTAATTACCGTTCGTGTGGGAACTTGACAAAGACTGAGCAGCAAGAATGTAAATGGATTGGAGGACGGGGCGAGGGAGGTGACTGACTGACTGAGGGGGATTGAACGACAGGAGAGTAAAGAGTTAAGAGTATGTAAAGAGAGAGGCAACGGACAAAAAAAAGAGAACTACATGTATTAAAAGAAGTGGTGTTAAGATTAAGTGAGGCGACAGATCTGCGCATTTTAAAACTTTAGGTATAAGTAAGAGCTGAACGAGTTGATAATTATAATGACATAAGCTGAACTGCAAATATCAAGCGAACCATAACAAGAAAGGCGGAGAGACAAAGACTGAAGTTTAATCGTTGAAAGCAGCCGTAGTAGAGGTGGGATAGGTGACAGATTGACAAATGCGAAGAGAACTGACAACCCGCGCGAGTGACAGCCGTCGTAACGTTGAGGCGGAGTTTGTGGCGGGGAAGGGCGGGGCGTGTGTTCCGGGAAATTAACAAAAGCGTGTTCTGTTGCATTCCCTCGTCGTGCCTGAGACGTAATGACGCGAGAGGCCCAGATACCATAGACGAGGGTTAAGCGAGAGAGAGAGAGAGAGAGAGAGAGAGAGAGAGAGAGAGAGAGAGAGAGAGAGAGAGAGAATGTGTGTGTGTGTGTGTGTGTGTGTGTGTGTGTGTGTGTGTGTGTGTGTGTGTGTGTGATTTTGTAGGTGTTTTATCATTGTTATAGAAACATTTGGTATCTTTCATTCTTTGTCTATTTGCCTGTCAGTCTGTCTGTTACATTACTTCTGTGTCTGCCTGTGTTTGCCTGTTTGCCTATTTGTTTGTCTGTCTGTTTCTCTGTCTGTGTCTGTTTTCCTATACATTATCTGACAGTTGGTACGATTTGCGCTCCAACCGATTGATAATTATATATTTTTCTTATAATACCGAATGAACGATTAACTCCAGGTGGGCGCGCGAATAAGTTAGGCCAGATGTAGGAAAACTTTGTCTCGGGGCACAATTAAGTTTGGCGCGGCTTTGCGAGAAAATTCCGCTAACAACAAAATTAACTTCTTGCCAAATGATTTCGTTCGTCTTTTTCTTGCGCTTTTCTTCCTTCACTCATCTGTCTTGCTTTTTTTCTCTCTTCTTCCCTCTCTTTTTTTATATCTTTTTTCCTCTCCCTTCTCTTCTTCCCCACCCTCCTCCTTCCTCCTCCTCCTCCTCCTCCTCCTTCTCGGTGTGTATCTTCGTTATCTCCTCCATTTTCTTTTCCTCCTTCTTTCACGCTCACGCACAGCTGATACAAATTATAATGCAAATGAAAGGTATTTTATTGTGAAGTTCTGAATTTGGTCTCTCTCTCTCTCTCTCTCTCTCTCTCTCTCTCTCTCTCTCTCTCTCTCTCTCTCTCAGCTGGAAGAGAGAGAGAGAGAGAGAGAGAGAGAGAGAGAGAGAGAGAGAGAGAGAGAGAGAGAGAGAGAGAGAGAGAGAGAGAGAGAGAGGAATAGGTCGAAACTATTCTCTACCTCTAAAACTTTTTGCTTTTACTTTTTTATTCTCCTTTTGATTGTGATGCATATTTTTAAAACTTTCTCCCGCTCATCCCTTTCATGGGCGACTCACAGGATTGCTTCATATTTTTCCCACGTACGTTCCCTTTTTACCTGTTATAATTCTTTGCCAAGAGTTTGCAGTATTTCTTTAACAGCATCGAGGAACTTAACAGAAAGGCACGTGAAGAGGAAGGAAAGAATGCAAGGAAGAAGTGAGAAGACAGGAGAGGGACGGCGAATGGAGGAGAGGAGAAAGATGCAAGAAAAGTAAGCAGGAAAACGGGGGAAAATGGGCAGGATAGGGAAGTGAATAGGAGAGGGCTTATAATGTGGGGAAGAAGGTAGAAGAGAAAGGAATAGTAGAAAGGGCGTTGCTTTTGATAATTTTGGAGAAGGAAGAGAAGAGATAGATTGTTGAACAGTGAATGCAAAAACCTGGCAAAAAAAAATGATAAGAAATGTCCGTAAAGATAAGTTGTATAATATTGAAAAAAGGAATGAGGGAGTCGGAGAAAGAAAGAATAGAGATAATATGGGTGGGATAAAGGAAGGTCAATAAAGATAAGGTGCAAATTATGAATATGGCTGAAAGAGAGGTTGAGGGAGAGAAAGAAAAAGGAAAAAAAATAGTAAGAAGAGGAAAGTGAATAGAAAAATACGAAAAAGAAAATGAGAGAGAAGAAAAAAAATGTCAAAATAAAATGATAAAGGGAGAAAAGAGGATGACACAAAGGGAACTGGAAAGCAAAAGGTATTGAGAGGAATGGAATAGAAAATATAGCTATGTAAAAAGGAAAGGGAGGGAGAGGAGAGGAGGTCACAAAGAGAGTGGAAAGGTCAAGAGAGGAAGGAAGGGATGGGAGTAGAAGAGAAAACGTAATGGGGTAAAAAAAAGTGGCAAAGAGATAAGTGGAAAGATAAAGAGGGGGAGGGAAGGGAGTAGAAGAGAGAAAGTAAAAGGGTTAAAAGTGAACAGGAAAGGGTGGCAAAAATGTCATCATTATTTACGTATTTACCGTATAGTGTTCCGTACGAGGGTGTGCATGGCGGGGAAGCGCTCTCAACTACAAGGGTATTCGCGTAACTTCACTTAACCGCCCATAGAATCCTCACGCTAGGGAAAGTTCAGTGTAATTCAGTGATGGAGAGGTCGGCCCCTGCTCGCTATGTTTTGTGTTTTAGCCAGCCATGCGGAAAGCGGCGGCCAGCATCAATAGCAGAAACATCAACAATAACAACAACAACAACAACAACAACAACAACAACAACAACAACAACAACAACAACAACAACATGGGCCAGAAAAAAATATACAAAATCAACGAGAACAAAAGTTGCATCAGCGTCAGCACCAACAACAACAACAGCAACGCCGAGAATTCAGTTACAGCAACAATTTTGGAAACGTTTACAACAGCAACAACAACTACTGCTATCCCTACAACAACGATTGAGAAGTCACAGGATCGAATAGAAAAAAAAAAGATAAATTTCAGAGGAAGAACAGCAGCATTCACGATCAGCAACAGCATGCCGGACAAAACCAAACCAACAACAGTTATAGAAAAAATATTGCTCTGTATTCTCTATTTTTTCGCTGTCGGTGCTACTACTACTTCAATTACTCCTACTACTACTACTACTACTACTACTACTACTACTACTACTACTACTACTTCTACTACAACTACTAATATTACTACTATATCTCATTTGGAATATGTTTTGGAAATCCTGTCTCCATACTATAAAATGGACATCAGTTTATTATAATATGTACAGAGGAGGATGACAACATTTGTTTATAGTTTGATAATTTTGTTATATAAGATAAACTTTGCATAACGATTAAATTCGCATTCTCTGAAAAGGTGAAGGGTATGAGGAGATTACTGAAATTGTAATAGGATAAAGGGATTTGATACGGTCATGTCAATAGGTTCTGCGTAAGAGATCAGGGAAGTGAATGTAGTAATAGACTTAAACTAGATCAATTTAAATTCAACACAGATATGCTGAAAAATATGCATAGGTACTAAAAGAGTGATGAGTGACACAGGCTTAGCAGTAATGAGGTGAGTGCCAATACGGTGGACATGTTCAAGAAAAGGTTCGATAAACTCATTAATGGGTAGGATTGGTAACGATAGCTTCTCTTAGGCTTACATGAATTCTCTCTTGCACACTCCTTATGTTGTTTTTATGTTCCTATATTCTCAACCACTAGACTCACCATGCCTCATATCTAACTACAACACAACGACGGAACAATAGATAAACTCGGCCAGCTAGCGCACCATACAATAGCTACACCAGCAACTGCCGTAAGAACACATACACAGTGATATTTATTATTTATGTCCTTCCGTGAAAAAAACCTTCGTACAAACAATATATTCACCCTCTCTTCCTCCGCCTCCAGTTTCTTTTTCCAGGCATCGCTCGCTGGGCCGGGTGGGTTGGCAGGCCTGCTTTCCTTCACACAGGGTTATTCAATAGATGGAGTCTAACCCTACAAAACCGTATTCCATATCCCCACCTTTTTTTTTATTATTCGGTTAGCGCTTTTGAACCTATTTTGTGGTGTCCAACCCCTCTGTGTGCATGACTTTTATTTTGCTGTACCCTCTCGCTCTGTCTGTCTGTCTGTCTATGTCTGCCGGTCTGTCTGTATTTCTCTCTCTCTCTCTCTCTCTCTCTCTCTCTCTCTCTCTCTCTCTCTCTCTCTCTCTCTCTCTCTCTCTCTCTCTCTCTCTCTCTCTCTCTCTCTCTCTCTCTCTCTCTCTCTCTCTCTCTCTCTCTCTCTCTCTCTCTCTCTCTCTCTCTCTCTCTCTCTCTCTCTCTCGTTTAGCATTCCAGCCTTCCACAGTGTTGCCGTACATGGCGTTACAACGGTGATATTTTATCTTTATTTGGTAATAGAGTATGGCGTGAGGGCATATTCGCACAGGAGTCTTTTAATTTCTTTTTTACTCCCCTAAGCCTGAATTCCTTTGTTTATCAGCCATAAAGACCATCATCCTCTTTTATTTACTAACTAAAAATCTATTTCCTCGAAGTTTCACACGCGGCGTTCTCCACATGTCTGTTGATGGCTTATAAATATTTATGTCCATCAAGGGTTTTATTACTTACACCTTACACCGCATTTCTGTATTCCGAGCACTTTTAGCGGTGTGAGAGTGGGAAGAAGGAAGGGTGGAGGAGCGGTTCGTCTCTCACAAAATTCGCGGCACCTAACATGAATTTGATGACTGTTTACATACATCAATATCTAACGGAGCAGAATAAAATTCCGGGTCTCATCAGCTCGGCCCCCATTCAATTCTCACAGCAATGTTGGATCACTAAATGTTTCGCGTGGCTGCTGCAATAGACTACGCCCCACCGAACCTGCTAATTGTGCCGCCCTTTGCCTTCCGCAGTGGCCCGGATGCTGCACGCTGCTTTAACACATTCTCCATGCTACCCTCTAACACTTCTTCCATTCCAGGCACACTAACACGCAGCACGAACCCCCCCACCCCCCACCCCCCCACACACACACACTATTCATAGCACACAGTCTAACTTCTACACTGTTCAGAGGCGAGTTTATACCCTAGAGCGGAGTTAACAAAGCGGGTAGTCTGCAGTAAATACACACTCACGCCTGTTCCCTCACACTCCATTCATCTCACACACGCATACGCACACTAACAGATCACACGGTAAACTCAATCATTCAGACACAAACGTAAATGCACGTGCTGTTGAAGTGGGGTGAAGTTACACGAAAAGGAGAGCATAGGACAGATAAATGAACTGCATGACTCCCAGGGAAAATTTGTGATTATTCGGTAAAGCTTCAATCAACCCTCACACACACGCGATAACACACACACCCACACACACACACACACACACACACACACACACACACACACACACACACACACACACACACCACAGGACAGCCGGAACAAACCACACACTCCCCCAACAAAATACGCTCGTCACCCACTTTCCTTACGGGTGAATTTCCTGACAACGCCGTGCGAGGGAGAATAAGCCGAGCGGATACAGGCTGACAGAGCGCTTCGCAGGCCATCACGAGCCGCGCAGAGCCGCTTCTTGGTCCAGAGCAAGCGGCGACAATCTCTGAATCAGCGAATGTCAGCAATGGACGGCCTCTCCCGGGCTCTCTCTCCCGCCCTAATCCCTGCCCGGCACAGAGACGTGTTGGGAGGGGGGCGGCGGGTAAACTGGACGCGGCGGGATGAGGAAAGGATGAACGGGTTAGAAAGCATCATGTGTGTATACAAGCACCAGCATCCCGCCTCTCTCTCTTTGTCTATCTTTTTATCTGACTGTCTATCTGTATATGGGAAGGAGAAGTAACTGAACTCGGCGGTATGAGGAAAGGATTAATCGGCGAGGAAGGATCACTTGAAAATACCAGAGCCAGCATCTCGCCTCTCTCTCTCTCAGTCTATTTATCTGTCTGTCTATCTGTCTATCTCGCCTACACATAAGCTCATTGTTCCATTCGCTTGCTGTGTTTCCTTGGGTACCCAAGTGCCTCACCATTAAATTAGCTTTGATATAGTTTGTATTTTCAAGTGTGTGTTTCATGGAGCTCAAAGGAAGAAATTGGAATGATCTTATGTGTAGTCGCTAGTATTTCCTCGCTCAGGCTTAGTATACGCGCACACACACACACACACACACACACACACACACACCACACACACAAACGCGCACGCGCTTATATAAAAAAAATATATATTGTGAGAGAACTGCGAACAATGGAAAGCATACAGAACATTAAAATGAATATAGAATACTCGAACAAAAATACACCAGGGAGAGAGAGAGAGAGAGAGAGAGAGAGAGAGAGAGAGAGAGAGAGAGAGATGGGAGGAGCTAGTTGAAAGCATCACCATAATCTTTGTTTTGTCTTTTGTCAATCTCTCTCTCTCTCTCTCTCTCTCTCTCTCACCCCTCAGAAGACGTATTTTTCCTTAGTACAAGGAGGTTGTCGATATTCTTGCGCCACACATCAAAAACTTGGCCCGTAAAACACACAGTGAAGAGTCAGAAGTTTTGTATTTGTGTCCAGCCATTGTTCATACTCACACGGGGCCCGCAGGTAGCCCGTCGCTTTCACCAGGAACCCGAGAACCCGTACTCTGTCTATCACACTCCACACTGTACAACGTTTTATCTTATATTTCGTAGTACAAGTTACGTAGAATTCAATAGAGGTGCTGTGTACTGTTGCAGGTGTCTATCACGTGTTTACAACCATAGAAATTCATGTGTATTCCTTTTCCCACCTGTGTATTGCACCTGTTGTTTTATGTTACCGGGATGCATAAACTTATATGCAGTGTAGATTCATTTTTCATTCATTTCATATTGTTTAGGTTACAGCATTCACTCTAGTTGTCGAACACTGCCATATTTACCAACATGTGCGCAGTCCATTCCCTATCTGTCTTTCCGTTGCAAGCGTTATTGTGTTTTTTTTATTTTTTTAAGTATAAGCATTTTAGTTTCTGCTGTCATTTCTTTCATTTCTGGGATCAGTACGTTTCTAGCACCTTTTTTAGTTTATAACAGAATAGATCTAAGCCTGTGTCCTGCTGGAATGATTATTTATGTGGGTTAGTTATCATGTTTTCTCTTACACTTTTTTTATGTGCGGCGTTGAAAAAAAAATGGAATCGACTGAATTATTGCCGAGGGAAAATGTGTGATGAGAGAGAGAGAGAGAGAGAGAGAGAGAGAGAGAGAGAGAGAGAGAGAGAGAGAGAGAGAGAGAGAGAGAGAGAGAGAGAGAGAGAGAGAGAGAGAGAGAGAGAGAGAGAGAGAGAGAGAGAATTTTCATTTAGCCTCCATCCCATGCATTATTGATGAGCTTCGGCATCATCCATAGCGTTTGTGGGTATGGTGCGTATCATAATTCACTCCGCATTATATATCAATTCTATTCGGTTTAATTAATTATCGTAGTTTGTGAATCGTCCGTCACCAATCTGTTTCTTTTCCGTTGTTTTTTTTCCGTTTATTTTAATGTCGATCACAATATAGCCATCCTCGAAATCATTCTTTTCATATATGATTGTTTTTATTTATTCTTTTTCGTCACTGTAAAGCAGAAAATCATGTAATAGAGGATAAAAATCGGATTTCTCTCTTTTGATCTCTCTTTTGGCGACTTATCTATACTCTTTATTTTTTTATTGTAAGGGCAGCGACTGGCGGGCTTTTTTCCTAATTAGTTTTTTTGCCGTTGAGCTGCTTCCTTTTACTGTAAAAAACAAAATTCTGAAAGTGTTTTGCGTATAATCCTCTTTCCTGTATAGCTGCCCGAGGGAGAGAGTGTATTCAATCACTCGCCACTCGGTCAAACACGTGTCGGTCAATGATTGGAACATTAAGCCGCTTGCAAACACGCTTAAGGAGAAAATCATTAGTTGAAGTGTTCTCTCGCATACGTGTTTCCAGGTCAATGATGCAAATAATAAACCACTTAACTCGAATGGAAATCAATGGACGAACACTCACTGCATTGTACAACGTCTCGTATTCAGGAAGGAGGACACGTCAGGCTTGGGAAACGTGAATATCAGAACTAGCGATGCAACTGGACGATGAGGAAGAACTGATTTAGTGCAGGAAGGATGTGTTACCTTGCACAACGCTTCGCACGCAAGCAGGAAGACACGACAGGCTTGAGAGACGTGACTATTAGAACTGGTGATGCAAACAGGACGATGATAATGAAATGACTCAGTGTGGTGTGTTTTAATTGTTTGTACGTACCGTTCGTGTCACTATTCAAATTATACAAAAATAAATGTTCTGTGAATCTGTGGTGAGGTAGAAACAAACTATTATTAGCATACAGACTGGCAAACATTTTACATTTTGACAAGAGTTGATTTTCATATATATTGCCTAAGATTTCTAGTTTGTTATATTTATTTTAACAAAGGTTACGTACAGGACTTACCTCAGTTGCCGCGAGTAGTTTTGTATCACTGGCACGTGTAGTAATCGTTGTGGCGCATTCAAACATCGAAAAAGTTTTCTCGCTTTTCTTGACAAAGTTTACCTTCATACCTCACCTCAGTTTTCTCGAGTAGTTTTGATTCCCTGGCACGTGGAATGGTTAGAGTGTCTCATTCAAACCGCATAAGTTTTCTAATTAATTTTGATAAAGATTAAGTAGATACCTAACCTTCCTTTCCCCGAGTAGTTTTGGTTTCCCTAACACGTGCGGTAATTCGAGTGGCGCATTAGAACCAGCGGGGGTGGCGGGGATGAGCAGCGGTACTCCCCACGTGTCGTTCCACACCATCCCCAGCCGCCACCCGCTCAGCCCAAACCCCGGAGGCCGCGTCGATATTGTAGCCCGAGAACCAATACAACGCAGCGCCGCCGTCTGTCTCGCGGAGGCTTCGTCACTGGCAGCTCCATTACGGCCATATTGCCATCGCTGCCGCCGAGCCTCGCGAAAAAATAACGGTGATAATTGCGACACTGAACAGACACTCGCGCACACACACACACACACACACACACACACACACACACACACACACACACACACACACACACACATATGAACATTCCAATACTCGTCCGTAAGCGGAAACAGAAACATCGCGTTATCGTCATTATTGCAACACCCACCAGCCTGCCGCCTGCCTGCCTGCCTGCCTGCCTGTCCTGTCCTGTCGGCTGTATGCATCGGCCTCACTATTGCTGCTCACTTGTCATATTTTTCGATATATTTGCGCGGCGCCAGTGTCGTCTTTTATGGATGCATTTCCCTCCGTGCCACACATCACGCCGCCGACCAGCAGATTGCACGCCGCCATACATGCACCGAAGGTCTAAAAATAACCACAATAGCGAATAGCCGCGCTCACATATCATACACACGCGTACACACTACCACCGACATCACCTTTCATTCTCCGCAAGTCTCATTTCGTCCCCCAGTACTTCACACTACACCGCCATGATTGCTGCGAACCCTTGTGAAAGGAACCGCATCACCAGCGCACACATATCGCATACATACGCCATCACCATCACGTATACCCACACCTACAGTATCACTCCCTTTCCCAGTACCTATTACAACACCAACTACTAACATAACAACCTTTGAACCAGCCTTTGAACATTCTGGAACAAATGCCCTTAAAGTCTAAACACCCACACAACCAGCTATACCACCTCAAAGAGCATTTAATACCACTTACGGAGCCTTTGATACTCCAAACACCACATGACCATCACACGGCAAGCTCAACCACCTCAAAAAAAACATGGATACTGAAAACACTTCTATCTCTAAGCTGGAAACGCCCTTCAGTCTTAACCAACACAAGAGCAAACCGCAGCCTGGGAGGGCGAGGGAATACAAGGCAGGGAGAGCAAGTTAATATAGGCAGGCTGGACAGCAGGAAGCGGCCAGGCACCAGCAGCTAAGGGCGGCTGACTAAAGAGGATGTTCCAAGTGACCGTCAGGAGCTGTGATCGTAGAGGAAAGTTGTGGTGGGGGCAGGTTGGGGGAGGGCTAAGATGAGGGAGTGGGGATGAAGAGAAAGGGGGAAAAGAGAAAGCATAAGAGTGTGTAAGGTGGAGTTGAGGGTGTGGGGGAGAGAAGGGGGATATGAGGAGAAAGAAGTAAGGTAAAAAAAGTACTAGGTGTGAAGGAACAACACAGAAAATATTGAGAAGCAAGGGTGTGAAGGAAAGCAGGAGAATTGAGAAAGAGGGAGGAAGGGAGAATGAGGAGAAACAGGGGAGAGGAGAAAGAATATAAGAGTGTAAATGGAAAACAGAGAAAATATTGAGAAGCAAGAGAGAGAAGGAAAGGAGTATTGAGAAGGAGGGAGGAAAGGGGAAGCGAGAGTATAAGGGAAAACAGAGGAGTTACAGAGAAAAAGAGGAGGAGGAAGAGGAGGAGGAAGAGGGGAAACGAGGGTGTGAGAGAAAAGAGGAGTTATTGAGGAAAAAAAAAGAGGGGGAATGAGAGTGGAAGGGAAAACAAAGGAATCCAGAAATAAAGAAGAGGAAGAGGAGGAGGAGGGGGAGAAAGAGGGTGTAATGGAGAAGAAATAAATGGAGGAGTAAGAAGGAGGAGGGAGAGTAATCAAATCAAAATATAGTGAGATAAAAAGAAAAAAAAACAGCTTCACGAATAGGGCGCAGAATGGAATATGGGTAATACGAGAGAGAGAGAGAGAGAGAGAGAGAGAGAGAGAGAGAGAGAGAGAGAGAGAGAGAGAGAGAGAGAGTGTGTAGTTATTAAGAAACCCCCAAAAATATATACACTCAAAAACTCAAGGATGAAATAGAAGTGAAGTCAGCGAGAACGTCGAAGATGAGAAGCGAAACGAGGAAGAGGAGGAGATGAGGAGGAAGAAGGAGAGGAGGAGGAAAGATAGCGGTGGGTGGGGAGAGGAAATGATGACACGGGGATCAAAGGATGAGGAGGAGAGGACAAATGAGATTAAAAGAACAGATCAGGGGAGATAAAGGAGAGCATTGGAAACAGAAAGAAGAAAAGAACTTGGAGGGGAGAAAAACTACTGCTCACTCCTCCACCTCCTCCTTCTCCTCCACTTCCATTTCCCTTTGTCATTTATTTCCTCTTTCTTCTTCTTCCTCTCCCCCTCCTCAATCGTTCATCATTTCTTCCTCCTCCTGCTCCTTCCTCTCTTAAAATCGCTTTCCTAACGTGGTCGAACTTGTCTTTTCAGGTAACAGTGTATCAAGGAGCAATATTAGATATGTTTAAATGCTGTTTTTTTGTGTAATGTTTTTGTGCTGCCCTACGTCTTTTTTCTGAGGCTGGTGGAACGGATTATAAAGCTTCACGCTGCACATCCTCTATATTTTTCCCTTCTGTGTTTTTTTCCCTTCATATTTCATTAACAGTGCATCAGAATATGTTGGTCAATGAATTAATAAAATATAAATAATAAATAATAAAAGAGCAGTGGAATATGAAGAAAGAGAAGGAAATATATTTAATTATAATATATATATTTTTTTTTTTTTTTTTTTTTTTTTACGTCACTGCCTATTGCGCCAGTAGGCATCTTCCCGGTGGGGCCTGATGGTCGGCCCAAGGCTTCTTCCCAGTGAGGCCTGATGGTCGGCCCAGCCCGTTCTGGCGCAGGCGAGTTTTTTTAGTGGCGCCATCTTGCATTCGGCATAGGTATATAAAAAAAAAATCCTGTTATCGCCTTCATGACACTCCACCTAGAAAAAAAAATTCAGAGGTGAAGGACATCATGCATATTATTTATACCCTGAGTGAAGACTGGCAGGGGCGAGGGGAGTCATTACTCCTCTGTGCACTTGCGTGGCGCCAGGGGGCAGGCCATGAAGGACGGAACAGGCGAGGGGAGGCGTGGAGAGGGGATTGGGAGGAAGGAAGGGGGGAGGGAAGCAGGGTATAGGAGGCACGCAACTGAAAAGGGAACTGTTGGTTGAAATGAAAAAGAAAGGTAGACAGGGCTTTAGGGTCAGACCGGACATGGGTGAGTAGAGTGATCGTAACATGAGAGTGGAGTAGCTAGATGGAAGAGAGTAAAAGTGAGGGACGTGATGGAAACGGAAATGTAGTGCCTTGATGTGGCCTGTTAGTGAGAGTTAGAGTTGAACTTGGTGAAATCAGGGCTAGAGTAAAGTCGAACAGAGAGGTACAGGGTGGTAAGAGGGATGAAAAGGACAAGGCGGAGTAGAAATGGATTGGGAGTAGAATAAGAGTATGGGGTCTGGTATAGAGCGGGATGTGACAAGGTAGGTTAACGCAGCAGGGACAAGATGGAAACAGGGGAATGCTCAACCAGTGTGAGGTGGAGTAGGACAGGACGAAGAGAAAGGGAAAGGAACAGGAAAAGGGAAAGGCAGTGGGGGTGTTGCGAGGAAGGGAAATATAAAGTGCATCTCTTCTTGCGGAATATGGAGGGACAAGATGAAAACAGGGGAATGGTAAGCCAGTCTGGGGCAAGATGGAGAAAACAGGAAAGGAAAACTGGAAAAGCAGGGAGATCGTAGTGAAGCGGGGTAGGGCAGGGTAAAGAGGGGCAGGGGGTAAGAATAGGAAGGGAAAACTGGAAAAGCAGGGAGAGCCTAGTGAGGCGGGGTAGGGCAAGGCAAAGAGAGACAGGGGGAGAGAGAAAAGGAAGGGAAAACTGGAAAAGCAGGGAGAGCGTAGTGAGGCAGGGTAGGGCAGGGTAAAGAGGGACAGGGGGGAGAGACTAGGAAAGGGACAGGAATCGGAAAAGGACAAGAGGAAATAGTGAGGCAAGGCAGAATGGGTTAGAACTCTTGGTAGGGAGGGGCTTGGTTTACTATCTCTCTCTCTCGTTGCTGATGGCCACCGTTAGCAGCAATTAGCACGTCCCTTCCTCGCCGTTGCATGACACAGCAAGGCGAGCCGGTGCAATGGAAGGGAAGGGAGGAGCGAGTCTGAAGTAGAAATTTATCTCTGCGGATTTCAGATTTTTGAGAGCGTCAGCACCAACAGCGATATTTTAGTTTCGGGATTTTTGTGCAGCACTCAGATACGTTTTTTTAGGGATGTTTCCTTTGCTAAGTATGAATGATGAACAAAGCACGTTTGATATTTGTACACCGAGAGTAATATTTTATCGTTGCTAATGTAAGGACTCAGTATTTGGTGTTGATATTTTTTTTTCTTTCTGTGAGCGAGTGTAACGTATTGTATTATTATTATTATTATTATTATTATTATTATTATTATTATTATTATTATTATTATTATTATTATTATTATTATTATTATTATTATTATTATTATTATTATTATTATTATTATTATTATTATTGTCTCTTTGTAGTAGTATTATCTGTCTGTTTGTGTTTTAGTACCTCTCTCTTTGTGTGTATCTGTCTTTCTGTCTGTCTTACATCTATTTATCTTTCAATCTCTATCTCAGTCTGTTTGCCTATTTTCTACATCCTGCTAAAATACTTGCACTTTCTTTTATTATTGTTATTATCATTATTTTTACTATTTATCCTTCTATTTATCTCTATATCTGCCATCCTGTTAACCTAATTTCTACATTTTGTCAAACTACTTTCACTTATGTATTATAATTATTACTACTATTATCATTATCATTATCGTCATTTCCATTATCATACCATTATCATTCCCGTCGCTGCGAGAATGAGGGTAAAACTGTATCGTTAATTATGTGCCCTCTCCGCCTTCCTAATTACAGTGCGGGGTCGTTAGTCATGGCTTTTCTTTCCCTCATGCATCACGCGGCGACTGACATCTCGAGGCGTCATTAACTCCCCTCCTGCTGCTCCTGAAGGCGAGCCACGCAGCGTAAGTGTTCCTGCTCCCTCCTGACGCGTCTCTTAAGAGTGAAATTAATTAAATGTCACTTTTCTTCATCCGTCCCATTCATCTCGGCGTGACGGAGAGAGAGAGAACAAGACAGCTTTCTTTCTCACTTGGCCCCATTTCGATTCATGCCGGCGTGTTCATAAATATATCCGTCTATCAGTTTATCAATTAGTGTATTCGTATCAATATATCCTAGTTATTTATCTGTTTTTCTATCTATTTGTCTGATGTCGTTTTCTTAAGGCGAGGGAGGCAGCTCAAAGGCAGTAAACAAAAATAACAACAAAATAAAAATGCCCACTAGACGCTGCTCCAATCTGCATACGTGTATCTGTATATGTCTATCTGCATATCTCTCTCTCTCTCTCTCTCTCTCTCTCTCTCTCTCTCTCTCTCTCTCTCTCTCTCTCTCTCTCTCTCTCTCTCTCTCTCTCTCTCTCTCTCTCTCTCTCTCTCTCTCTCTCTCTCTCTCTCTCTCTCTCTCTCTCTCTCTCTCTCTCTCTCTCTCTCTCTCTCTCTCTCTCTCTCTCTCTCTCTCTCTCTCTCTCTCTCTCTCTCTCTCTCTCTCTCTCTACTTCTTCCTCTCTTTATCTACCATTCTATCTATCCATCTATTTTTTCATCATTCTGTTAAATTACTTGCATTATTTTTTGTATTATGTTTTCTATACCTGCAGTGCACAATATTACTTGCTTTCATATTATTATCCTACGTCTGTGTAATAATCTTCTCCGCGGCTCGGTTCGGTTAAATTAAAGTAGCCGCACTACAGCGAACCCAAGAAAAACATAAACAACAACAGTAACAATAACAACTACAACAACAACAACAGCAACAACAACATCAGCCTTATCAACAACAACCTCCAAGGGAAATCGCATTCTGATATAAAACAAAAGGCAAGAAGAGAGATTTAAGTCAAAGCAAACATAAACCACGAAAGAAATGAAGAACCAGAGGGAGTCTTTGCGAAGGAAGAAGCTGAGAAAAAAGTAATTCCTTGCAGGCACGAGGCTTTACCGGCGCGGCGGAGGAAGGGACTAATCTCGGCGAAAGACAAACCCAGCAGAAATTCAAGGACGGCCCGATACTAAATGCGAAATAAAGATGCATTAACAACGAAAAGAACAACACCAGGAGGAATGGTTAGGAAGAGCGGTTTCTCTATTTTTCTAAAGCCCTGCCGGGTATCCCTTGGCCGGAATAAATACTAGGAGCGATAAACGATTTGCGATCCATTTCCTTCAGACAAAAGTTCTGTTCACGCTGAGAAAATGCACCTGAACCCCTCAACGCAACGCTCCGGAGAGAAATGAATATAAAACTTCAAGTATTTCTTCCTGCATAAAGAGTTTTCGTCATAAATCATCACATTCGTTCAATGAAGGCCTTAAAATTAGAGATGAATATAAAAAAGCATCAGTAATTCGTCTGTAGGGAAGATACACTTGCAGAAGAGCCCTTGAAATAAAGGAAAGCGAATCTATATAAAACTTCTACACTCATCCAGGAGGAAAACCATTACTCTATGCATCGTGTGCGAATGTTTATCAGATCTCCGAGGAAATCCATTCAATACTTTTTGAAACAGCTTCCTCTGGTAAACTTCTGACGGCTGGAAAACTGAAATGCTCGCCAAACTCTCGCCTCCCTCAGTACGCCCGAACCACTCTGTCCTTCCCAAACCCTTTCCACCCATCCCCTTCCTCTTTCCCTCCTTCCTATCCCACCTTGCACCATCCCGTCCATCCCAAACTTTTCCCACCTATCCCTTCCCTCCTTCCCCCTTTCCAGCCCTCTCCACTTCCTTACACACCATCCCATCCTTCCCAAACCTTCCCTCCTCTTCTCCGCTTCTTCCCTAGTCCTTCCCATATCCTCCCCACTCCACCTATCCTTCTCCCCTCCCCCCTGTCTACGTTGAGCCTGTCCAACCCCCCTCTCCTCCAGTCACCCTGAAATATTGATGGAAAAAAGCCGTGATGGGGTTTGGGAACAGAGGCAACAAGAGACCGAACTCTTCCTGCCGCGTGTGGGGGACAGATGCGAGGATGCCAGCGGGTCGAGTGTGCCAGGGCTAACGAGTGCCAGGAGTAGAAGGGAAAAAAAGATGTCAGGGTGTTTAGGGGATCGTCAGACGGTCGGAGGGCAAAACCTTGAGTACAAAAACGTTTAGGGTTCATGGGTGTCGTCGTATTGAAGTCAAGTATAATCTGGGTAGCGGGTGAAGGGGAAAACTTTAAGAAAAGGAGAGTAGGGAAGTAGAAAGTAGTAAAATAAAGGAATAGAAAGGGATTAGAAAACTCAGACTCGCAACGAGTGAGGGTGAAAACCGTACAAGTGATACTGATCTGTTCACTTTGAAATTGATAGATGGGCCATGAGAGAGAGAGAGAGAGAGAGAGAGAGAGAGAGAGAGAGAGAGAGAGAGAGAGAGAGAGAGAGAACGGGGGGACACACAACTGGCAGAAGTTTAAAAAAAAGTCAGCCTTCCGGGACCAACATGTGTCTATAAAGATATTTTCCAGTTACTAAAAGTGGGTCCGTTTAGAGTCACTTGTCTTCTCGATCCGTTCCTCGGGCGTGGTCAGGAAGACACGACAAAAATCCATCTTGGCCTTGTCGCCCCTCTCCTACACGACCCCCAAATCTTGAGGTGGCTGCGAGAGGCGTCCCGGCGGTCACAAGGTAGCTCTGACCCTTTCCGACTTTCCTTCCCAGAACATGTCGCGACTTGTCCTTTATCCGCCTTCTAGAATAAGCAAGTCACCTCTGCTGGCCGTGCTGAGGCTGCCTATCTACTATACACGTATCTCTCTGACGTGTCGAGGCCTGTGTGTTATACCTACCTCGCCTGACACTTGCGTTTTCTTTCTTTCCATTTTTTAGAGGAGGAAAATTGTTTATCCTCCATTTATAGTTGTTCGCTGCGTGTTCACCATCTTTCTGAACGATATATATTCATTTTAAGTTAACCTCCTTTAGTACACACTCAATAGTATATCGCTAAGCATAGCATTGCGCAGCGAACAAATGCAGTGTAGTGAGTGAGTGATTGAAGTGAATTGTGACTGGCCCGTGAAATTGTCTGTTCCCTGTCTCTTAGGCGGTCCTTAGAATCTCCCATTGTCATTTTTGTTCTTTCCATGCAAGTCGGCGGATTTTTATTAACATTTTTTACTTCTGCAAATGAGTAAAGAAAATAATGAAGCATGTTTAGCGGTGGCTCGTGGGGTGGCTTGACATGCTATTTGACCTAACCTCAATTTAGTGTGTGTGTGTGTGTGTGTGTGTGTGTGTGTGTGTGTGTGTGTGTGTGTGTGGCCACCTTTTCATTATGTCACATTTTCTCCTCTCTTTCCCTCATCATTTCCTGTATGGTTGTCTGTACCGCTCCTTCCCGCCAGGCCACTCACTGACTCCTTCCGGCGCTTCCCTTCCTTCACTCTCCTCGTCCTCATTCCGTGTGTCACTTTCATTTCCTCGCTCATCACCTCCCTTCAGCCTTTGAGCCCCTGTACCCTATTTCCTATTAACTCATAACTACCTTCCCTGTTCGCTCTTTTATCCTGCTTCTGATCCCTTGGTTATTCTGTCTAATATCTAATTGCAGTGACCTTTTCGCCGTGATGTGAGCAAATTTAGGACACTGTTTTTTTTAGTCTCAGCGGCCGTTTGATATAGTTTTGTACATTTGTAACAAGAGCACTGCATATACTAAGGCTTAACGGAATTTGCTCTTCTTGGTAGTGCTTTCCATTTACCTGCATTGCATTTACTCGTTTCTCACTCGTTTTATTCACTCTTCATCCCCTCCTTCCATTAATCTCTTCTACCTTTCCTTCCCATCATCATTTTTTCTTTACCCTCCATCCTTTAATTTTTCCTTCCTGTCGTCCAGTCTTCCTTATTTTTTTTATTTTCTTTCGTATTTTCTTTTATTTTAGCTTTATCTTTTATTTCCTTTCTCCCTCCCTCTCTTCTCCCCTCTCTCCTTTATTCCTCCATCTTTATTTCATTGTTTCTTCTTTCCCCCTTCTTTGTTTTTCGAGTAGTATTCCTTCCTACCCGTTTCATATGCTTTTGTCTCATTATTTCTCTTCATTTTCCTTCCTTTCCTTCCTTGCTTTCTTTCTTTCTTGTCTCTCCCTCCTTCCTTCATTTATGCCTTCCTTCACTTTTATCTCCTTCCTTCCTTCCTTCCTTCTTTCCTTCCTTCCTTCCACCCCACTTTCTTCTTCGTATTATCTTTTTCATTTTATACATTCCTTCCTTTCCTCCTTCCTTTCCTCCCTCCATTCTTCCTCCCAGCAATGTTCAAGTGTTCTCCTTTCTCTGGCACCCTCTAGTCTCGGCTGTGCTCGGGACCCTTGCAAGGAGGGGACTTGAACGTGCTCCCTCATAATTCACTCGCTCAATCATTCACCGGACTCTCGAACTTCAGCCTCTGCCTCCTTACCGTCCTCCGCGCTGATGCTGCCCTTCATCTCCTCGCCTTTGTCTTCATCATCTTGCTTGAAGTCTATCATCTTCGCCTCCACCTACGCCTGTGTCTTCTTGTTGTTCCTTAATCATTCGAGCTTCTCCTCCTCCTCTTCTGTACTGATATGACGTTTCCTCTCCTCTTCCTATTTCTTGTTCTCCTCCTTTGCATTTCTTCCCTTCCCCTTCACTAACACCTAAGTTTTCTATCCTTTTCTATCCTACTTCTACTTTTCTTCCTACTCCTTCTTTTATACTCCTACTTTTTCCTTTTGCTTTTATCCTTCTCCTCGTCTTATTTTTCCTTCTCCTCCTACTTTTCCCACTTCTCCTACTGTTTCTCTTACTCCTTTTATTTTTTTCCTCTTCTTCCTTCTCCTTTTTCTCTTTTACCTTCTCCTTTTCCTCTTCCTTTTTTTTCTCTCTTTGACATTTCCGTTCCTCCTGCTTCTTTGCCCTTACTCCTTAATCCTTACCATGTCCTACTGCGTCTGCGTCTTCTATCCATCTTATACTCCACCTCCTTTACCTCCTCCTCTTCCTCCTCCTCGCTCAGGCCGTGGAAAAAGAAGGTGCCATTTTTCAAGTGGCAGCGTTGGCTTCGTTCCGTCCGGGCGCAGCGGGCGCGGGGCCGGGAATCACTGCAGAAAATCACCGCCCATACGTCACCATTACTTTGCCATCGAACTCCTTAAAGCGGAGATACTTCATCGACTCACACCTGGCGCTCACTTGCAACTCCGGGAATCGAATATGCTATGCCTCCCTCCCTGTTTTCCTCTCCCTTTCTGTCTCTCCGTTTCTCATGTCTCTCTCTCTCTCTCTCTCTCTCTCTCTCTCTCTCTCTCTCTCTCTCTCTCTCTCTCTCTCTCTCTCTCTCTCTCTCTCTCTCTCTCTCTCTCTCTCTCTCTCTCTCTCTCTCTCTCTCTCTCTCTCTCTCTCTCTCTCTCTCTCTCTCTCTCTCTCATGCCTCCCAGTTTTCCACTCTTTCTGTCTCTCTCTGTCTCTCTCTGTCTCGCAAACCGTCATACCAGTGTGTTATTATCTCATAAATACTCTCGATTAACAAAAGGTTGCATGGTGACGTTCTGGAGGAGATTAATTAAGGGTTAATCTTTAAAGGAATCCAATTTAAGCAGTGCCATTTAGAGGGTTCGATCCCGCGAGTGACTTCTAAACGGAGGTGTAATGGAAAGGCTACAAGGAAGAAAGCACCATTTATATTGGGGGTTATTGGTGGGAGGCCATTAGGGGATTGCCAATTTAAAGGGTAATATTTTAGACAGGGTCATTTAGGATATAACCTTTAATGGACGGCTACTCAAATTTATGGTGAACCTTAAAGGAGGGCCATTTCTGAAGTAGACTTTATGCAGAGCTATTTATAGAATGCAATTTCACGTTCGAATACAACTATTTTTATACAGCAAGGGAGGCATTTCATGGGACAAAAAACACATTAACAGCAATATAAAAGCCCCACAGACAGACAGAAAAAAAGAGAGGCCAGAGGAGAGGTCATTATCTGGTGGAGAGGTGTCATGTTATTCTCCTCTTGTATGTCTCCCAACTTTGCTTTACATTTCGCCTTCCCGTTGAAGCTGACGCGCCGCCTGATCCCCAATTTTAATGCTCGGAAACGTCGACGGCGCCTGAAATGTTTAGTGTCGCTGCCAGACTCGCGGACCTTAACAACAGAGCCAGAATTGGAAACAGACTCACCTGGCAGCCCACGCACAGGTGAACACGGAGATGCATACCAGCAACATCGCAACGACCACTGTTATTGGTTCTACTGCTACCTCAGCTCCTCCTCCTCCTCCTCCTCCTACTACTACTACTACTACTACTGCTACTACTACTACTACTACTACTATATACTACTACTACTACAACTACTACTACTACTACTACTACTACTACTACTACTACTACTTCTACTACTACTACTACTACTACTACAACTACTACTATTGCTACTAAATACTACTACTACTACTACTACTACTACTACTACTACTATTCAGGTCACCAATTTGAAGGTGAAAGACGATTAAAATGACTCAGTGATGTTCTCATGCACTGTTGTAGATCATGTGATGTGGCCACGTGGCAGTACGTACTGAGTCAATCTCGTGAAGCGAATTGCAAATAATCGTAATGGGATATAATGAGCCCCGAGCCGTCTCACTCATATAGATGATTTATAGTGAAATATATAATTGACAACCCGTTGGCAAGATAGTACATGAAATGGGAAATTGCCATGTATTGCCAGGAGTCAGAGGGTAATATCGGTGACTGATATATTTGTACTATTTACCTTAACTGAGGAAAACTATTTAAAAGTTAATAAGCGATGCCCCTTACCCACTTGAATGCAATCGAAGGGCATGGTCTGTTAATATGGTCCATTTAGAAGAAACCACTGTGGCAGTGTGGGTAACGAGCAGGGATGTGGGAACCGAGTACTTTCTGCAAACCGAGTAATTCGGATTTGATTACTCTTCAAAACCGACTAAACCGAGTACAGAATGATTACTTTGCTCAGGCGACAGCTAGGCGGGCAGCAGATCGTACAGGGATGGTCAGGAGGCTAGGGGGGGGAGGTCAAAGGGTTGAAAGAGATGAAAATTGTTCATATTCGTGTGAGGACAAATGACTTTAATAAGATTATATCTAACATTCTATGTGAAATTCAAACAATATAAACTTTCCTTCTTATTTTCAAAGAGCTACGTACAGTATTTCGATCATTCATGCTCGAAATAAAACAGACGGCTCAAGAACTGCAGATTATGAGACATCTCTCGAAATATGAGGCAGGTAAACATTACACAAATATATTCCGCGCCACCAGTGTTGTACATATTTTTTTTTATCTGCAATTATAAGTTTCATTTCCCAGGCTGATGATCTATAATGTGACCTACCAAGATCATTATTCTTGTTTTACTAGTCCATCATCGATCGATAGATTAATTAAATCCCCCATATTTTGGGAGGATTAAAACGATCAAGTAATTGAATTGCAAGAACCGAGTAAACCGAGTAATACTCACTCAAATCCAAGAACCGAGTAAACCGAGTAGTACTCGGACCGAAACTCACATCCCTACTTTCCTCACTCCTCAGAGTGGCGCGCTACGTGCGGGAGTGAACGTGCTTGTGAGGCCTCGTGCGGGTTGTGGCCTGCGGCGGGTGATAATATAATCCGTGTGTCGTGTGGCGGCCATCGGCTGGCTGGAGGCGTCCCCTTCGTCTGGATAAAGGTGAGTGAGTATGCGTGATATGTGTTTTGGTTCTTGCAGGAGGGAACGCTGCCCACTTACCATATTTATAGCATCTTCCATTTAGCGTAACCCGTTTCTGGGTCGTGATCTGGCGTGTTCCATTTAGCGGAACCGATCAGCTGACGCCACAGCCTGCACCCATTTTAGAGGATCTGGGTGACCCGGAGGGACCCCACTGCCGAGCAGGGTTAGCCAGATCACTTTAGACCCAAGACCCAGGCCAGGACCAAGACTAACGCCGCCGCCGCCATTTGCATGTCTTATTTCCCATATTTGAGCATTTTTTGCTACAACCACTGCATCCAGGTGGTGCCTGGTGATCCGAAATTGTAGGTACTGTATGCCAGTTACATATTTACCCATAGATATGTGCCGAAAACCATGATTAATAAGTTAAAAGTGGTGCAGTGGGCGGGGCGTTGAAATTTTAATTTCGGGCCCTGCAAGAGGCCTGTAGTGGCTTTAAACGAAAACAGCTGGATGAATAGATGTGTGGAGAGCCATATATGTATGGCGGGGCAAGGGTTTTGTGGCCGGGCGAGGGAGGGGAGTGAAACGCGACGGCTGTGTTTTATATAGAATAGCACCCACCCGGGTGTCAAAGTGGCGCTGTGTCCAGGGGTAATGGGCTCCCTCCCACCACAGGCTCAAGGGCCAATGCGACGGAGATGAGCACCGAGACCACGCGCTGCTTTAGCATATGCCCCCAACTTTACCTTTACCTTACAGTGACTGACGTGTTTATTGCCGATACATGTTGATTTATTATTTATCATTACCTACCCAGTTAATTTTCATCATCATTGGTAACCCCCATTTATGCATAATGTAAAGATGAATCGTTTGTTTCAGTGACTTTGTGTTATTTGGGTCACTGATATCACAAAAAAATACCAGTTAGGTTAGATTATCAATGAGTGAAGCAGTAACAATTCAATATTATGTTTAAATGGTAATCAATTGGGCTAAACTTAAGAATAACCACTCCAAACCAATATTCGTATTAATTTAGCACGTGGAAGAACTATTATTATAATGCATTTTCGTATACGTTTTACCTTGGGGAGGGGCCAGGGGGGCAAGCCTCTTTAATTATAGAGTTAGGTGGCTCGGATTTTCTAAGTCCATTGTTATTGTTTCACAACCGCCTCTATACACAGACTGAGCCTCATACCTGCCTTGCAGTGCACCCTACAAACTAGTTCCTAAGTCAGTGCGCGCAGGTTGTAAAGTTCAGTTGGAGTAGTTTAAATATATTTGACATGTGGCGTGGCCCGTCAAAACTTACGCGCCGCGGGACGGATTGGGAGGGCGGCGGTGGGTGGAGGGGGGGGGGGGGGGGCAGTATGCCCACCATCTGATGACACGCCTGACACTCGTCAACAGATTGAATGCTAGGTCATATTGGAATAGACTACAAGAGTATGCGTTAGGGACTTTCCTTACTTTCGAGACTAGGGAATTTTCCCTAATTTAGGGATTTTTCTATGGAAATTTTGGAAGCCCAATTTTCAGTGATTTGGGCTTCCCCCCCAAAACCCTGGTTCCCCACAGGTCCCCAGGCTTGTGTTGTGGGGTAGGGGGGCTGGGGTGGTGGAGGGAGTGGAGTAGTAATTCTTATGATTTACCGCTCTTCCGTCACGCTGGTCGCGGGTTCAAGATAACTACAAGATAACTAATAATGCGCCTATAGGTCCAAATAGGTGGTTTCCTAAATGACGAGTTTTGTTTAAAATTATATTCCATCATATTTTTGTTGCCGTGGTATAATTTGAAGGCATGAATAGTTTTCCAATTGTAGTAGAAAGTGTCCAATTTGGATTATCAATATACAGTCATCTATCAAAGATGGCATATGCTGGGGTGTGTGTCGCCTCACCCACCCTACAACGCCAAGTCCGAGGGTCCCTCCGGACAAGTCTCCATGCAGGGCCCCCTTTCATCCTGAGTACCTCCTGGCAGGATTTATCAACTTGCTCAAGTCACAAACTCTGTAGGTGTCATTATTAGTTTCTTCTGATCTTAGAGTGAGTCAAAACTGTAAAGTTAACATGTACCCAGTTATGATAATCATTATTAATAGTTTCGTGTATTTTTTTTATTTCGTGTCAGCGTGTTCCATCAGTGTCCCCAGTCACACCTGGGAACCTAGTAATGTCTTGAAATTCAGTTTCTTTCTTGATTAATCTGTGTAATAAGAAAAAAAATGTACCTGTTGTTAATTGTGCTCAATGTTTTTATTAGTTAAATAAATATATTTGTATAGTTGTTTTGCTTTATTTTCCTATGCCGGAGGATAGAATTGATCTTGATTTTCATGACCCTATTTGTGCTGAGTGAATGAGAGAGTTATAGTTCAGCAGTGTTATCATTAGGTAAGGTTGGAGGCATTTGATAAGCTGTGTGTTGTCTTGATCTTGACAAGTAATGCACAGGGCACCAGTACAGGTGCATAACACGGATATTTGTGTTGGCTGCTGTGGGAACTGGGGTGCCGAGTGTGTAGGGAAGGGAAATGAATAGGTGTACTACTAGTTAGTCTTGGCGTGTTGTGACAAGTGAGTGTGTATTTGTTTTCTGAATGAGTCTATTGTACCGCAGTCTAAAGTCTGTAGGGGGAGGCTGTTCCAGTCACGTGTGGTGCGTGGAAAGTATGAATCCGTACATGTGTCAGTGTTTGTGTGATATGTTTGGTATTTTTGGCTGAGTGTGTTATGAGTACGCTGACTGTTTGCGTCCTGTAAGTATGTGTGTGGGTCAATGTCAATGTAAGTGTATGTGATCTTGTACAGAATTTTAAGTGTGTGCTTGTCTGCACATGTGAAGAGGTTACATATTAATCTGTTGTTTGATCTGTGTTATGATGCCTGGTGTTCAAGTTCATTGTTTATAATGAACCGAGCCACCTTGGTGTTGATTAGTGCTAACTTATAAATGTTTGTGTGTGTGTGTGTAAGGATCCCACACCGTGGAACAGCATGCTAGTGTTGGTCTCACAAGTGTGTTGTTCATCAGCGCTTATTTGCCTCTGGCCCTTAAGCCTGCGTCAAGTGAGAACCTATTACCCTGGGACACAGGCAAGTATCTAATGTCTAAGTTAAAAGAGTTTGCTTTCCCAGAAAACCCATTTATCCATCAGCCTGATAGGGTATCAGGACACCTCTCCTCCCGAAATTGATCTTTCTTTCGGCCACCTCTTTTAATTATTTTTTGGGAGCAGGGAGTAGCGGGCTTTTTTATTATTGTTTTCTTTTTTTGTGCCCTTGAGCTGCCTTCTTTGTTGATGAACAGGTGGTGTGCCATCTGCCTAGGCTGGGCCTATGAATTTTAGAGTAAAAGAGTCGACATTAAGATGGTACAGCAAGACACAGAAGCTAGAGGGAGTAGACTGGCATGTAGGAGACTGGGGGAGCAGGCTGATGTTTAAAGCAAGAACGAGAACCCCGCAGCTAAATGGCAGGAATAGGGAAGGGGGAAACCAGAACTGTAGCTGTAGGACAGGGGAGAAAGAATCAGTGGATCATCCAATACTAGAATGCAGCAACCATGAGAGGCAGAGAGGGGAGTTATTAGTAGCACCAGGGAGGAGTGGGCTAAGAGGCTAGAGGAGGACAACGGGGCCATCGCACGGTACGTGTTGGATGGAGATGCAGTGCTGGGAAAAAAGGGCACAAATGCTTGAATAAGCGCACGGATAAGCAATGTCAGTAAGTTATTCCAACAATAAACTGAAAAGTAAAGTATGATAGTATATTGCAGTGTAGAAAAATTAAGCTACACAGCACAATTGAAAGGAAAAGTGTGTGAATAAACTGGAGAGACGCCCGAGAGGAGGAGGACAGGTCAAAAGAAGAAGAGGAAGAATGTTTGTTTACATAACCGCCTAAAAATGCGTTCCATTTACGGCGCGAAAACCCGGACCTGGGTCTGGGTTTATCCCCGAACCTGGTTCCGGGTTTTGTGTCAAATGGAAGATCCTATTAAAAGGCAGCCAAAGTCGTGAGGCCGCCCAGTGCCTTGTCTTGCCTTGGTTACTCCTTACTATTATGATCTGCTCTCCTTTCTCCTTCCACGGGCCTATTGTTTATTTGATAACGTATTTTGAGGGTTAGGCTTGTTTATAATGGGTTTGGGGCTTGATGGAAAGAGATTATTATTGTAAAGACGAATTATTTGAAACCAAGGGCAGGAGGTTCCGTGCTGTGGTTGGTTAGCCTGCCGCCAGGGTGTCATGGCTGCCTTGCCGGTGATGTTGACTGACGCAGACAGTAATCAAAAGTCACCCGTTCTTCCGCCTACACGAGAGGGACAGGGTAACGTGCATGTGCATAGCATGTCCGGGGTCTCACGCTAGTACTGGGGAGCGATTAGTGGGTGAAGGAGCTGTGAAGGGTGAGCGGAAATGAGTGATGAAAGGACAGTCGTCGTGCCTCAGGCGGCGGGAAAGAGAAGGGTGTGTGTGTGTGTGTGTGTGTGTTCGGGAAGGGGGGAGGGTAAGGGCCTGGGGGAGATAGCCGCAGGGTGCCTCGAAAAATTGCTAATCTAGTTATACGTAATGTATCTTTGATTTATGTGAATATAAGGTTTCTTGTTTAGATCTAAGATATTGGATAACCGTTGATTTAAGCTCCTCCGTCGAAAGTTTACGTTAATTATGTTGCGACCGAACTACCACCAGGGACACCAAATGCTCTTCATGAACGTAACTACCACTTGTAGGTAAAACAAGCTTCTAGCCAAACCGTCAGTGAAAACCCAGCCCACGGGAGGAAAATCAAACAGTTGAAATGCAATGAAAACTTTGGGAAACGTAGTATATTATGAATAGCGATCTAACGTATTTTGCCAGTTTAGAGCTACTTTGGGAAGGGAAGAAGATTGTCCGTAGAAGCATCGAAATAGCTCCCCCCCCCCCCCTCCCCACCACACACACACACTCCTTTGGTCCACACCCTATGATTTTCCTTTCTAGCCGTAACCCGCCCTGTCTATCCCCCTTCAATTCCCTCCCCCACTCCAAACCCCCTCTTCTACCACTCCACTACTGCCCTTCCACTTCTATCACCCCACTCCTATCCCCTCATCCAGCCCCCCTCCCCCACTCCCGCTCATCCCTCGCCGCTTTTCCACCACCTCCCCCTCCTCTCCTTCCCTCTCCCACTACCCTCCCTCGACCACCTTCCTTCCCTCTCGCCTTCCTTCCTCAACACCTCCCTCGTTGGCCGTCTCCTGCTACCCTTTGCTTCCCTTCCATATCCCTCTCTCTCCATACCTCGCCATCATTATCTCTTGGCTGCTCTTCACGCTCAATCCATCTCTCCACATCCTTCATCTGCCTCCTAGTTCTCTTTCAACCCTCCCCTCCACCCCATCACACCTTCTTTTTCTCTCCCTCTACATACTCTACACACCAATGCAATGGTCTGTTAGTGCAGCAAATTAATATCGGTAAACTTGAATGATGTGCTTCTTATCCACAGCGAGGCTTATGTATTGTGCTTAGAGAGCTCCGCGTTTTATTAGTTGTTCAGTGGTGTTCAGATGCCGCCGATAGGCTAATATAATCTTACTTGTATAGTTTTATAATTGTAAATATGTATTATATGGTTATGTAGGATTGTACAACGTGAATTGATTTCAAAATAATCGTGTTAGTTTCATCATATTTTTGGTATTCCTCAGCTTTTCCAATCTTAATTTATTGTACGCTTTTATAGGAAGATCAAACGTTTGCTGGGATCCTTTATTCAGTTGTACTACTTTGGCTGTCATTTAGTAAAAATCCGTATATTTTTTTCAGCTCGACCACTTTTATGCGACGACTCAGCACAAGATGTTTAGTAAGAATTTTGTATGTAACAATGCATGTCTGTCTGTGTGTGTGTGTGTGTGTGTGTGTGTGTGTGTGTGTGTGTGTGTGTGTGTGTGTGTGTGTGTGTGTGTGTGTGTGTGCAAGCTAAAATTATAAAAAATAAGAAAAAAAAGTAACACCACTTTCAAAAACGATATAACGAAAAAGACAATTGAAAAAAAAGGGTGCCAAACGAAAAAAAAATCCGCTATATCTTCTTTTCCCTTTCTTTTTGTTGGTGTAAATGGAGGAGGAGGAGGAAGAAGAAGAAAAAGGGAAGGAGGATAAATAGTGGGAGGAGGAGGAGGAGGAAGAGGGGAAAGCATGCACAGGGTGAATAGGAATGTGCCTTTGAAGATCCCCTCTGAGGAATCTGTGGGACTCGCTCGGACTACCACTGCCGAGGCGCTCAAGGAGTCCAGGTATCGAGGTATTGCAGGGACGCGAAGAACACACTTACAGGTCGTATTAGCGATCAACAGCCTCGGTGCAATCTTCTTGGAGCACTCCCCAGCCTCTCCTCCGCCTCTCCTTCTCCTCCTCCTTCTATCCTCCTCTTGGTTCTTTTCTTCCTCTTCCCTGGCCTCTCCTCCACCTCCCCTCACTCTTCCTCCTCCTCCTCTTCTCTTTTTCTTCCTATTCCCTGGCCTCTCCTTACTCTTCCTCCTCCTCCTCTTCCCTTTTTCTTCCTCTTCCCTGGTCTCTCCTTACTCCTCCTCCTCCTCCTCTTCTCTTCTCTTTTTCTTCCCTGGCCTCTCCTCCACCTCTCCTTACTCCTTCTCCTCTTCTCTCCTCTCTTGGTTCTCTTCTTCTTCCCTGCCCTCTCCTCCACCTCTCCTTACTCCTCCTTCTCCTCCTTCTCTTTTCTTTTTCTTCCTCTTCCCTGGCCTCTCTTCCACCTCTCCTTACTCCTCCTCCTCTTCTCTCCTCTCTTGGTTCTCTTCTCCCTCTTCCTTGGCCTCTTCTCCACCTCTTTTTCCTCCTCCTTCTCTTTTGGCTCCTTTCTGCTTCTTTTTTTGCTGTTTTCTCTTTTTCTTTGCCTGCATTCGTTCGTATCTTTTTTGTTGCCTGTTATCTTTTCTTTCACGCATTTTTCAACTTTATCTTTGTTTTCTTTCCTTTTGTTATTGTTCACTTATTCCTGTTTTTACTCATTTATCCCTTCCCTTTTCCTTTCTTTCCCTCTTGTCCTCCTCTGTTTTCTGTTTCTTTACTTTTTTATACTTTTATTTCCTCTTTTCTTCCGTCTCCTTTTTCTGTTCCTCCTCTCTGCTCCTGTCTCCTGGTCGTGTAGCACAGTGTCGTCCTTCTCTTTCTCCTCCTCTATCTCCTTCCTCTTATTATCTTCCTCTTTCTTCCTCCAAATGTTCTCCTCCTCGTCCTCCTTTCCGTCTTCATCTTTTAGTTTTCCTTCTTCTTTTCCTGTTTTTTTTTCTCTGCCTCTTTCATCATAAATTAGCTTCTTTTTTTTCCATCTCAGTCAACATAATCAGAATACTGTAATTGCACTTTCTTCATGGACTTCATTATCATTCTTTTCTCGTCTTCTTCCACGACTTATGCTGCTCATCTACATTTCCATCTTCTAATCCCACTTTTTCTTTTTCTTCTTCTTCTTCTTCTTCTTCTTCTTCTTCTTCTTCTTCTTTTGTTCCATTCTCCTGAGAACTCCGATTTTCTCTTCCTTTCCCTTCCATTCCTCCAAAGTGACTAGGTTCAATGCCCTCCTCTTCCTCCTCCACAAGGGCGACTGGAGCTCGATATATGAACGTGAGGCAACCTGGGGAAGGGCAAACCTTGGGATGGAGGAAAGGAAGGAGAGAAGGAGAGGAGGAAGGAGAGGAGGAGGGAGATACAAGGGAAGAAAAGGAGAAAGTAGTGGAAAACCTGCTCAGTATATAGATTAGGACTCTGAATATGTAGGCACGCGATCACAAGGAGGTAGGGAAGTCGGTAGGTAACTTAGGAGGAGAAAGGGAAGGGAAGGAGGAATACGGTGAGAAGTAGAAGGGAAGGAGGTACAAAGGATGACGAAACTGAGATCTGGCTAGTGAAGGAACGCATGCCATGGGGTGAAAGGAAGGATAGGGTAGGGTAAAGGGAAGGAAAAAAGGAGTAAGGGAAGGAGGAGGAGGAAGGAGGTACAAGGAAAGACTAAGAACTGGCTAGTGGAAAAACCAAGTAGTGGTGTGGAGGGGAGGAAGGAAGGAAGAAGGCAGCAGAAGGAAAGGGTAGGAGGTAAGAGAGGAGAGAGAGGGAAGCGATAGAGGAAGGTAAAAGGAAAGAGGACAGAGAAGAGGAAAACCCACCCAGTGCATGTCAATTACCGTGCTGAATCTGAAGAAACGCAAGCTGTGCGATGGGCAAACGTAGGGGGGAGGGGGAGGAGGATGGGCAGAAGGGGATACACGTGGGAGAGGAAGATGAGGGAATGGGAGAGGAAAACCTGGCTGGTGTATGTCGATTACGCGGCTGAATCTGGAGAAACGCAAGCTATGTAGGAGGATAGGTTGGTATGGGCGAAGGGATGAAGGTGGGGATGCACGTCGGAGAGAAGGAGGAAGAGGGACGGTAGAGGAAGACCTGGCTGGTGAATGTCGATTACGCGGCTGAATCCACGCCAAGGCCGGACATGGCGTTATCCGGGATTGGATCATGGCCTCTTCCTCCCCGCCGCCCCTGATGGATGACCAATAAATACTCAGCAGGTGGAATAAATCTTTGGTGGAGCGTCCCGGCGCCTCCCCCGTCCCGCGTCTCCTTGCACAGTTGTTGCAGTGCCCACACGAGTATTTATAATGATAAGCTTCCTTGTTATGTCTTAGAAGGTTAGTGCTTTAGTTATAGTGATGATGGTGATGATGGTGGTGATGGTTTAGTTATATTCCTTGGACTTTTTTGTGTGTGTTGTGTCATTCTACTCTTGGTCCTTTTGTCTCCTTGTTTACATAATCCTGCAAGACATTTCGGATATTCTAGCTTTATCTTGCTTGTTGGTTTATTGTATTATTTTGATTTGCTTAGAGGTTGCCTATACTGATGATTATGGTTTCGTATGGCTCTGTATGGTTTGATAATATATGTTCCTGGTAAGCTCTGTTTCCGTAATTTCATATATACTTTTTTATTTGTTTATTCTTTAGGGACTTCTTTGTGTGTACCGAGTCCTAGTGTAGTTTTGCTTTAGCTCTTTGTCCTCGTCCCTTTGGTATATCTATATTTCTTGACGACAAATTGTTTTATGCAATGATATGGTTCTCTTAACGTTTTGCTGAAGCTCGATTAGTTTTATTTCACTGCACATCACTTTTTTGTTGTTGTTGTTGGAAAGGGGACGTATACGTTTGTACCTTGCACTGGCCTCGACTATCATGTTAAATGGCTTGTAAATATTTCTGTTGTTATTGCACTACATTAAGAATCCTTTGGCAACAGTGAACTTCAAAAAACTTAAACCGATTTGTGGTCTGACATATGAGAGAGAAAAATGATAAAGCAATAAAGTACTTCCGTCCTCAGGGGAGAAAGAGAGAGAAACACAACAACTCCCACCAGACGCCTTTAACGATCCTTGACCTTCATCGAAATGGTTATCGTTGCCCCCAATCGGACGCAGCTCACCTCTGAATGCGCCGGTCCTCTCTCGATCCCTTCCTGGCCCCTAAACGGTTAAGTCCCTCGCTATTAGTACAGCCTCCCTGGTGCAACGCGGCCTCGCTTTGCTGCCTCGCGCAAAGATCCATTAGGCTTGCCCTTGCCACGCCTCCCTGTGATGTCTGTTTTAGGGTGAGGTCTTTAGTTCACGGTTTACCTTATATTGACGCTCCTGAAACCTTGGACAACATCGTATTTTCTTTTTCGGGAGTTTCCTTGGAGTAGGTCAAAGTAATGGACGTTAGTCCTCTTTCAATGCGCCATATTCTTTACTTTTATTACTGTTTACTTGTTGCAGACGTTTATGTGTACCGTGAGCAACATCCTTTTCTCTTTTACGGGAGTTTTCATGAAGTAGGTCAAAGAAATGCAACTTTATCTTCTTTTTAAATCGTCATATTCTTCACTTTTGTTATTGTTTCGCCATTGGAGACGCTTCCGAAAACCTTGGACGAATATGTTTTTCTTTTTACGGGAGTTTTGTTGAAGTAGGTCGAAGTAAATGCACTCTTATCTTCTTTTAAATCGCCATATTTTTCACTTTTTAACATTTTCCATTTACTCCAGACGCTCATGGAAACCTTAGACAACATTGTTTTCCTCCTTACGGGCGTTTTCATGAAGTAGGTCAAGTGATGCACCTTTATTGTCTTTTAAATCGCTTGTTTCAGACGCTCTTAAAAAAAAACATGGACAACATAATTTTTCTTTACTGAAATTTTCATGAAGTAGGTCGCAATAATGAACCGTTATCTTCTTTTAAATCGTCATATCCTTCACATTTATCGTTGTTGACTTACTCCAGACGCTCCGAAAATCCTTAGACTGTTTATGATGTTCTTTACAGTAATATACATGAAATGGGTCACAGCGAACGGCTTTATTTTCTTTTAAACCCTCGTATCACAGTGTCTCATCGCGCTCTCCTGAATCCCGACGCTCCTAAAAGCCTTGAACTACTTATAACGATTTTTTTTTTACTGTCGTTGTCAGGAAAGAGTTAAAGAAAACAAGACTTAGTTGCTCTTCTTCATAATCCTCATTAAAGTAGTAGCGACGAGCAAAATTTGTGGCTTTACCGCATAGTTACGAGCAACGGGCCAAATTCTTGCCTTGACACGAACCCCCCAAAATAGAGGATACATAAACTGATCACAAATGCGTTGATACCTATAATATAATGGTTTGCTTGAGTGATGATTTTTTCTCATTAATTCGCTTAGAGGAGCCTTTAAGAAACATGATCCCCGCAGCTACCGGGTTAATCCCACGCTCTGAAAACCTTGAACCACTTTTACCGTTTGTTTTTGAGGAGTTTTTAAGAAAAGCAGACTTCTACTCATCATTTTCCTATTGTAATATAGTTCTATACCCCTGTCATGGTTAATTTCGAGGAGTTATTAGAAAATGGTAAAATCAGGCGAGGTAATTTCTTTATAATCCTCTTTTAATAAACTTCTCTCTACCTATACCGTTTATTTTGGGCATCCTTAAAAAAAAATAGTCAAACAAAAGCAGATTTCCTTTGTTTGCTATCTTCTTCAATCTGCTGTTCATGTTTATTTTAGTGAAGTTCTTAGGACATGGTAATAAAAAAGCAGATTTCTATCATTCACAATCCTTCTGTCATGCACTTCTGTCGCGGCTTATATAATTCTGACACTCATGAACACCATTCACTAATTTGTCTCGTTGCTGCTCTTTAATGTCGCTGGTCAAAGGCGAGTGTGTCTTCTTCAAAATCCTCTCGTCATGCAGACTTTCATGGTTTAGTTAATTTCCGCACGTTCCTGAGAGCTGAGAGGCACAAACTACTTAGCGTGTTTCTCGGAAGGCCCTTACGATAAACGGCGCAGTGTGAAGCGAGTGTTCCGCCTCTTAAAACCCTCATACCACACACTTTTCTTCCCAGTTGAAGCGTCTCGAGTATCATAAACCTCAGGACGACCTCGACGTGATCACCTTCGTAAATAATAAACGAGGACTAACGACGAGGCAGGTGTGTTAAACGTCTCAGGTGCCTCGGATGCGCCCTCGTTAATCTTGCAGGAAGGCGAGGCGAAGCTTTCAAGGAAGTTTAGCAAGGACACGGCGGCGGCTCAGAGCAAGGACAAGATATTAAGTTCATGTGGAACGCGTGGGAACTTTGCTCGTAATATATGCTTTCATTAGGCCGCCGAAAAAAAATAAAGGAAAAAAAAAAAGAAAAACATACAAATAGAAGACAGTAAAGAGAAGGAGGAGGAGGGAAGAGAGTATTTAAAAATTTGGAAATATAAGACAATGAGGAGGAGGAAAGGAAAAAAATAATAGAAAAAAAATACTTGATACTAATTAAGAATGACTGGAAATTTTTAGACACGCGAAGAAACTGAAATACATTAGAAAAATAGGGAAAATATAGGAAAACAAAGTGTGTGTATGTAAAGGTATGACATTTTTCTTATTCTTTTCCTATTTTCCCGTTTTCTCTAACGTGTCAAATGTAATATAATGAAAAAAAAAATGTCAGGTAAAGCAAGCACAGAGAGAGAGAGAGAGCTTCTGCGTCGGGGTTTTCAAATTACTCTTAAGTGGATTTCTAACTACTGAGGGAAATTCTGCAGCAATTTCCTCTTTGGTATGGACTTTTGCCTCCCTCAGCCTTAGCATAATTTCCATCATGTTTGCTTCCTTCACATCCTCTAATGGAATATGAGAGGACCGTGTGTGCTTTAGTGTGTGTGTGTGTGTGTGTGTGTGTGTGTGTGTGTGTGTGTGTGTGTGTGTGTGTGTGTGTGTGTGTGAGTGTGTGTTTTTCCCTTTCTCTCTGTCTCTAACGTATGTTTTATGCAGTTCCTTGTATTATTTTTTCACTTTCTGCAGTGTTGATTTCTCTTGGGTGTGTATAATGTTACGATTCTCTCTCTCTCTCTCTCTCTCTCTCTCTCTCTCTCTCTCTCTCTCTCTCTCTCTCTCTCTCTCTCTCTCTCTCTCTCTCTCTCTCTCTCTCTCTCTCTCTCTCTCTCTCTCTCTCTCTCTCTCTCTCTCTCTCTCTCTCTCTCTCTCTCTCTCTCTCTCTCTCTCTCTCTCTCTCTCCTCCTCCTCCTCCTCCTCCTCCTCATTCCGGTATGCGGATGAAGTGTTCTCCGGAATGCGGATGAAGTGTTTTCACCTCAGGGAACTAGACGTCCCTGCCCTGCATAGTCTCAGGTCACCCTTGGACAAGGTGTAATACCTGATCTGTCTCCCGTGCCAGGGTCACGGTGAAGCCTCTGGGCAGCAGCAGTGGTGGATTGGACTGCAGGCAGAGGATCTCTTTATGAGACAATGCCGGAATTCCAGGGTCCTAGTCAGCTGGACCGTGCCTAATTATTTAGGCCTGCGGTGTAGAGGAGTGTGACGACCTCTACACTAAAAAGCCTCCCTGGGAACCAGTCGACGGTACTCCAATCCCTATTCTGCATAACAGCTGGTTCTTGTTTTCTCCTGAAAGAGATGTCTTCCGTGGGCCATTTGAAGTTGTACCTCCCGGCTTCTAGGTGGAATTTCTGAGAATTTTTCTTATACTCTAGGAATATTTCAGCTTTTTGGTCTCTCATGAAGAGCGTCTGATACTCTCTAGAGTTGCTGGAGAACACCTGGTGACAGGTGCCATTGGCCAGGCCTCGAAAGGGTCACAGAGTTGGGTTAGACGTTTCGGAAAGTGGGAACGAATTGCTGGTTCCTCTCCTCCCGTGCCAGCTTTGCTCTGTGTGACTACGCCGGCCCCGTTCTATGGGACAAAACTTCGAGGATAATAGCTGAAAAGCGCCGGGTTGTGAAAGTTTCTCTCGTGACCGAGGCTCAGGACAAGCGATTGGTCTTTGAGGCGCAGACAGCAGTATCTAATTTCCATGCTCAATTTTTATCCAATTCAATTTATGGTCACACTTTAAGATATTTCGAAAGCGCTCTTAATATTTGCCCAAACTGTTAACTCGCTTAAATTTCTAACAATGCCTTAGAGGCTTTACACCTTAAGTGTGACGTCTGTCCCGGACGATTTGCAGCTCAGTACTTCCAGCTGAGTAGAACTTGCCGCCTCTGCGTTCAAAGATTACAACTTCAGAAGGCTGTGACTGAATGGAAAGTCAAACATGATGATCTTGAAAAGAAATTCGAAGCCCTTCAGGAATTTGTGTCAAATAATGTGGCAGTGACTCCACCATCGATGGTGGAGAGGCCCTCCACCGAGACTGTGCCCTCTCCAGACGACCCTCCTGCTTCACGAGATGACGTGTTACCTGCCTCACAGGTTGACTCACAACCTGCCTCACAGGCTAACCCCAGCCTGCCTCACAGGCTAACCCCCAGCCTGCCTCACAGGCTAACCCCCAGCCTGCCCCACAGGCTAACCCCCAGCCTGCCTCACAGGCTAACCCCCAGCCTGCCTCACAGGACAACCGCCAGCCTGCCTCACAGGCTGACCCCCAGCCTGCCTCACAGGCTAAACCCCAGCCTGCCTCACAGGCTAACTCCCAGCCTGCCTCACAGGACAACTTCCAGCCTGCCCCACTTAACGCTTCTCTTCCTGCTTCACAGGATGTCGGGTTCCAACCTGTAAGGAATGGAGCCAAACCGAAGCAGGCAACCAAGGATTTACTGACCCCCACTACCTTCAATAGGTTCCAGGTGCTGGCAGACACCATGGAGGATGAGTTTAAGACTCGCCTGGTTGGGGGCTCCATGGTGCATGGCCAGCTGGTTGAGTTCTGTGGTCGTTCATCAAACGGCCGCAGAAAACGTTACTTCTATCCAGGTGCCAGACTGGACGACATCACCGCATCGCGCGATGATGTCACGAGAAATGCCTACCGAAGCACCCTCTTTGTCATTCACGCGGAAGCAAATGACGTAAAGACAATCCGTTCTGAGGAACTGCTTGAGAAATACCGCCGCATGATCAAGCAGTATAAACGTAAAACGGATGCCAGTAACATCATAATCTCAGGAATCCTCCCGAGGGTCGGTGCCGAATCTAGCTTTTACAGTAAGGCCTTCAGCACAAACAACAGACTTCAGTCCCTTTGCTCACAAGAAAACGTCCAGTTCGCTAACTTGTGGAACAGTTTTTACTACGATTCAGACTTGTTCCTTGCTGATGGCATTCACTTAAACCCTGTTGGAGCGGCCCGTTTCGGGAGGCTGCTCTGTGACCAAGTGGCTCTTCGAATTGTAATTGTTGGGGACTTTAACTTGCCAGTGAAAAGATGGGGTGAACCGTTGAACTGTCATAAGGGGCTCGACCTGTACACAAATTTACTAGAAAGTGATTTACATCAACACCTTCAAGAACCGACTCGGGAAAATAATATACTTGACCTTATCTTTTCAACGACAGCTGATCTAGTTAACGAAGTAAATGTTGGTCCAATTTTTAGTTCAAGCGATTACCGAACAATCACATTCAGCATCAATATGAAAGAAAGTAAAGTAACTCCTAGTAAATAAAAAGATGCCTGATTATCAGAGAGCGAATTTCGTAAGACTCCGATTAATTCTAAATAATTGTAACTGGACTAAAATCTCGGCGGAAACAGATATTGATAGATCTTGGGGGGCATTCACCACAATATTGAACAATGCCATAAGCATATGCGTATCTTATCGTAACAGACGTTCAGCTTTTAAGAAGAAACCCAAATGGTGGAATAACGAAATTCAAAATAGCCTATCTCTTAAAAAACGCATATACAGTAGATACATATCAACTCAGAGTGAGGCTGACAAACTAGAGTTGGACAGAATTCGCCGCGAAACCAAGAAATTAATAAAAAGAAGCAAGAAAAATATTGAAGAATACATAGCGGAAACGAGTAAATTTAATCCTAAAGAATTTTTTAGCTATGTAAATGATAAAAAGTTACTCACTTGTGGTATCGGACCGCTTGCTAATGATAATGGTAACCACACGAACGATGAAAATGAAATGGCTACAATCCTAAATAACTTTTTCGCATCCGTATTTACCGACGAACACTGTTTATCACTTCAACCGCCGGAGGTTAGAAGGACCGAAAAGATGTTAAGTGGTGTGCTCATCGTAGAAAGTGACATTTTACTCACAATGGAAAAGATTAAAGTTAGCAAAGCTCCTGGTCCAGACAAAATTACTCCTAGGGTCTTAAAAGAAATCAAACATCAAATTTGTAAACCGCTCTCCATCATATTCAATAAATCTTTAACAGCTGGAAAAGTTCCGTCGGATTGGAAACTAGCAAACGTCACACCAATTTTCAAAAAGGGGGACAAATCTCATCCAGGAAACTATCGACCAATTAGCCTGACATTGATTGTTTGTAAGTTAATGGAGACTATCATTCGCGACAATATGGTGAAGTTTTTCGAAGAAAATAATATAATAAACAATTCGCAACATGGCTTCCGTAGCAAACGTTCATGTTTTACTAACTTACTTGATTTTTTTCATTATATTTTTGAGGTGTTCGATGAAAGCAGATCAATAGATATCATATATCTGGATTTTCAAAAGGCATTTGATAAGGTCCCCCACCAACGATTGGTCAGCAAACTATTGGCACACGGTATCTCGGGTAACATTCACAATTGGCTTGCGAACTGGCTCTCTGAGCGGAAACAGAGAGTAGTTCTAAACGGTGTTACATCTAACTGGCTCGATGTCAGAAGCGGCGTACCTCAAGGATCAGTGCTTGGCCCAATGCTCTTCTTAATTGATGTTAATGATATCGATGATGGGCTCACTTGCAAAGTATCAAAATTTGCTGATGACACAAAAATTGCTAGTAAAGTAACTGCGACACTCGACGAAGAAGCCTTACAATCAGATCTAGATCGACCTGCACATTGGGCCAATCAATGTCAAATGAAATTTAACGTTGACAAATGTAAAGTGTTGCACATCGGAAAAAATAACAATCGCGTTAGGTACGTAATGAATGGCCAACAACTTTCTACAGTAAGTAAAGGAAAGGATCTTGGAATCACTATATCAAGCGATTTAAAGCCCGGTCAGCATTATTCAGAGGTAGTTAAAACTGCAAACAAATTGGTTGGCTTCATCGGATGAGTCTTTAATAATAAATCGGAAAAAGTAATATTAAAACTGTATAATTCGTTGGTTCGACCCCATCTAGAGTACTGTGTACAGTTTTGGTCTCCCTATTACAGAAAAGACATTGAAAAGTTGGAACGGGTTCAACGAAGAGTAACAAAGATGATTCCTAGGTTGAGAAATTTATCATATGAACAAAGGCTTAAAGAAGAAAATTTATTCAGCCTATCAAAACGAAGAATGCGAGGCGATCTAATAGAAGTGTTTAAAATGTTTAAAGGATTCAGTGATATTAATGCGGAAGATTACTTTACAATTGATCGATCAAATAGAACAAGAAGAAATCACAATTTGAAGATAAGTGGTAAAAGATTCTCGTCGCACGAAGCTAAACGCTTCTTCAATCGAGTTGTTAATGTTTGGAACTCTCTACCCTGTGATGTCGTTGATAGTACAACAGTTACGGCCTTCAAGAATAGATTAGACAAGTATTTTGAATCCAACCAGCAACTAAGATATTACTCATTGTCGTAATAACGTTAAGTTCTTTTGAATACTGGTGTCCTTGTCCGTTTTTATCGCCCGGTTAGTGGTAGCAGTAATGGTAGTTCTTTCCTCTTTCCTACATAATTTCCATGCAGTTTTTCCATGCTGCATGTTTTTTTTTCCCTTCCTTACAGCTTCGGCTGGAGGGATGGGGGGTGGGGAGGAGCTTTCGCCTTTGCTGCCCTTCATCTTCCACCTTTGACTAGATAGTTAGTGTACCTTGTCACAAACAGCCTCGTAAGGACCAGCAGGTCTGCTGTTGTTTGTTCTTCCGTTGTGTTTTTTTGTGTTCCTCCTCCTCCTCCTCTTCTTCTTCTTCATCTTCCGGTCATCGGCCACTCCCTTTCAGTCTTAGCTCTGGGTGGATCCTGTGTTGTGCTCTCTCTCTCTCTCTCTCTCTCTCTCTCTCTCTCTCTCTCTCTCTCTCTCTCTCTCTCTCTCTCTCTCTCTCTCTCTCTCTCTCTCTCTCTCTCTCTCTCTCTCTCTCTCTCTCTCTCTCTCTCTCTCTCTCTCTCTCTCTCTCTCTCTCTCTCTCTCTCTCTCTCTCTCTCTCTCTCTCTCTCTCTCTCTCTCTCTCTCTCTCTCTCTCTCTCTCTCTCTCTCTCTCTCTCTCTCTCTCTCTCTCTCTCTCTCTCTCTCTCTCTCTCTCTCTCTCTCTCTCTTAGTATCATTAAGGAGGAGCCATTATGTAGATGATAATGGATTATATTTGGTGCTCATTTAATATAGTTTTATCCTAAGTCACGGAGATCAATACGTATGCAAACGAAGACCCGGGAATTATCATCTCTTCGTATACCTAATAAACATAAAATAATGGCTGCCGGAAAATACCGCAGAGAGTAGAAGTTATATAGATAAGGGTAAAGAATTTGAACCCACTTGGCGATGAGGGGGAGAGAGTTCTTGTGGGGGGAGTTCGGTTGAGTACGAATTCGGCTCAGATCACTTTCCGACAAACTTGCTTACACGAAGTTCCCGGATCGAGGTCAGTGGAGGCATTACTGGACCGTCCTCTCCTTCTGGTGGTGGTCTACGGCTTTGCTTGGACTTCGAGTGATGGAGGAATGATAGACGAAGAATAGGAGTCCTGAGAAATGAGTTAATGTCCTTACGTATCCAGGCTATCTCATGGTTAAGTAGATTCCCTTCTTCCTCTGGTCCTTGATGATTTAACCCGGACTTCCTGTATTAATGGTGGACTAAGAGACACAAATTAGTTAGTGAATTATGTGGGTTTCTGTCCTCACGCATCTAGGTCATTTGAGGGTTTACCGGGTTGCTTTCTCCTTGTATATCCCCGACGACTGAAATTGCGTGTTGAGGGTAGCCATGAGGAATGTATTCTTTGGGCAATATTACAAAACACTTCAGCGCTCAAGCACACACATTTGACAAGGCTTTCGTAGGAGTTGCGGGAATTTCCTTGGGTAGTTTAATGACTCTGGTGGAAGTTTGAGAAGACTGATACACAATGAACGTAAAAAAAAAAATCGCGAGACCTCAATTACTCAGTTAACCTAATTTTTTTAAAACTTTAGGAGTAGTTAATGGAAGAAGCTGAAACGTCTGAGAATACCTACTTATGTCTCCTCGTATTTAGGCCACTCGAGGCGTCATTGATTCGTCCTCTTCTCCTGGTTCTTCAGTGTTGAGAGTGGAGCGAAGGACAGAGAGATGGCAATGGTTTCACTTTCCCTTTGTTCTATTCTGATTCCTTCACACCCCACGAATACCTTCCTCCCCTTCTTCATCCTGTGTTCCCTTGCTATCATCTTTCCTTGGTATTGTTTCTCTGTCCAAATAGTGTCAATCCGAACCCGTCCCACGTTTTCTTCCCTCGCGCTGTTCCTATTGTCTTTTCGCCCTCCAAGTATCTGAGGTCTGTTGGCTTACCGTTCACACTCCGTACACATTTAAATTCGGCCTCCATAACATTCTCTGCCATATGTTTTTGCTTCGCGTTTTTCTTTATTTTGTAATGCTTCCCTTGTTTTTTGTGTGTGTTCATTGTTACTAAGTTTATTCAGTTTTGTTTTTTTGCTGCTTTCTTCTGATATTTGTTATTTTTGCGGCACTTTTTATTTTATTTGTCTATATGGATTTATCAAACTCTGCTAGATTTCGTATTTGTTTCTTGCATTTTTGTATTTTTTTATATCATGCATTTTTTTCTATCGATACCTTATATACCACCTTCTTCCTGATATTCCCTTTTATTCACTCCTTTACACTTTCCTTTGCCTTGCCTTTCCCTGTCGTGGACCCTCGAATATTTACGCACCCTCACATTCTAGGGTTTACTTTTTCTCTCACCATCACACTCTTCGTCCCCTCACGGTCTGCTTTGTTATTGTATCTTTCTCTTCACCTCTCAACACTACCACATTTACCGTTTGTGATTCCATGTCCTGAACCCTTGCATTTATACCCTAGCATTCTGACGTGTTTATTTGCCTTATTTCTTTCAGTCACACACCCCTGCACACGTTGTCTTCCCCTCACTCTTTCTCTGTTTCCTTGCTCTCATCTTCAGCTCCCCTCCCTACACTAATACTTTTTCCGTCTTTGTTTCTACGCTCTGGACTCATGATTATCCCTCGTTGCATTGTGAGGTTAATTTAATGTTTTTTTTTAACTATTTACTATCATTTATTTACTATCCTGTTATCTATTTGCTATTTTATTTAATCCCTGGTGGCATTGTAAGATTATTTTAACGTTTTTTTGAACAATTTACTCTCATCTTTTTGCTATCATCTTGTTTAACTATTTACTATCATCTCTTTACTATCATCTTCAGTTCTCCTTCCTACACTACTACATCCTCACTTCCCCTCCCTACACACTACTTTTTCCGTCTCTGTTTCTACGCTCTGGGCTCATGGTTATCCCTGGTGGCGTTGTGAGGTCTTTAATGTGTCTTTTCTATAAACACCTTCCACGCACCTTCCCTTTCCTCCATCCCTTGCTATTATTATTATCTCTTGCTATTCACCCCTCTACGCTGTCATATTTTTTTCCCTGTTACTGTCCTCTGAATCCTTAAATAATTGTCTGTACATTCTAAACTATTTGCACTTCTTTTTTAGACTTTCCCTCAGACACAAACCATCTACAGTTTTCCTGATATTTGTCCTTACATTCTCAACTATTTGTATTTTCGTTTTTTAGACTTTCCCTCAGACACAAATCAGCTTCAGTTTTCCTAATATTTGTCATTGGATTCCAAACAACGTGTATTTTTCCTTTTTTTATACTTTCCCGCAGACACACACCATCTACAGTTTTCCTATCGTTATTTTCACGTATTCACCTTTCTACACAACTATCTTTACTTTCTTGTTTCCCTTTCCTGAACCCGTTATTATCCACTATGAAATTCTTCGGTATTTACTTCTTTTTCAACTATCGTATTCGTTCTTATCTCACGCCATTCACCTATATACACCACTACCACTTTTCCCATTTTCTCCGCTTTCCTGCCATGTATCCTTGAATATCTACTCTTGAAATTCCCACTTCCTTAACATGCACCCTCTTCGACTTCTTTTCATGGCCAGCGTTTTGTGTCCAGTTGCCATTCTCCGTGAACCGCTTGCCTAGCTGTTCCCACATGATTATTCACCCTCACTTCACTTTTCCTGCTATTGCCACGTCGTTACCATAAGCCCCCAAACAACTCCAGTTTTGGTTACTAGTCTGTGAACATACTCTTGGTCAAACGTTTCTGTCTTTCCACACATTCTTTTTTTTTTTTTTACTTTTAACTCCTCCTGAGACTCATAGCTATCTGTCTTTCGCAGGTGGCAATACGTTTTACATTGTCATTGAAAACTTGCACCCGAAATTGATCTCTCTTTTGACCTCTCGTTCTTTCTGCTTTTGTTCCGAGAAGCGTCTAGGGGGATTTATTTATTTATTTATTTATTTATTTATTTTCATTGAGCTGCCTCTCTTACTGTAAATAAAAAAAAGAAAATTACCTCGTTTGGCGATTTTCATCCTTGCGTCACAACCAGCATCAGCACCTTTGCCATTCATGCATTCACCCTTCCTTCCGCTATGACATCCTGACTACCACTATACTCTCGTCTCTGTTTCTTACCGTTCATTTCTGCAGGGACGTCCTACACACACACACACACACACCTCGGGCAGTCACCTCAGTATTTCCTATTGTTTCATTCTATTCCCTGCTGTATATCCTCCTCCTACGCATACAACTTCTTCCTAAACTGTGCCATCCTCTTGAGCTCAGAATCCTGCCACCAGCGTCCTCCCAGCAGCATGTTAGTGAATGTACCCCAGCATACATTATACCAACAGAGATATACTTGCCAGGGGCGAACGGAGGACTCGAAAGCGACGTCCGTAACTTATTCAGATCAGATATATTATACAGCGAACTCAGCGTACCCGAACACCGAACGAAGCGCTGTGGTTCCCGTACATTCAGGGCGGCAGGTACATGATGCAGTGTTATCTTGAGGAGGGAGTTGCATGACCTGATAGTGAGAGAGAGAGAGAGAGAGAGAGAGAGAGAGAGAGAGAGAGAGAGAGAGAGAGAGAGAGAGAGAGAGAGAGAGAGAGACTAACCTTTTTTTCTTTCTTTTCAGGTAAGTGTCCAGTTGCAGCATCCTTCATCATCTCCGGTGCAGGTGACATATATAGGGACCAGGTGAGAGAGAGAGATAGGTTAAAGGTCAAGTGTAAAGACAACGTTTGGTGGAAGTTACTGAGTGGACATGTCATTATGATTGCAGGTCATGAGTCTAGATTACATGGTGGTGGTGATGTGTGATTATGGTGGTGAGAGTGATGGTGATGCTGGTGGTGGTTGTGGTGATAGTGGTGTAAGAAGTGGTCGGTGATGGCGGTAAATGTGGTGATGAAAATTGTGGTGTTAGTAATGGTGATGCTGGGAGTGGTGTTTACTGTGGTGATAGTGTGACTAGTGGTGATACTCGTGGTGGTGGAGGTGATGATGATGGTGTTGGTGATTCTAATGGAGGTATTGGTATAGTCAGTGGGGTGATGATTGTGGTGACGGTGCCATGGCGGTGATACTAGAGGTTGTGGTAGGCTGGTGGAATAAGTCTTGTTGTGGTTGTAATGTTGGTAAGGAGTGGTGACTGTGGTGGTGATGGTGGTGGCAAAACTCTCTTTTTAGGAGGAGCGAGTAGCGGGCTTTTTTTTATTACTGTTTCTTTTTTTGTGTGCGCTTGAGCTGTCTCCTTTGTTGTTTAAAAAAAAAAATCATATACTTTTTTTTTAACAAGCCTGTGGTGGAAGTAGTAGTAATTGTGGTGATCATGGTGATGGTGTGGTGATGGCGGCGATGATGGTGTTGATGGTGTTGATGACCGTGATACTAGAGGCTATGGTAATGCTGGTGTCGTGTCTGTAGGAGGTATTAAAAAAAAAGTAATGGTTGAAGTGGTGACTATGATGGTGATGATGATGGTGGTTGTGATAATGATGATAGTGTGGTGGGGGAAAGCTTGACACCATAACGTAACTAGATGGTCATAATGATGATGATGATTAATGTGGTGATCATGGTGGTGGTAGCGATACTGGTAAGCGATTGCGGTGGTATAGTGATGGTGGCAAAGTGGCGGTGGTGGAGGTGGTGGCGAGGTAACTAGTCTCCATCATTTAACTTTATAATACTTTTTTAATCACTCGTTCGCATCCTCCAACCAACCCTCGCCTCACCACACAAAAAGGAACTGAGGTCAAAGCTTTAATTTTTTTCCTACAGAACTTTTCATGGGGACTTTATACTCCACACTTTTACTTCCACTTTTCTATATATTTTTGCCCCTTGTCGCTTTTGTATTGCCGCGGGACTGAGAATAAAAATAATATAACAGGAAAAAAGAAAAGTTAGTACTCTGAACTGAATGGAATTGTTGTTAGTCTTACTGGTGTTTGAGGTCAGGAATGGGGGGAGGTAGGGGATGAGAGAGAGAGAGAGAGAGAGAGAGAGAGAGAGAGAGAGAGAGAGAGAGAGAGAGAGAGAGAGAGAGAAGGAAAGATGAAGACAAGCTAGAAAGAAGAATAGAAATACGATGAAGAAAAGAAAGAGAAAAACTAGAAGAAAAAAAGAGTAGATGTAGAAGAAGAACATATGAAGACAAACTAGAAAGAAGAATAAAAATAAGATGAGGAAAAAAAAATACAGAAATAATAATAATAATAATAATAATAATAATATCAGTTAATTAAGAAGGAAAAATATACATGAAAATCCTGAGTCAAAATAAAACAAAATAGGAAAAGTTAATTCTGAAAATGAAAAGGAAAATGAAGATGGTGTTTGAGGTCATCAGTGGGGGGTAGGGGGATAAGAGAGAGAGAGAGAATTATGTGTTCGCAAAGTCGTTAGTCTTGCCTCTGCATCTCCCTGACGCTATCTGTTTGTCTTTGCCGCGGCCGTAAGAGCATAAGACAGGCAGTGGTAGGATGACGTGTTGGCGGAAACATGGAAACATGGAAACATGGACTAGCAGGCAGCAGAAAGCCTGTTGGCTCATTACTAGGCTGCCTGTGTTCAGTGATTCAATCAATCCGTTTGCCATAGGAGTGGCTTGCAGGGAAGGATTAAAGCACTTGTGTATCTACTCTTGGGAACGTTCAGTTCACTCCCGATGCAGCAAAGTGGCGATCAATGCGTTTCTTGAAGGAGTTGATGGTCTCTGCGCTAACCACTTCTGCAGGAAGGCTGTTCCAGTGGCGAACAACTCTATTCGAGAAATAACTCCTGCCGATGTCGGTATTGCATCGCTTTGCTTGAATTGTTTTTCCGTTGTTTCTTGTTCTCAGGTTGGTTTGCAGCGTGAAGAGTTTGGAGTGATCAACGTTGCTGAGCTTGTTCAGGTACTTAAAGACTTGTATCATATCTCCCCGCAGGTGTCTCTTTTCCAACGTGAAGAGGTTGAGTCGCTCGAGTCGCTCTTCATAGGGCTTCGTCCTCAGTGATGGTATCATCTTCGTGGCGCGGCGCTGTACTCTCTCAAGTAATTCAATGTCTTGCCTGTAATTAGGAGACCAGAATTGCACGGCGTATTCCAGGTGGGGCCTTACCAGCGAATTGTACAAGGATAACATAACTCCCGGCGTCTTGTATTCGAAGTTTCTCGATATGAACCCAAGCATTGTATTGGCTTTCTTACAGGCGGACTTGCAGTGTTTTATTTGTTTCAAGTCACTGCTGATGGTGACCCCGAGGTCTCTTTCCTCTTGCACAACATGTAGTGGTTCGCCACCCATGTGGTATGTGTGGTTGCTGTTTCTGGATCCGATATGCATTACTTTACATTTGGCAGTGTTGAAGGACATCTGCCATTTTTCTGACCACCGAGTGATCTGGTCCCGGTCTCTCTGGATAATTTCGCAGTCTGCCGTTGTGAGGGCCTTCCCACCCACCTTTGTGTCGTCGGCAAATTTTGAAAGATTGGATTTCAATCCTAGTTCTAGGTCGCTGATATATATGATGAAAAGTATGGGTCCCAGCACTGACCCCTGTGGCACTCCACTTGTGACCGGGAGCCACTCGGAGGCCTGTCCGTTGAGTACAACTCGTTGTTTTCTTCCAGTGAGCCAGTCCTTGATCCACGCTGTCAGATTGCCGCCTAATCCCGCCGACTTAAGTTTCTTGAGGAGTCTTTCGTGTGGCACTTTGTCAAAGGCTTTCTGAAAGTCTAGATATATAACATCGCTGGGGATATGATTATCCCAGTTTTCATAGATACCTTGGAAGAAGTCTAATAAATTGGTTAAGCATGAGCGCTTGTTCCTGAAACCGTGCTGAGCATCGGAAATGATGTTGTTGTCTTCAAGGAACCTAACGAGTTTGTCTCTGATGATCTTCTCGAGGATTTTTCCCGCCACAGAGGTCAGGCTGATTGGTCTGTATTTTAGGGCCACACTTTTGTCTCCCTTTTTGTAGATCGGAGTTACATTCGCTTGTTTCCAGTCTTTTGGGACTTTGTTTTGTTGTAGTGACGGATTGTAGATGGTGGTGAGTGGCTTGAGGATTTGCTGCTTGAGATCCTTGAGCAGCCTGGGTGACAAGTCGTCGGGTCCGGTGGACTTGTTTGTCTCGAGTTTGTCTAGGTACTTCTTCACATCCCGTTCTTCGATTGTGCCAATTTGGTCTTGGAGGAGGAGGAGGAGGAGGAAGAGAAAGAGGAAGAAGAAGAAGAAGAGGGGAAGGAGGAGATAAAGGTGAAGGCAAAGGCGAAGGTGAAGGAGAAGAAGAATGAAAACAAAAAGAAAAAGAAAAAGAAGGAAAAGAAGAAAAGAAGAAAACATGAAAACAGGAAAAACGAGAAAAAAGAAGAAAAGGAAGAAGAAGAACAACAACAAAGAAAAAATGAAAAAGAAAGAAGAGTTCAAAAAATAAGATAAAGAAAAAAATGAAAAAAATGAGGAAATATGAGAACGTACTAAAGTAGGCAATATTTTTTTTTTTTACAACAAAGGAGACAAAAAAAGGAAACAGTAATAAAAAAAGCCCGCTGCTCGCTGCTCCTAACCTAATATAAGGCTTGTTGTTCTATAAGTACGTTTCCAACTTTACTACTTCAGCGATTTAGTCTTTTGTTTAGACAAAACAACCTAAAGCGCATCAAACTTATGTCGTCTCGTAGTTTATTTTTTTAAGACTCTTGTTTACTTTTTCTTTAATCGGTGTTTGGTTCACTAGCTTCTTGTCATCGGTGTCCTTGTTAAGCTCTGGCGACCGATTAACGATGCTAGTAAGCGGCTTAAATATTTATCGTCTTAAGTTCTTTTGATAACCTTGGTGATAGTATGTTGTTGGTCAGTGATTATGATGAGGTGGAGGACACGTAAAGAAGAAGAAGATGAAGAAGAAGAAGAGGAAGAAGAAGAAAAAGAAGAAAAAAGGATGGAGAAACTAGATATACGAGGAAAGGATTGACCAAAGAAGAGAGGAAAATGTGAAGAAGATGAAAAGGAAGAACAAGAAGAAGACGAAGAAAAAAAAGAAGTGATGGAGAAACTAGAATGAAGAAGAAAAGATGTAGCAAAAAAGAGACGAAACAAAAAAGAAGAAGAAGAAGAAGAAACGAGAGAGATATTATGCTGGAGAAACTAGAAAGAAAAGAAGAAACACGACAATATTAGAAAAACAGATGAAAAGAAAACCTGAAAATATGAAAAATGAAAATATGAAAAGATCAAGACCGAAGAGGAGGAGGAAGAGGAGGAGACGACAAGCAAGAAGACAGGAGAGGACGATGAAGAAGCCGGGGAACGAACGGAGCGTGTCACTGTGCGGGGAATAATACATTAGAGCTGAAGGGTGATGGTGATGATGGTGTTGGGCGCGTCACTGCCAAGGCCCCGTGACGCTAAATCTGACCTGGCTGGCAAGGTGATGAGGGAGAGATGGAGCTGTGTGGCGCGGGGGGCAGACAAAACCGGATGATGCAACTGAGAAGGATTGTAGGATGACTGGATGTGAGAAAGAGGAGGAGAGAGATGTAAGGGATGCTGGAGTGAAGGGACGAGGAGGAGGAGGAGGAGGAAGAAGATGTAAGGGATGCTGGAGTGAAGGGACGAGGAGGTAATGGAGAGAAATGCATGGAAGGAAGGCACGTAAGAGAGATGCAGGGATATATGGAGGAGGAGGAGGAGGAGGAGGAAGTGGGAAAGAGTGTTAAGGATCGGGGGAGAATTTTAGGCTTGCTAGGGTGAATGGAAGAGAAGGAAGTGGAGGAGGCAATGTGTCAGGGGAAAAAGGCACGTGAGAGGGAGAGAGGGATAAACGGAATAGGAGTAGGGGTTAGAGGAGTATGTTTAAGGGGTATTAGGTTCATTAGATGGATGCTGGGTAGGGTAAGAGGAAGAAGAGGAGATTTGAGGGTGGAGTGGAGACTAGGAAATATAAAAGCATGAATCTGTTAACATTTGTGTCGGCAGGTGCTTGTCGGAGGGTAGGTATAGACTGGAGTCGGTGTAGATGTGCTGGGCGTACGTTGTTAGGTGTAGGAGGGTTGGGGTGGGTGGGCGTAGGAGTCGCGTAGTGTGGGCGGGCGGGGATGAACAATGCCTGAAGGGTTTGGGTGTTGTCTGGCTGTGTTTACCATTAATATGCGAACTGGATCTCAAGTAGGCTCTCTCGTGGGGCCTCGAATCCTCAATCGCGAGCGAGCCAAACAGGTTCCTCATGCAGGGATGGAAGGAAAGGAAAAGAAATCCAAATTAACCTAAACTTGGAGGGCGAGGAGTAAAAAAAAATACTCTTGCTCCTCGAGGCGAATGTTTGTCCTTCTCTCGACGGCCGCCACACTAGAACTGATATTTTACAGCATGTCAAGGTGAGGCGAGGTAACGGAAGGCAGGCAGGCGGACAGGTATACAGGGAGGCTGGATCAAGAGCAGGTGAGGCGAAGTAAGTCGAGGAAAGGCAAGGCAAGGCTGGGGAATTGAGGACAAGGTAGGCAGGATCAAGTTGAGGATAAGCGAGGTACAGCGAGGCATGGGGAGGCGGGACCAAGGCAAGCAGCTCGTTCCTACTGCTAGTGGAGGAAAACACTGCTGAAGAGGAGTGGAGGAGAGGCATTCCGCTCCTCTTGGTGGTTCCTCTTGATGGACTGAAAGACTATCTGATTACTCGTAACTCTGAGTGGGCCTCCGTTATCTCTCTCTCTCTCTCTCTCTCTCTCTCTCTGTGTGTGTGTGTATATATATATATATATATATATATATATATATATATATATATATATATATATATATATATATATATATATATATATATATATATATACCCCTGTTTGCTGCCTTTCTTTGATTTCATGCTTCGTGAACAAGTAAGAAGTAAAGTTAAATAATTCAGAGATCGAATATCGGATTGAAGAACATTTAAAGGTTAATTCAGGGCCTTTGATCAGTGAAAGTTCAGCAAGGTCTTATTTCGTGAGACAGCCCAAAAGCCAGGTAAAGTTGGATGGGCTAATAAATAACGACCCAATTGGAAGAAAAAGTTATGTTTGTCTGTGTTATTGACTGATGACGCAAGGAAAGTGAAGTCTGTTTTTTTTTTACGTCGTGGCCTATTGCGCCGGTAGGTTTTTTCCCGGTGGATCCTGATGGTCGGTCCAAGGCTTCTTCCCGGTGGGTCCTGATGGTCGGCTCAGCCCGTTCTGGCACAGGCGAGTGTTTATAGTGCCGCCATCCTGCATTGGCTCATGCTGCCCTCCCGGAGCTCATCTTTAATCCTAGAATCTAGAGTCCGGGTTGATTGGTGGTCTTCTGGACAGCATGTGGGTAGTTTTAAGCCACTCGGCGGCGGCTGAAAAATCCCAGCTTGGTGGCACCGGGCGGGGATTGAACTCGCGTCGTCCCGAACGCGGGGGCGTCACGCTATCCATTCAGCCACCGCCTCCCCAAATGGGAGGTGAAGTTGGTGAAGTTGGGGGTGATTGGAGCTATGTAACCACTGACGAAGATAGAGGGAATATCAGGTAATTGGAGGTTACCTCTGATTTAGCTAAAATGAATGTCAGGTGAAGAAATAAATTAGGGGGTGTGAAAAGTAAAAGGCCTGAGGAAGAAGTAAACAATTGGAACCAAGATTTATTTCTGAGAGAGAGAGAGAGAGAGAGAGAGAGAGAGAGAGAGAGAGAGAGAGAAAAAAACTATCATGAATTTAATCAAGGAAAAAGGAAGTAGTTTTGATCCCGGTAAGAGATTCAATTGTAGTTTCTTTTTGTGTTATTAATTTCCAGTACAACTTCCGCGTCATGTCGTTTCATACACTTTTCAGGGTCCGTAATATAATAAAACTTTCTTCCTTGATATATCAGATTGAGTTTTTCAGTTTCACTATAATTAACTCTCTTTCATTTTCCTCACGTTCGTTTGATGTAACAAGCGAAAATCCTTATTTATTCATACGCGCTATTTGCATCACATTATTAACCTTTTTTTATATACTAATTAATTATGTATTTGTTGAGATGAGCAAATCACTTTTATTTGTGTTGTTGTTTTTTTGTATATATATTTACCTATGACCGTGTGTGTACGTGAAAATATATTAGGTTTTCTTATTCGTGTTCATTTACCGAATATATTTTCTTTGCTTATCTATGTATCTATTTTCTATACCTCTTTACTATTTCATTAATTGACTTGTTATATTTCTCGTTTTTTTTTGGTTTAAAGTTTTTCTTTTTATTCTCTTAACCTTGAAGTCGTCTCCCGTGATTTCAAGTATTAGTAATGAGTCTGGAGGGGAAGACTCGGGGGCAGGAGAGAAGGAGATACTCAACTTTCGTATTCACCTAAGTATTCTCTGAGATTCTTCGATGAGAGAGAGAGAGAGAGAGAGAGAGAGAGAGAGAGAGAGAGAGAGAGAGAGAGAGAGAGAGAGAGAGAGAGAGAGAGAGAGAGAGAGAGAGAGAGAGAGAGAGAGAGAGAGAGAGAGAGAGAGAGAGAGAGAGAGAGCAATAAAAATAAATCTTCAGGCAATTGCTACTTCACTAGAGAACAAAGATCCTTCCTAACGTTTTTCACCTTCCTCTGTCGTAAGTTATTTATAGTGAACTCCCTCCTGCTCTGGCAAATGCTGTAAAGTCTCTCCCTGTCCTTACTTCTACTATTTCTGCGTTGTACTCTTTTTTACTTTCTTTGGCCATCTGTTGTTATTTCTACGTCTGAGGAGTAGGTATGCTGACGTGAAAAAAAGTTGTACCGAGGAAATAAGGAAGAAGGAAACGAAGATAATAAGATAATAAGAAAATACGTAGATAATAAGTAAGATAATAAAGATAAGGAAGATAAATAAAATAAAGAGTGGGTACACTAAATAATGAGTGAAAATTGTGAAGTAGTGTAAAAAGCAAATCAAAGTAATAATAAAGTAAAGTTAAAGAGTTGTAATATCGCAGTTTTATGAAAGAAAAATAAAAGAAAGTGGAACCTGTGGGATAACTCGAAACTTGGAAGAATCGGACAGTAATTACAGGTGAGTCAGGCAGGGCTAACCACCTGACACGCACGCCTCCTCACCGTAAGAACCACGACAAACAAAACCAGTGAATTTATAGCACCCTTTACCTTCACTGTTACCCGACCGCGACCACCACCTTCAACCCCTCTTCCGCCAACATCACCCACGCCACGCCCTTACCTATTTCCTTATTTCCAGAGCACCATTAACTTTGCAGCCCCGTGAATGAATGTTTGAAGGAGTCATTTTAGCTTAATAGAAGGATATATTCATTATGCAGAAAGCGGGTCACCTTCCTTTTGAATAGTTAAGGGGTTTCTCTACACCTATACGATTTGTTTAATAATGATTCGTCCGGTTAAAAAAGTTGCCCGCGGAGTTTTCAGTTTCATTTGAGTAATTTGATAGAATATGCAGATGAAATATGTGAATCGGTCAAATTTCCAGGCGAAAGGGTTATTCAATTACATTATAAAATTAGTCCCAAAAATGTAATTCGAACTTCCGAACTTGACGCGCCAATAATAACGATGAAAAAATGTACGTTTCTTTGCCTCTGAAAAATTCCAAACTGACAGATAACCTCCGAATTCTTTGCATAGCCACGCTCTCTCAACAAATTATTTCGCCATTTTCACTCTTTCCTCGTCTTGTGCCTTTTCCTCTTTCCTCTCTCGCTCTGGGTATTTCTCCTTCCCTCTGCAGTGTCCCGTTATTCGTCGGAGTCAATATTTGTTTTTTTCCTCCGGAGTGGGAGTGAGAGGAATTTATCGCATGGCTTCAGCTTGCAATCTCCCTTAAAAATTACAGTCATTCTGGCCGTAGCTTGCACACTGGACGGGGGAAAGGGGCGAGGGAGCGGGGCGTGATGGGAAGGCGGGAGGGCGGGCGATGCGGCGAAACGAAGTGAAGGTGAGGGCGAAGCGGCGGGCGGGGGAAGAATAGACTCGACTTTCCTATTCACTTAACGATTCTCTGAGACGCGTAAATAAATGAATGAGAGAGAGAGAGAGAGAGAGAGAGAGAGAGAGAGAGAGAGAGAGAGAGAATACATGTGATAAAGTAATAGAGGAAAAAAATACCTAGCAAGAGAGACAACCTAACCTAACTTAACCTAAACTTAAATCACCTTAACGAGACAAAACAACAGAATAAAACCTAATTAACCTTACTGTGATTACTATATTGCCTCTTCCTACGCTTTAAAAATATGTAAATGTATTAGTTTTTATTTTTTCCTTCATTCATACTTCTCGCTCTCACATGCATCCACTATACCATCCAGCGACTCGCAAATAGCTTAGTTTCCCTTCCTTGACCTAATTTACACGTGCCTCGCAAAGCCCTTTACCTCATTTAATTTGTATCAGTGCGTTCAATTTAGGTAATGATTTGGTCTAGTGTCGTATTCATTGCCGCCACCACCACCACCACCACCATTCCCAGCGTCACCACCACAGCCACCACCAGTAACACCACCATTCTCAGCACCAGTATACCACCACCCTCATTCCCATCACCACTTCCAATACCAGTACCACCGCCATCATTACCACCATCACCACTACCATTACCACCACCAGCACTACAGCCAAGACAACTACCCTTAACACCAGCACCTCAACAACCACCACACCACTTCGAGTTTCACCACCACCGTTGCCAACACCACCCCTACAACTATCATCACCAACACCACACCAACATCTTTAATACAACTAACGGTATTGCCAGAATCACCAATACAAACACCACTACCAACACAGCTACCCGTAACACCACCACCTCTACCACCTCCGCCACCATAAATACATTAATACACTGCACACAGCGCCTTCCTCTCCTTTATTAATACACGCTCAGAGCTCGGTCTTACACATTTCCTGCACCGTTCTGATATAATGTATGTGGCTGCTAATTAATTATGTGTTCGTGGCACTTAATAATGAGAGGCGAGGACTTTTAACTGTTGCAGAAGCGTAGCGTTTATTTGCTATCAAAGTGTTGTGCTATGTATATTATAGAGAACAAAATATAATAATGATCTTGCATTTACAGACCAGATTACTGAGATGACGAGAAAGATAAATGAGAGTTAAAGAAGAAATACTAGAGTTACACTTATATTCATTTCATAGTAACTTGCCAGAATTCTAAGATTAAAGAAAAAATGTAAAAGGTAAAGAATAACGTCCATTCAGCTACACTAACATAAAAATAATATATATAAATGTTATAAAGAAATAGTATTACACCTACAGCCGCCTTAGGGTAACGTAGCAGAATACTAAGAATACATTAAAGAAAACGCGAAAGATTAGGAATAAATTGCATTCCACATACAGCCAAATTACGAGGAAGATATACAAAGGTTAAAGAAATAATACGAGTGCTCAACCTCCAGTCATCTCGCTGTAACGTGCCAGAATACTAAGATTACAAGAATAGTATGTGAAAGATAAAAGAATAAATAGTATTCATAACCTTCAATTACCTTCAGTTCGCAGTATTACGAAAAAAGGCATATAAAAGTTAGAAAAGAAGGAGTGTTCAACCTCCAGTCATCTCATTAAAGTGCCAGAATACTAACATTACAAAAATAGAATATAAAAATATAAAAGAAACAAAACTCATTCAACTTAGTCACCGCTTCTTAAGATTACTGAGACAAAAAAAAAAGAATATGCAAATAAATAAAAAAAAAATCCTCGAATCTCTTCAGTTACCAAATACACCAAATCCATGAGAAAACATTTGACCTTCTTCCTTTTAAACTTCCGGGGTCATGCCAGGCATCCGCAGAGGTCAATGGCTTTGTTTCTCTTTTCAATTTTCTGGGCATGCTTGCTAATCCCTTCCCAGTTTGCTCAGGCTCGGAGAATTGGCTGCAGGGAGGAAAAATCATTGCCAAAAGTCTGATACGTAGACCCTCGGATTCTCGCCTTAAGAAGAAGTGACCTGGGCTGCCTTTCTTTTTTTCTTCCTTTTCCTCTCTTCTCACTTTTATTTTTAGTTGGGAAATGCTTTGATACCGTTAGATTGGACGGAAGATAGAGGCTCAGGCTGCAAGATAAATGGTTTCGAAGTGTTGAAATACAAGAAATGCCGCTGGTCGAGTTAAGGGAAGAGGAGGTGAATGGGATGGAGAAGGAGGAAGAGGAGGAGGAGAATGAGAGAAAAGTTAGAGGAAGGAGGGCGAGGAGGAGAAGGAAACAGGCAAGTCGGAGATTGTGGAGGCAGAGGAGAATGAGGCGGAAGAAAAGGAGGAGGAGAAAAATGCGATGAGGGGATTTTGGAAGCAGAGGAAGAAGAGGAAGAGGAGGAGAAACACAGTAATAAAAGAATGTTCGTGTTACTGGTTATCATTTATTCAGTTCCGGGGGAAAAAAAAGGTAAACGGAAGCTATACAACATCACAGAAAAAAAAAAGTATAAAAAGAAGAAGAAAAAAAGGATGGATAAAAAAGAAAGCATGTAGGCTGAAGAAAAATAAAAGGCGGAGAGAACGAGAAGAAAGAACGGTGGCACAAAAAGCGAGGAAAACTGAGACCGAAAAAGAACAAAGCGTAGCATCAAAAAGGAAAAATACGAAGGGAAAAAAGATACATGAGAGAAAATCCTGAGAAGTATGAGAAAAATGCGCGTACTGGCATATTTGGGAGAGTAGTGCGAAATTAAAAGAATATAAATGATGAAAAGAAAGGTTTGGGAAGTGCGGTTAAAGTAGCAATGAAGAGTTAAATAATTTAAGGAGATAAAGGAAGTAGATGAAGAGAGGTGGAGGAGGAGGAGGAGGAGGAGGAGGAGGAGGAGGAGGAGATAAAGTTTTCCTTCATATAATAACTTGGCTGGCGCGTCCGGATTTTTGATAACCAACTTACGAACGAAGTATTCACAGGAAGGAAAAGAAGAAGAAAAGGAAAATTACTTTGAGGATGACAAAATTAAAACAGAAGAAGGAAGAGAAGAAGAATGGCTTTTTCGTGTGGGTAAAAGTAGTTCAAACAAAGAGATGAAAAGATCCTTAAAACAATTAGTAAGAAATAAAGAGGTACACAGGTAAAGCTAATAAAACATTTCGCTCAAAATAGACGAGAAAGATCAATTCACTTAAGGCGAAATTAATATAGGAAAACAAGCAAACAAGTTAATGAACGAAGCAAGGAAAGAAGCCAAAAAAATCAACAGAGGAAAAGAAAGGGAAAAACGTAGGAGAAAAAGGAATAATTGAAAAAGAAAGGCTTATAATAAAAGGAAGCACTATTGACTTTAATTATAAGATTGGAAGGAGTGGAGACCATTCACCCAACAACACTCCCTCACCCCACCTCCTTGATCCACTTCTTCGTTTACTTCCACTCCCTTCCCCTCCCCTCACTTATTCTTCCATTCGTCCTTCTTTACTACTCCACTCCATTCCTCTCCACTCGCACCCCTCCACTCGTACTACTCTTTCATTCCCCTCCCCACCACTCGTTTTCTCTCCCCCTTCCCTCATTTCCTCTCATCCCTCCACGCATTCTTCTCTTCCACTCCTCTCCCCTTCTCTCTCATCTCCTTCCCACGTCCTTCTCTTCCACTCACTTCCCCTCCTCTTGCTTTTCTAATCTCCTTCTTCCTTCTCACTGTGCTACACATGAAGTTACAGCAAGGATATGTAGATAGGATAAAGAGAAGATCAGCAGAGAAGATAGGATTTGATACCTCACTTCCTTCTCTTTTCTCTGTACCATTTGTTCCTCTTCTTTCTTCTCTCTTTCGTTCTTTCTACTCTTCTTTTCCCCGCTCAATGTGACTAATCAATTAACAAGAAGATTATGTAGGTAGGATGAAGAGAAGATTGCCAAAGTGAATAGGTTTGGGTTCCTCACTTGCTTCTGTTATATCGGTTTCATTTGGTCATCCTCTTGCTTCTCTCTTTCGTGCTCTCTGTTCCTCTTTTCCCCCCTTTTCATTGTGCCAGTCATCAGTTAATAAATAGGTAAGATGAAGAAAAGATTGCCAAAATAAAGAGGTTTTGATTCCTTACTTCCTTCTATTACTTCATCTTTCTGCTTCTCTCCTTCGTCTTCCTTGAACTCATTCCTTTCCTCTTCTTAGTGCTTCCCGTCCGTCTCCTATCCTGCTTTTAGGCCCTCCATCTCATCCACTTGTCTCCTCCTCCTCCTCTTCCTCTTCCTGCTCCTCCTCCTCCTCCTCCTCCTTCCTCAGCCAGGTAAGGCCAGGTGAGTTAAGGCTCGTTTTTTGTATCCAGGTATCTCAAGATGATGCCGGGAAGGGAGACAGGTGAGCACGGTGCAAGAAAAGACCTGCCTCCTAGGTTTCTTATTCGCGGAAGAGGAGAACAAGGGGGAAAAAAAGATGCAAGGGAGGAAAAGTGAGGGCTGAAGGAGAATCTTTGCTCTTGGGGGAAGGAGAGAGGGGTGGGGAAAGGGTGAAGAAAGAGGAAGAGAAATAGTAAAAGGAGGATGGAAAGAAAAGGTGAAATACGAGAAAAAAAGAATAATTGGAAAAGGAAAAAAAGGAAGAAAGATGCCAAGGAGGAAATGTGAGGGTGTTGTTGAGGGGAAGGAGAAGGGTTGAGAAGGGGAGGAAGAGGAGGAAGAGGAGAGGTGTTAAAAGGAGGATGGAAGAGAAAGTGAAATATAAGAAAGAAGAATAAAAAGTTTCATGGAAGTGTGCTGAAAAAGAAAACGGTCGGTTCCCGAAAAAAAATATATATATGGAGAGGAATTGAGCGGAAGTAAGGCGTAGGCCGGGCCGCCTGCTGTGTGTTATTTCCAGACAACGTGTTGAGCAAATACCGGAAAAATACGTATATTGGATGCTTTTACAATAGTTCTTTTGATATGAAAGGTAATAAGGTACAGGGAAATTTCAAGAAATCCTCAGAGCCTTAAAGGAACATAACCTTATCGGCGTCGCAGACGCCGATCAGCATATGGTCCATCTTCTTGTTGTGGTTCTCTTCAAGTTGTTTGCCTGTCTTACCCATGCATTGTATACATGCCAGTGTATAATAACATTTGTTAGCCCTGATGAACCCTACAACATGGCATTATAAACAGGAGTCATCTTTTTTTTTTATGTCTTGGCGCCGGTAAGCCTTCATAGTAGGGCCTGGTGGTCGGCCCTAGCCCGTTGTGGCGCTGGCAAGTGTTTATAGTGGCGCCATCTTTACTTTTCAGCATTTTCCATTTTAGACCCCTAGTTGAATAATATAAATTGTTGGGGGGGTGTTGGAGGAGCATGCGACGCCGATCTAGCATAGATTTTGTGCTATTAACACTTGTTATTTGTCGTTCCATAGTGCCTCTAGGTTCATAGAAAGGATGGTAGCAGTCAGCCCCGGTCAGTGCTAGAAATGTCTGAGTTTTTATAGTAATGTCTTGATTTAGAAGCATGGTTGACTTTTTTTTCTGTGCTGCCTTTTGCGCCGGTAGGCTTTCTTGGGGTCTTTATGGGCGGCTCCAGTCCGTTAGTGGCACATGCTGATTTTATTTATAGTGGCTATCGTGATGTATGACTCATGCTTGGCCCATGCTACCCCCCGGTGCTCCTCTTGACCGAAGTCTCTGAAGTTAAGGTTGATTGAAGATCCGGACAGCATGTGGGTAATCTCCCGCCACCCGGCGATGACTTGAAAAATCAGCGTGTTTCGGTGTGACTCGAGCCTAGTCCTCGCTAGGTCCTCGGGCTCACCACGCCCGCACGCTAACCACTCGGCCACCGCCTCCTCGTGCGATACACACACTATCGTCGATTGTTACTTTATTTACAGTGACGTAAGCAGCTAGAATTAAAGGCAAAAGAACAAAAAAATATAAAAAGCCAGATAGCGCTGCTATATTTGAGTGACCAAGAGTGAGGGTTAATTCAGGTTGGAGAAGTGTTTTAATACTCCACTCCCGAAGGAAGTTAAAGGGAGGAGGAAATACAGACGAAGGAAGGCTTTTGTAGAGTTACTAGCGCAATGGATGAAATAATAAAGATCCAGCTTAAATCTTACATGAGGGATCTGGATAGCATAGGGATGATGTAGAGGAGGATATTAAAATTGTCCGTGGGTGGAGGTATGCAGTTAACAGTTTCAGAAAAAAACAAGTTTGCCGCAATTTTCTATCAATATTTTCAGACCGAGTTTAAGGAGGTAGAAAATATTTTGTTTCAGTAAATATACCGTGATATCGAATTCAGTCGTGGTTGATTTATCTTCCGTAATAACACTGGCTCGCACACTAAGCGCTGACGGTGCTGTAGAGGAAGGAAGGAGCTTTGGCGGGCAGGAGCGGCGGCGAGGCTGTGTGTGTGACTTTGCCTTCAGTCGAGCGGCGCACTCCTGGCCGCGCGTGTGTTGCTGAATCCCAATGCCTGTCTAACGGCGGTGTTTGTTTGGTCACGCGTGTGTTATCGCGGATGTGTGTGTGTGTGTGTGTGTGTGTGTGTTGGGAGTAGGAGCTTATATGTGCTTGTTTGCTTGTTTGTGTGTCCTTGTTTAGTGCTGTCTGTTTTTTGTACTTCTTTTGTATGTGTGTTTGTGTATGCTTGTTTGTTTATTTTTTGTTTGTATTTTTTTTATAGTTTTGTTTGCTAGTTTGTGTGTGTTTGTGTGTGCATCACTGTGTGTGTGTGTGTGTGTGTGTGTGTGTGTGTGTGTGTGGTGGTGGTGGTGGTGGAGGGGGGGGTCGAGCGTGTATGTGCGGAGGAATGTGTTCAGCAGGGCCCATTGAATAATACAATATAATTCAATGGGCCCTGGTGTTCAGTACGTAGTGATTCGGCGTTAGGGGGAGCGAAGTTGGTCTATTTCCGCCCGGCGAGGCTGCACGCGTGGGTGTGGGTTGCTGTGTTCCGGGAATCGACGAATCGAAAGCGGAGGGAGGAAACTCATCAGCGGGAGGAGTCTTGACGTTGGCTTTTACGTGGGCGGCTGAGGCTCACGTGGCTAAAAGAAGACAATACTTACGCTACGCTCATATTCACCCTCATTTAGTCTCCCCGTAAAGTCAGGCAACACGTGAGCAGCATAATTCCGATTTCCTGTAAAATTAAACTGACGTGATGCAGATTCAAGTTCTTGCCGTTTAAAAATAAGTTTCCTTTGTGTCCTTTGATGTCGGACGAGGACTCTGTGACTAATTTTCATAATGGACTGTTTGATGGGCGTGTGTGTGTGTGTGTGTGTGTGTGTGTGTGTGTGTGTGTGTGTGTGTGTGTGTGTGTGTGTGTGTGTGTGTGTGTGTGTGTGTGTGTGTGTGTGTGTGTGTGTGCATGTGTGTGTGCGTCTGCGTGTGTGTGTGTGTTTGGGCATGTCTGTCCGTCCGTCCGTCAGCGTAATACCTTATCGGAAAATAGCTCTCTGATCTCCATTTTTCGAGAATAGTTGGTTTGATGCACGTCTGCTGGCATGTTTTTGATTTTTTTTCGTATTTTTTTTTTTTTCATCTATTTCTACAGAGACTCGGCTAACAATATTCAACTGTCGTGTTCATATAGCGAAATAAAGCTGTAAAATACGTTTCTAGTTCACTCTTTTTCTAGGGCTGAGAGAGGCTGACTGCGTGCTAACTAAATACCGAGTAGGTGCTGAGATGTAATGGGAGACAATACAGTAATCACATTTTTGTCTTGATTATTATTTTTTTTTTTTACCTTGAACTGTTTCCTTTGCTGTAAAAATAAAGTACGGTTGGATGGAGTTTAGTTTTTTTTGTTTTGTTTTGTCAGGCTGGTTTATGTTTTGGTTAGGTTATGTTGGGTTAAGTTGTTTTATGCTAGGATTTTTTTTTTTTAACAACAAAGGAGGCAGGATAGACTTGTTCACCTGTCTTTTTTTATTCTCCCATTACCATCTCTCCCTCTATCTATCCATCTATCTCTCTATTTATCTATCTATCTATTTATCTATCTATCTATCTATCTCCAGTCTACTCTCCTTCCCTCCCATGCATCATCTTCCCTCCCGTATCTTCCCTCGTTTTCCCTCCCTCCAGACCTTCCTCTCCTACCCTCACCATCTAATCTCTTTCCTCCCTATCCCTTTTCAGTTTTTTTACCTTCCTCCCTCCCCCTCTCCTGTATCCCATCTCCTCCCCACGCACTCTTTGACCCACGACCAAGGAGTGGGAAGTTGTGGGTTACGGAAACTTCACTTTTTGGCCAAACCGTCGCGAAATGCTGGATTGGATTGCTACCGGGCTCTCTCGCTCTCCCTTTCTCTTCCTTCCACGAACTCTCACTCTTCCTCCCTTTTCTCATTTTCCTTAGTTTCTGTCTTGCCCTCCAGCTCCTCTCCAACTTATCTTAGTCCCTTCTGTTCTTGCTTCTTCTTCTCTTTGTTTCTTCTCCTTTTCTCCTTTTCTTCCTCTTATCTATCGCTTCCTTCTGTTATTATTTTAATTTCTATTGTCTTTCTGCTTATTTTGTTACCTCTGTTTCTTGTTCTCCTTTCTCCACTTGTTTCCTCTTATTTCTCCTCCTCCTCTTCCTCTGTTTCCTGTTATTCTTTCCCCTCTGTTTTTTTTCTTCATCCTCCTCTCCTGTTTTCTCTGTTTCTTTGTATTCTTTCTCTTCCTCTTTCTTCTCATTTTCTCCTCCTCTGTTTCCTCTTATTCTTCCTTCTCCTCCTCTTCTTTTATTTTATCTTCTTCTTTGTTTCTTCTTTTTTCTTCTCTGTTTCTTCTTCTTCCTCTTCCTCCTCCTCTGCTTTTCCTTATTTTCCCTCGCCCTCTGTTTCTTCTTATTCTTCCTCCTTTTCTGTTTTTTTTTTCTTTTTCCTCCTCCTGCTCCTCCTCCTTCTATTCTTTCTCCTTTGTTTGTTGTTGTTCCTCCTTGTCCTCATTTTACTTTTATTCTTCTTTGTTTTTTTTCACCTCCTCCTCTCTTCTTTCTGCTCCTTTTCTTGTCTTCTTCATTTTTCATCATTCCTCAAAGGTCATCGCCTTTTATACCCTGATTTTTATCCTCCTCTTCCTCCTCCTCTTCCTCCTCCTCCAACTCCTCCTCCCCCTCCTCCTCCTCCTTGCCGTGCTCTTCCTCTTTCTTGCTCCTTCTTTTCTTTTTTCCTCGTCTCTCCTCTCATGAGGAGGAGACACGTAGCCTTTGACATATTTGTGTCGACATTTTTTTTTTCTGCTCTACTTTCTTTTGCCTCTTCACCTTCTCTTCGCGTGTCTGCCCTTCCCCCCCCCCCACCCCCTCCTCTCTCTCTCTCTCTCTCTCTCTCTCTCTCTCTCTCTCTCTCTCTCTCTCTCTCTCTCTCTCTCTCTCTCTCTCTCTCTCTCTCTCTCTCTCTCTCTCTCTCTCTCTCTCTCTCTCTCTCTCTCTCTCTCTCTCTCTCTCTCTCTCTCTCTCTCTCTCTCTCTCTCTCGTCACTCCACGTATATGCAATTAAAAATAACTGCGGAACGTAAATCCACACACAAAAAATCCTTCTTTTCTACGTGCACTCCTTGACCCTCAGAGCGAAAACCTAAAACAACAACAACAAAAGCAGGACGAACAAGATGAAGCAACTCTAATGGGAACTCATGCTGTATATATCTTTGTTTTAACCTCTACTTTTTAATTGATTTCCAAGACACTGGTGGAAAATGGGAAGAGGACGAGTAACAGTAGGAGGAGGAGGAGGAGGAGGTGGTGGAGAAGGCGAGTAAGAGGAGGAGGAGGAGGAGGGGGAGGTGGAGAGGGCGAGTAAGAGGAGGAGCCACCGTTGATTTGGTATGCCGGCGAGGCGTTGGGAGGATTTAGGAATCTGGCGGCGCCTTGTACGTGTTTTTTTTGTGTGTGTGTTTCCTCCCTCCTCCGCCTGTCTTGTGATTTGTCTCCCTGCCTCAGTGTCCTTCTTTATTTTCATCTTAACTCCGTATCCCTTCCTATTTTTGGTCTGCCTTCGTGTTTCTGTAATTCTCGTAGTTATTTCCCCCCCTCGAGGAATGTAACAATATTTTCATCGCTGTTCTTCTGTCTGTACTTCTCTTTGTCTGTCTTCCCGTTACCGAAATAACTTCAAAACTGATTGATATATAGACACCAACAAGCGAGAACACCCTGAGCTGAATATTTCCAACTGATTAACTTTTCGAAAACTCTGATAGCTTTTTTTTTTTTTTTTTTTTTTTTTACGTCGCGGCCTATAGCGCCGGTAGGCTTTTTCCCGGTGGGGCCTGATGGTCGGCCCAAGGCTTCTTCCCGGTGGGTCCTGATGGTCGGCCCAGCCCGTTCTGGCGCAGGCGAGTGTTTATAGACACAAATTTCTCCAATGCCTGAAAGTGACCTCTCTTTTGGCCACTCATCTATACTTCTTTTTATAGGCGCAGTGATTAGCGTGCTTCTTTGTCTTATTTATTTTTGCCCTTTATCTGGTTCCTCTACTGTAAAAATAAATCTTTGAAGTTTTGTAACCCTGTCTAGTCTGTTCCTTGTCTAGTCGTTAAATGGTTTGTGAAGTTGTTTGCTTATACCAGACATTTGGAGAGTGTTTGAAAATACCTCACTTGCACTGGTGTTTCAGAGGTTGTTGCCCAATGGTTTCGCGCGGATTTTTTTGTAACCCTGTCTAGTCTTGTCCTTGTCTAGTCATTCCATGTATTGTGAGGTTGTTTGCATATACCAGACATTGGGAGAGTGTTTGAAAAGACCTCACTGGCACTTGCGTCTCAGAGGTTGTTGCCCAATGCTTTCGCGCGGAATAGGCACTGAGAGTATATAGACGAAAACATGACACAAAATCAGAAACAAACCAACGCTGAAAAAAAGATATCCGAAAATGTATATCCGATAAAGTAATACACAGACTTGCAGATAAACATGCTCTTGCAAACACACACACACACACACACACACACACACACACACACACACACACACACACACACACACACACACACGCACCATCAGCCCCACACTCTATATACAATTTTCCCACCACCCAAAAACCAAAAGAAGACGGTAAGCCGGATTTACTACGTCCCATTTTCCTTTTAGCGCCTTGATTTGCCAACACAAGGCGGGAAAGGATGAGATAAAAAAAATCAGGTAGCTCTGAATAACTTGTAGTTCTGACCGCATCTTTCCTTAATTGTCTCGTGACCTGGATGACGTGTATATTTTCTTGTGTCGCGTAAAAAAAATGTGAGGGAAGACTTAGAGAGCTTTGTACGTATAGCTGTTATGTTTTCATTTAATATTTGAACCCCTTGTTGGGTGAATGACGTCTGTAGAAGTTGTTTAGCAATACAAGGCAATAAACATGAAGAGACATCATTCACGATGGATAAGAGAATAGACAAAGGTTGAGGATATTTTGATGACTATAAAGAACATAACTAGACTTGATCACGCCATGGCATGCGCAAAACTGATCAGATAAACAACCAAAGTAACAGAGTGGCAACACACATTGTGGAAGTCAGAGTAGGGAGAGGAGCAGGCGGAGAGATGAAAGAGTATTTGCGGGAGGAGGGAGGAGTGCACTAACATCAAACAGGGAGAGGCAGAGAACACTGGAAACGGCTTTGTCCGGAGAAGGACTGGTAATGGCTGATGGCGAAGAGAGCACAAAATAATCTTTTAAAATGTGACATACCCAATCATTCGTGTAGCGTTGAGAATTAGATTATAAAAATATTTATCTTCGAGAGATTCGAGGGCCAGTATAGAATTATAGAATAATTTTAAAGCTACAAATAGAGGGACGATGGTTAGGCGGGATAAATGAAAAGAGAACAAGGAGGACAGATGAGGGGAACTTGCACATTACTGGAAGGGAAGAAAAAGAAGAGGAGTCCATGAATGGAAACGTATTGCATCAACTATTTTTCAGTGGATCCATATATAAACCGTGTTTGGAAGGATCGAGGGCTTCTAGTGGATGGTAGAATATAACGAAATCCACAAATACGACTAATGGGGAGAAAACAGCTAAACCAGACGTTGTTACTGTGTCCTTAATGCTCCGTGCCGCAACAACAGCGACTATCTCTCGAGAGTCAAAGATTATTATTGTTTTGTGAAATCATAAAAGAAAATGTTTAAATGTTGCCAGTAAAATAACAATCGTACCTGTTCCTGCCATTGTATATTCACCTGCGTTCCACCTAAAAAGCAGCAACAAAGAAAAACGTGTAAAACAAAACTGTAGTATTAAAAGTCAAAGGGATGTGGCGGGTATAACTAAAACGCTGAGGCTTTCATTATTTAAATTACTTGACATTTTAATAATTATTAAAAAAAAACATATTGCAGTATATTGTTTTAGTCATATTATTAGAGCATATGTTGTAGTCATTTCTCACACCTGGGCTCATTTAGACAAATCTTATGAACCTGAACAGAGAAATACCGCCACCTATAAATAGTCAGGAGAGAGTACTGCTAATAAACACATGTGTAGGCGGGTAGGCGGTGGCTGAATGGATAGCTAGACGGCCCCGCGTTCAGGAGGACGCGAGTTCAATCCCCGACCGGTGCCACCAAGCTGGGATTTTTCAGCCGCCGCCGAGTGCCTTAAAACTACCCACATGCTGTCCAGAAGACCACCTATCAACCCGGACTCTAAATTCTAGGATTAAAGATGAGCTCCGGGAGGGCAGCATGAGCCAATGCAAGATGGCGCCACTATAAACATTCGCCTGCGCCAGAACGGGCTGGGCCGACCAACAGGCCCCACCGGGAAGAAGCCTTGGACCGACCATCAGGAATTCAGGATCCACCGGGAAGAAGCCTACCGACGCAATAGGCTACGACGTAAAAAAAAAAAAAATAAAAAATAAAAAATGCTAAAAGACCGCTTAACCCTTTCCGGAGCATAGAGAAGACAGTCATCCTTTGGACCGCCTTCAGGCTCGCGCAGCGTCCCAGGTAACCTCATCAGGTGTGTGGGAGTAATGAGATTCAGGTTAATGAGGACGCTGATCTTCTTTTCCTCCTGACTTAGATTTGTTCCCACGCCTCACAAATAACGAGAGAGAGAGAGAGAGAGAGAGAGAGAGAGAGAGAGAGAGACTAGATATTCAACGTTATTATTTGATTGACATCCTGAAGAGACATTGTGAGAGAGAGAGAGAGAGAGAGAGAGAGAGAGAGAGAGAGAGAGAGAGAGAGAGAGAGAGAGAGAGAGAGAGAGAGAGAGAGAGAGAGAGAACTAGATATTCGACGTTATTATTAGATTGACATCCTGAAGAGACATTGATCTGATGGATATATTTGTCATTCAGACGCCCACGCCGCCATTCCTGGGTTGATATCCGGACAAGGCTTGTGGTTGTGTGTCAGCCACGTCAGCTTGGCCTACCGTATGCCTTGTCTTGTACCTCGTGTGTTGGTCAGGTGTTACGGCCTACTGATGCCCTGGAAAAAAAACTGTTTGTATCTCTACCTTTTATTCGTTATTAACACCTTCACTTGAAACCTTCTGTGAGAGAAAATCAAACTCACGTAATATATCTATGTTTGGTATGTTATTTGGTTTTCAGTATTGGGTTTGTGAAATCTGATTATATATGGACGTAATTTGAGATGGAGCAGAAAAAAAATGTATATATTGGAAGAGGAGGAAACAGAAGCTGAGAGAAGAGGGTGAAAAAGAAAAAGGAGGACAGAGAGAAAGGGAATAATGAATGAAGAATTTCAGAAACCCGTTCAGGCGTCAGCATCAGCTTCGTCTCTCTTCTCTCACTTATGGTTAATGACGAAGCTGCAAGGCCTGAGATACCATCGTCTTTATATTTTCAAGGCAAACAGAAGATGGTGATTGGTTAATGTGCTCCGGTACATAAACGTCTGGATGTTTAAGTGTTTTGCAAATGTTCTCGTTTTTTCAATTTAGTGTTACTTTTTCACAACCGGCGATGAGTAGCCAAGAGTTTATAGTTTCCGTTTTCCGCCGATAGATGGTCCTTTGCTGCCCTCCTTCGTGGTGTTGACTTTTACCGCCAGATGGCACGCACGACCAAAAAGGTTGCGCTGAACCAGGCAGTTTACGGCGGCTTCTTAAAACATTTCACAGGAGCGGACCGGCGGCGAGGCGGTGGAGGGGACTTGGGGGTATACAAAGAAAAGATTAACATAATAAAAGATCTTTGTGGAGACTAATGAATCCTCGGGACGACTCGAGTAACAAGCACAAGTTGGCTATCACATTTTTGCGTAGCCTCACTTTTAAATGCAAATAAACTCATTAATTCTTGCAGCGAACCAAGCCGCGGCGGCACTCCAGGCGAGCGAAGTTTTGTGGAGGAAGCGACCTAATGCACCCCTTGGCGAGTCCTAATGTTTTGCTCTTTTGTGTCCTTTAAGACCAGAATGGCAAGAGAATGGCAAAAACGCAAAAAAGGAGAACTCAATGGGAAGCCTTCGAAAGTTCCGGCAAGCACATTGGGGCGAGATATAAGTAGAATTGAGTCATTTTAATCTGGGTTACCGTTCTATGGCGCATTGGGGAAGCGGAAGGAAAGAAAGGGAAGCAGGGTCATAACAAGTCTATTACATTTTCTCTCTCTCTCTCTCTCTCTCTCTCTCTCTCTCTCTCTCTCTCTCTCTCTCTCTCTCTCTCTCTCTCTCTCTCTCTCTCTCTCTCTCTCTCTCTCTCTCTCTCTCTCTCTCTCTCTTCTTTTTAATACTGAAAACAAGCACCGCAGAGCAAAAAAAGAGGAAATTAAAAGCAAGACATCAAAGTCCCTCTCTCAACCCCTCCCATTGCTCTTCTCTCCCTCTCTTCCGCGGCACCAAAGACTCTTCTTGTGCTGGTTTGGGTACGTTCAGGGGGGTATGCTGGGGACGAAGACAGACAGGCACACAGACACTTACAGACCAGCACGAAAAGGCGACGATACTCCTCAGTCTATTGTTGTCGAGGCAGGGATGTTTGTGTTAGCGTCTTTGTTTGTTTAGGGTGCTTTCTCTTTGTCCTTCTATCTTTCATTCTATTTCTCATCTCTACTCTCATTTTCTGCCTCTTATTTTCCCTTATTTTCTCCCTTTGTCATTCTCTCATTCTATCTCATTCTTTAATCTTCTCACTATTTCTCTCAGTCACTCTCATTCTCTCATTCTCTCGCATATCATTAAAACTTCATCTTTATTCGTATACAATGCCCCTTTTTTCCCTTTTTTTCTTGTACGTCATCGCATCACTCGACACATTCAGGATACATTTTTATATTCCTCTTTTAAATGACGCAAAAACTGAGAACTACGTCATATGGAAACGTTTTATTTATTTATTTATTTTTTTTTATTTTTTTTACCAACGCAATGCAAAAAGAAAATGATCAGTGGTTTACGAGGTGTAATATAAAAGTTACATTCGCTTCCCGTTCTTCATAATTCATCAAGGAAGTAATTTCTCCTTTTTTTCTCTCTTCCTGGAGGTGTCATTTTTTTATTCATATCTTTTATATCATATCGGTGGTCTAATTTTTTCTTGCTTTAGATAGAATTTTAATTATATTTTTATATGCTCCGATTGCTCTTTTCTACACATTTTATATTACTCTTTTCCTATCTCCATTTTTAATGATTTTTATCATCTTTTGTTTCTTTCTTTATGTTTTCAAATATTTCCCTTACCTCCATTTCCCTTTGCCCAATTCTCCTCTCTTTCACTTCCCCGCAATCTAAACAATATCCTTTTTATTTCATGTTCGTTTTTACTGACTCCTATCCTCTCTTTTATCTATATAGTGTCCTTTTTTTTCTTTATTTATATTTCTATGGTATTTAATCGTCTCTCTCGCCATTACGTTATTCCTGAGCTTGTATATCTTTCTTTATTTCAATTTTTGTATTTTTTTTCTTTATTCTTCTGTTGGGTTACTTCTAGGATTACTTTTTTTTCTTGTCCTTTATCAGTGAAGGAATAGTGTCAGTCATCCTTTGCTGTGCTTTCTCATTCCCAGTCGCCTCACCTCCTCTCTGTAATGAGGAAGCCCGTGCAGGTAAGCGACAGGTGTGACATGGTGACCTATCAGGCAGACTCTCTCTCTCTCTCTCTCTCTCTCTCTCTCTCTCTCTCTCTCTCTCTCTCTCTCTCTCTCTCTCTCTCTCTCTCTCTCTCTCTCTCTCTCTCTCTCTCTCTCTCTCTCTCTCTCTCTCTCGTAGGATTATAGGTGAATATGTGTGTGTGTGTGTGTGTGTGTGCGTGTGTGTTCTTCAGCAGCCCGGCAGTGCCACTTTAAAGTTGACCTGGTGGTGATGATTGTGCTGGTGGTGGCGGTGATGGTGATGATAGTAGTGATGCTGATGTTTCTCGATGTATTTGTGGTGATTTTGATGATAAGGATGGTGGTGGTAATGGTGAAGAGGGTATTGGTAAGGAAGGGAAACTGTGATGCTGAATATAGACATAGTGATGATTCGATAATGGAGCTTTTTAATGGTGATAATGATGATGATAAGCGATGATGGTGAAACGGGGTAATGGTGTTAATAGGGACCGTGGTTATGGTGGTGATGGTGGTGGTGATGGTGAATATTTAGGCCGGCTACGATGATGGTGATAATTGTCGCATAATCGGGACAGGTGATGCAGGTTACGTTAATGAAGGGAGTTATTTTGACGTAGTTATATCACGTCTACTGCAGTTCTAATGAGCAATTCAGATGTGAGCATTACCTCCTAATATCAGTTATGTTTTGTGTCATGTTTACGTTAAAATATTCTGCACAGTTGTTGGAATGTCAGTAGAATGAGTCATCTATAATTACCGAGTTGTTATATCGTAATGCTGAAGATAATACTCATAATAATGATGGTTAAGAAGATATTTACCATTATAACAAATAGTTCTTATGTCACCCTCATTATAGCGCCTGAAGCATAATGATTATAAATTATGTCAAGGGCAGCAAAAGCGTTTGTGTGCTAATCTCCAAACATCAATATGAAATAAACTGAGTACTGAACACGGAGAAAATATTTACATAAGCCATGCGTTATAAAATATTCAAATTGATGCGATATTAAAGGTGACAGAAGGGAAGAAAAGGTAAAAAGAAAAAAAAATAAGTATGTACATGTACAAGGTTAAAAAAAATGACGCCAGTTTTTTAGAGAGTGCCGAGCTTACAGAGAGAGAGAGAGAGAGAGAGAGAGAGAGAGAGAGAGAGAGAGAGAGAGAGAGAGAGAGAGAGAGAGAGAGAGAGAGAGAGAGAGAGAGAGAGAGAGAGAGAGAGAGAGAGAGAGAGAGGTGCAGACAGACGTACAATAAGGCGAAGACAGACAGACCAGCAAAGAACACAGACACACAGACAAGAGTATGACACCGACAGAGAAACAAATACTAAACATACAGACTGGGACGTAAAAATACAGGTAGAGACTAACAGAAATGGAGAGAATATGGATAATGGTATAAAAGTTTGGAGACGATGATGGGAAAGAGGGAGACCGAAGAGGGTGATAGCAAAAGTTTGGTGATATGTCCCCGGGGGAAGATGTTACGTCTGTACATCTCAAAGGTTCTTAAAGGCCGCCTCATCTTCCTCTCGGGACGGTTCGACGAGCCTAAAGTATAGTTATTTCTTTCGCCCTCATAGTGGTATTATTGTTAGTGATATTGTCGATGTCGTTGTCCTCGGTGATCGTTGTTTTGGTTCTTTTGTTTTTATGTTTCCGTCTTTTCCTTGTTTTTTTTTTGTTTGTTTATCTTGCTCTTCGTATTTCTTCTTTTTATTCTTCATCTTTTTTTCTTCTTCGTCTTTTATTTCCTCCACTCTTTATTCTCCATTTTCTTTTTTCCTCATTTTTATTTCAATTTGTGTGAATGTGGATCCTCATTATTGTTTTCCATAATTTTCTTTCGTTCATTAATTATATATCATCGTTTTCTCAAACACACACACACACAGACACACACACACACACACACACACACACTGGTATCAAGGAGAGCCAGGGGCTGATAAGACTTGCCCCGCCCTCGCCACTACAAAGGAATTACGTCTTTATGTCCAGATTTTTCTTATTCCTCCCTCGCTGTCCTTCCTCTTCCCTCCGCCTTAACCCCATTCTGCTCCCTCCGCTCTCTCTCTCTTTGTTATCTTGTTTCCCTCTTTTGCTCTCCTTTCTCATCTGACATTTTTTTCGTCCTCAATTCTCTCGTTTTTTTCGTCTACAATCTTTCTTAATGTATGTTTTTCTCCTTTTCTGCCCTCTAAAGCAATTTGGGTCGTACGGATAATAAAGGGGGAGACTTAGGGAAGGAGAACACAAGTAGCAGTGAAGGTACGAAGGGAAAAGTTTAAAAGGAGGAGGAGGAGGAGGAGAGAGAGAGAGAGAGAGAGAGAGAGAGAGAGAGAGAGAGAGAGAGAGATATTGATAAGAAATGAAAGCGCCAAAGAGGAGATATTCAAATACTAAATCACCCTTCACTAAACTATTTGCACTGTCATCACTTTGCACATATGAGCCCAACCACACTGCATACAGCTACAAGCAAACCACTACCACCAGCACTTCATCTTCGGCTAACACAATTACCAGAAGCAACAATAATAATAGTACCCATAAAGTAACTACTATTTTTATCGAAACTATTACCGCTACTGTCTCTTCCGTTAGCCTGCATCCGCACTCACAGGGTTCGACCACAACTATGTAGATGATAATTATGGCGTGTTTGTGCGTCCTAATTTATGTAAATAATCCATAAATATACATTGGCTGAGGCGAGTGTGATCGACGAAACGCAGAGGACGTGGGGGGGGGGGGGGGAGAGAGAGAGAGAGAGAGAGAGAGAGAGAGAGAGAGAGAGAGAGAGAGAGAGAGAGAGAGAGAGAATAACTATTATTTATCACTGACTTTCAAAAGACTGCCTTTACTACTACTACTATTACACTAATAATGATGATAAATATAATAATGATAACAATAATAATAATAATAGTAATAATAATAATAATAATCATAATAATAATAATAATAATCATAATAATAATAATAATAATAATAATAATAATAATAATAATAATAATAATAAAAATAATAATAAAGATAATGATAATGCAGCAATGATAATACTGGCAATAATAGCAATTATATTTTTTTTTATAACTAACAAATAACAATAACTCTCTCTCTCGCCTCTTAACAGTTATCCTGTATAGTATGGCCCCAAACTTTTCCTACAAAGATAATCGGAGAACTTGATAACGGAGTCGTGGCAGCAAATCCCTCCTACTTCCTCCTCCTCCTCCTCCTCCTCCTCCTACTCGTCCTCCTCCTCTCCTCCTCCTCCTCCTCCTCCTCCTCCTCCTCATCATCATCATCATCATCATCAGCCTTCTCCTTCTCTTGTTTTACCTCCAGAGTCCACTTTTGAACACACTAGGGCCGAAAGTGTTTTAATATTGAGAGAGAGAGAGAGAGAGAGAGAGAGAGAGAGAGAGAGAGAGAGAGAGAGAGAGAGAGAGAGAGAGAGAGAGAGAGAGAGAGAGAGAGAGAGAGAGAGAGAGAGAGAGAGAGAGAGAGAGAGAGAGAGAGAGAGCTATTATGTTTGTGAGACTCAGTACTTAGAGTAACGATGAGTTACATTTCCCATAAGATTTCATGATAAGATTTTTTTCCACTTTGATATATTAATGAAAGTAAATTAGAGTAAGGCACCGAGAGCAGGCCATCCATTTTTTTTCCTTCCCTTTGATCAGACATGTCATTTCAATTTCCAGGACCGAAAATTGAAAATAAAAATGTAGTGAAATCCATTAATGCTTGTTTGCGAACTTAACATTTAGGAAATTTTGTTTACTAAATATGGAGATAACCTGCATTTTCAGTTCCTATCTGGGTTACCAAAGATTTTCCGTGATGTGGGATGACGGCTGACGTGCTCGTTCACTGACCTCTCGTCTCGGCATATGCCTCAGAGGTTGGGCAGGTATGACAGGATAAGCAGTTTGTTAAAAAGGTGTGCTGACTCTTAAAAATGACTTATCAGACTTTCATTTTGCGTCCATGTTGATTTCGATTTATCCTTATCAAATGTTTTATTTTTGTGTGTATGTATATTTTGTGGTAGTGCTGCTTTGATCTAACAATGGCTCTCGATGATGATAATGATGATGGTGATGATGATGATGATGATGATGACGACTGGATACATGCCACGTTATGAACCCCCCAAAAAGCACCCGTAAATTATTTTCTTAAGATAATGAAACAAAATCGGATGCACTTAATCATTTCTTCAAGAGATGATTGTATCCTCTTGTAGTAGTTTTTAAGTTGTAAGAAGGAGGAAACAGTAAAAGGAAGACTACGAGTAATCAAGTTAATTTGTGTGTGTTAGGTTTATTCCACTTGGCCTAATTGAATAAAAAGGGAAACATAACATTAATTTACAACAACAACAAAAAATAGTACGCCATCAGGTGCAGGAAATGCACACAAAACAAAATGATGACTGCCCAAAAATATGGAGCCTGATGAATTTTTTTTTAGTGTAAAATTACGAGGTTTACAATTTTGAAATAAAAAAAAATGCAGGTTCGGAATGTTGCAGTGAAAGTAACGAATTAGGCAAAAGTCCACACAAATGGGTTTACCCTTAATGATATTTGGTACGGGAATATAAATGACAATGTATTTTGGCTCTGGATACAACCGTTGTGCGAATAAGATTACTGTGTGTGTGTGTGTGTGTGTGTGTGTGTGTGTGTGTGTGAGAGAGAGAGAGAGAGAGAGAGGCGTGAATGCGTGTGTGTGTGTGTGTGTGTGTGTGTGTGTGTGTGTGTGTGTGTGTTTGCGTTTGTGTGTGTTTCCGAGTACGAGGCAAAACCATATATATTATTATTTCGTAGGTGCTATATATATATATATATATATATATATATATATATATATATATATATATATATATATATATATATATATATATATATATATATATATATATATATATATATATATATATATATATATATATATATATATATATATATATATATATATATATATATATATATATATATATATATATATATATATATATATATATATATATATATATATATATATATATATATATATATATATATATATATATATATATATATATATATATATGGAATTACGTTGATCTGATTTTCTCCTTTGGCGAAAACACAATTGTAAACGTGATGGCGACTCCCCTGACTCCGTTCTCAGGCTCACAATTACGTGTTTCTATTTCGTCAGCAAAACGAAATGCTCGAATTTAAAAATGAAAGCCGATATAATGTAGGTGGCATCAAATTAAACTTAATGACGGTAATTAATCTCTGTCCCACCCTGGCAGTCCTTCCAGCGAGGCATCATTAATAACCTCTTTTAATTAATGATGTTCGTATAATGATGCCTCCATCAGGGTACTGCATCGACCCGCGCCTCCGTCTTGATACCCTTCGCTCATCCCTTCGCCTCCCCATCTAGACCCCTCCTTCCCCGCCGGCCCCAGTCTTTACATCACTTTCCCTCTGCCTCACCTTCCCCAATTCTCAACTCTTCCCTCCCTTTTCCGCTAGCCCAAGTGTTTACATCACTTCTCTGCCTCACCTTCCTCAATTCTCAACTCTTCCCTCCCTTTTCCGTTAACCCAAGTGTTTACATCACTTCTCCTGTGCCTCAGCCTTCCCCATTCCTCTTCTTTTCTTCTTCTTTTGACCTGTAATGCTTTGTATCGCTTCTTAGGTCCTCCTCGTCTCGGTCTCCCTACTCTTTTCTCCCTCTTCGCTAGCTCCAGTCATTCCATCACCTCCCTCTGCCTCAGCTTTCTTCAGTCTTTTCTACTCCTCCCTTCTCTTCCTTCGCCTGCCTCAATCCGTTCCAGTTACTCCAGCGCTCCCCTTACCTGTCTTTCCCACTGTAGCTTTCCAATTTCGTTCTCCATCCTCCCAATCATCTCTGTCCTCTCCATTCCTCCCCTTCCGTTTAAGTCTTTCCCAGCCTCCTCTTGCCTTCACTCTGCTTTGCTTCTACATCCCGTTCCATGCATTCGTTTGTCTAACTCTTGCTCTCCTATGCCAGCCTTACTTTTCCAAGAATGTTAAAGTCGGACTGCATTGACCCCGCACGACTCGTTAAGGAATGAACTATAAGGAATGAAACCTCTCCTGCCCTCGATGGTCATACTAGCAGGGAATAAGGTACAAGCTCCAGTAAAATCCCCTTACCAATAATTTTCAACTTTATGGTCGAACTATATAAAACAAAGCCGGTTTTGTTATATAATTCAAGGTGTAATGAAGGAACTCACGGGGAAGATATCAAATTTCTGCTTTTCGAGTCGTATTTTTTCCACAATATCTGTAGTTGTGATATTTTGTTTGTTTCAGTTATTTTGTTTCATGTGGTATCGTGTCACTCTTGTTTCCTGACCCTCACTCTCGTTTCCTGACCCTGACTTTCGTTTCCTGACCCTCTCACTCTCGTTTCCTGACCCTCCCTCACTCTCGTTTCCTGACCCTCTCAGGCTAAGGTCACGACCCCCGCTTGCTCCGGCTTGCGTCCACGCTCTCACACCATACTTCCGTGATTTAGTGTTCACCGTGATTCCGTGATTTAGTGTTCCCCGTGATTCCGTGGTTTAGTGTTCACCGTGATTCCGTGGTTTAGTGTTCACCGTGATTCCGTGATTTAGTGTTCCCCGTGATTCCGTGATTTAGTGTTCCCCGTGATTCCGTGGTTTAGTGTTCACCGTGATTCCGTGATTTAGTGTTCCCCGTGATTCCGTGATTTAGTGTTCCCCGTGATTCCGTGGTTTAGTGTTCACCGTGATTCCGTGATTTAGTGTTCCCCGTGATTCCGTGATTTAGTGTTCCCCGTGATTCCGTGATTTAGTGTTCCCCGTGATTCCGTGGTTTAGTGTTCACCGTGATTCCGTGATTTAGTGTTCACCGTGATTCCGTGGTTTAGTGTTCACCGTGATTCCGTGATTTAGTGTTCACCGTGATTCCGTGATTTAGTGTTCCCCGTGATTCCGTGGTTTAGTGTTCACCGTGATTCCGTGGTTTAGTGTTCACCGTGATTCCGTGATTTAGTGTTTCCCGTGATTCCGTGATTTAGTGTTCCCCGTGATTCCGTGGTTTAGTGTTCACCGTGATTCCGTGATTTAGTGTTCCCCGTGATTCCGCGGTTTAGTGTTCACCGTGATTCCGTGATTTAGTGTTCCCCGTGATTCCGTGGTTTATTGTTCACCGTGATTCCGTGATTTAGTGTTCACCGTGATTCCGTGATTTAGTGTTCACCGTGATTCCGTGGTTTAGTGTTCACCGTGATTCCGTGATTTAGTGTTCACCGTGATTCCGTGATTTAGTGTTCCCCGTGATTCCGTGATTTAGTGTTCCCCGTGATTCCGTGGTTTAGTGTTCACCGTGATTCCGTGATTTAGTGTTCACCGTGATTCCGTGATTTAGTGTTCACCGTGATTCCGTGATTTAGTGTTCACCGTGATTCCGTGATTTAGTTCACCGTGCTACCGTGATTTAGTGTTCACCGTGATTCCGTGATTTAGTGTTCACCGTGATTCCGTGATTTAGTTCACCGTGATTCCGTGATTTAGTGTTCCCCGTGATTCCGTGGTTTAGTGTTCACCGTGATTCCGTGATTTAGTGTTCACCGTGAATCCGTGATTTAGTGTTCACCGTGATTCCGTGATTTAGTGTTCACCGTGATTCCGTGATTTAGTTCACCGTGATTCCGTGATTTAGTGTTCACCGTGATTCCGTGGTTTAGTGTTCACCGTGATTCCGTGATTTAGTGTTCACCGTGCTACCGTGATTTAGTGTTCACCGTGATTCCGTGATTTAGTGTTCACCGTGATTCCGTGATTTAGTGTTCACCGTGATTCCGTGATTTAGTTCACCGTGATTCCGTGATTTAGTGTTCACCGTGATTCCGTGATTTAGTGTTCACCGTGATTCCGTGATTTAGTTCACCGTGATTCCGTGATTTAGTGTTCACCGTGATTCCGTGGTTTAGTGTTCACCGTGATTCCGTGATTTAGTGTTCACCGTGCTACCGTGATTTAGTGTTCACCGTGATTCCGTGATTTAGTGTTCACCGTGCTACCGTGATTTAAGTGTTCAACAAGTGTACTGTGCAATCTTTATACGTCATCGAGGACTTTAACTGTAATTGATATTTCTTGAAGAGGCTGTACATCGTTCATCGGTAACTTCATTGTCGCCTCACTGCTGAGCAGACATTACCGCCGCTGTGGGACGATAAGTGTTATAATTTTACTGCTACCCGTACCTGTCACAGGGCAACAAAGTAAAGTATTTCAACAACACCACATACGCTGTTTAAACACAAACCCGAGTGATACATTATTACTTATTATAACGAGTATTTTATTTCTTTTATAACTAAAGTAAACGGTCAGATCACAACTCACTGTATATTCCTGTTCGTTGCCAATTGCCAATCGTTCCTGAGCCCCGCCCTATTTATTCCCAGGGGTATAATTACTCCCGGTACCGCCCGTTAAGTCTGAAATTTTCCGGGATAAGTGAGGTCGGCTAATCTTTTCACCGGCATTCCCTCACCAAGACAGTCAGGTGTACGCGGTCAGTTTCTCAGGTGTTCACACACCCGCCCATATCCCACAGCCACCGAGGACTTAACGAAGGAAGCCACCCGGCACTCCTTGAATAATCCTAAAATTGCCAGGGTCAACACAAGTGTCTCTATTTTAATCACCTTTCCTATTCCCCTTTCTCCGCCCTTACCCATATTTCCTCCTCCTCCTCCTCCTTTAACTATTTCCTCCTCCTCCTCCTCCTCTAACTCCTCCTCCTCCTCTAACTATTTCCTCCTCCTCCTATAACTAAACAAGCCTCTCTGCCGTCCAACTAATTACCTCCCCGCGGGACCTGGCCCGACCCCTACCTAACTTCTACCAGGTGTTCAGTTGTATTCCTTCCTGGTATTCAGTAAGCCACCCACAGGTTTCTAAATATATCGTAACTGTAAAGTTTCTAGCTACAGAAAAAAAAAAGAGGAATTGTAACCATGCCCAAATATTTCACTTGCGTTAATTGTTCGCAGAAATTTGCCGCGATCCACTTCCACCTCGGCGAGTCTAAATGTAAATATTGTGTCTTGGATTCGCGTATCCAGGCACTTAGCTCGATAAATAATGATCTGAAGCGCTCAAATGCCCTGCTATGGGATAATGTGACGTCATTCCCCGCCCTTCCCACTCCTGCTACCTCCTCCTCAACCTCATATTCTGACGTTCTGACCCAACCACATATCTCCTCCTCTGCCTCGCCTGAACATGCCTCCACCCTTATTCCTTCCGCCCCATCCACCACCCTTCCAACCTCATCCACCCCTATCCCCACTACCACTCCCTCCTCCCCCACTCCCTCTTCCTCTCCCTCCACCACTCTAGACTCCTCCCCTATCCTCATCACCACTCCATCTTCCCCTTCCACATCCAACACGATATCCTCTGTCTCGCCTCTGAACCCGCTTCCATCCCTACCACTCCTTCCATTCCATACACCCCCCTTCCTACCTCATCCACCTCCATCCACAGTACCACTCCCCCTTCTCCCGCTCTCCCATCCTCTCCCTCCACCACCTTAGACTCCTCCCCTATCATCATCACCACTCCATCTTCCCCTTCCACCTCCAACACGACCTCAACCTCCTCCTCCTCCACTTCTGATACCACATCCCCCTCCCTACACACCTCACCCTCCACCCTTCCCCAACCACCCACTACTGTCACTACCACCACTTCCAAACCCACCTTCGCCCGCGCTCCCTCTTGTACCTCGCGCCCTTCAAAAAGAAATCACAAGACCATTCTCCCAGCTGTCACTTGTACGAACCAGACGCTATTTCCTGGCATGGACAAACTGACTACTAGAGTCAACTTAGTTGGCGACAGTCTGCTGAGAGGCCAACTTACGGAGTTTTGCTGTCGGAATACATTGACACGGCAGCGTTTCTGTATCCCCGGAGCCAAACTGGACGATATTGAATTAGCTGTCGATGCAGTTTCAGTAAATGCGAAGGACGACACAATGTATCTGGTCCATGCGTGAACCAACGACCTTCAGTCAACTCAACCTCAGGACCTGTTAGCAAAATACCGTCAAGTCAGTCGGAAATACAAGACTAAGTCCCCTCACATCATCGTCTCTGGGATTCTACCGAGAGTCAATACGTTCGCTGGATTTAACAGTAAAATGTACGGCGTAAACACTAGTCTAAAGCAGTTATGTAACGATGAAGGCGTAGCGTTCACGAGTGCGTGGCATCACTTCAATCAGCGCCCAGATTTGTTTTGGGAAGACGGACTCCACCTGAACGAGGTTGGTTCGGCGCGGCTTGGAAGGCTTCTGAACGAGGCAGTTGAAAGCTTCTCGAAAAGCTATTCAAAAAACTGCAGGCGAGGACAAGGCAAAGGCAACCCTTGATCAACCGAACCGTAGCGTCGATGCGGCTTGCAAGAAACTGTGTAACCAACGACGCCCCCGACAAGCGAACTCATTCAACACCACGCGGCCAAACCAGGAGTCACATTTCCATTTTGTACACAAATGCACGCAGTCTATTACCCAAAAAGAACGAAATTAGAGCGTATATTGTAACTGAGAAACCTGATGTGGTAGCCATCACAGAGACTTGGGCCAACTCTGCACATCTAGTTCCTGAACTGTCATTTCCCGGGTACGAAAGCTTCCAAAAAAAATCGATTACACAAGAAAGGAGGAGTAATTTGCTACGTAAAAAGTACACTCCCTGCCATAAAAATAGACAAACAGGACGCAGAGAGTTACGACCCCGTTTATGTGAAAATAACCGCGAATAATAAGAAACTAACACTTGCGACCGTATACAGGCCTCCAAAACAAGAGGCAGCTGACGACACTGCCCTGTACGAAGAGCTTCACTCTTTAACACAAAGCAAAGAAGCAATAATAATTGGGGACTTTAATTACCCTAACATTGACTGGGGATTGATAACTGGAGATCAAGAGGGTAACAGGCTTATAGGAATGATGGAGGATTCGTTCCTCACTCAAGTTGTAACTCAACCGACAAGAGAAAATAATCTGCTGGATCTGGTATTAGTAAGCGACCCCGACCTCATTCGCGACTGTGAAGTTGGTGAAAAAATTAACGGTTGCGATCACCACTTAATCCGTTTCAATGTCAACATACGTCACAAATTCGTAGACAATCCGTCAGTGATACCAGACTACAAAAAAGCAAATTTCAACCTAGCCCGTGACCTGCTTCCCTCTGCGACCTGGGACCAACTTCACCTAACTGACAATACAATCGACAACGTGTGGAACAACTTCAAAGATAAGCTTTTGCAGGTAGAGAAGGCTACAATGCCTACGAAACCCAGGCGAGCAAATGGTACCGTGGATCCACCGTGGATGACCACAGAAATAAAGAGGGCGGTAAACTTAAAAAAAAGGAATTATAACCTGATGAAAGATAACGACACGGCCGAAGCCCGTACTCAGTGCCACAACAGCCTCAGAGCTTGTCGCACCCTTATTCGGAGTAGTAAACGCAACTACGAAAAACAAATAGCGCGTGACATCAGAACAAACTCAAAAAAATTCTTCACATACATCAGATCGAAAAAGAAAGTAAAATCCAATATTGGTCCCCTGACAGATGAGACTAGATCTGTAACTCAGGACAGTTAACAGATGGCCAGAATCCTCAACAATAACTTCGCATCCGTATTCACAGTCGAGGACATCGAAACCATTCCCGAGAGTCCTGACCCGCCGAGGGAAATCACGCCCCTGAAAATTGACTCAATATGTGACCAAGAAGTGAAAAAGTATTTGGACAAACTCGACACGAACAAGTCAACGGGACCCAACGGTTTGTCCCCGCGGTTATTAAAAGAGCTTAAACAACAAATACTTCAGCCACTCACTAACAAATTCGACCAGTCTGTTCAACTGAACAAGGTCCCGGAAGACTGGAAGATGGCGAACGTAACACCGATTTTCAAAAAAGGAGACAAAAGCGTTGCATTAAACTACAGGCCCATAAGTTTGACATCAGTGGCAGGAAAAATACCCGAAAAGATTATTAGAGACAAACTTGCCAAGTTTCTAGAAGACAATAATGTAATCTCCGACACCCAGCATGGCTTCAAAAACAAGCGCTCCTGCCTAACGAATTTATTAGACTTCTTCCAAGGTATATATAAGAACTGGGAAGCCCACATCCCCAGTGATGTTATATACCTAGACTTTCAGAAAGCTTCCGACTGAATAAGAGATTGGCTCACCGGCAGAAAACAACGAGTACTACTAAACGGACAGCCTTCCGATTGGCTTCCAGTCACTAGTGGAGTGCCTCAAGGGTCAGTGCTGGGACCCATTCTCTTCACCATATATATCAACGACCTCGAATCAGGACTGAAATCAACAATATCGAAATTTGCTGATGACACCAAGGTGGGTGGAAAGGCCCTCACAAAGACCGACTGCGAAATCATTCAGAAAGACCTCAATCACATTATCGAATGGTCGGAAAAATGGCAAATGTCCTTTAATGTTGACAAATGCAAAGTCATGCACATTGGGCCCAGAAATAGTAACCACACATACATCATGAATGGGAAACCTCTGCAAACGATGCAGGAGGAAAATGATCTTGGAGTCACTATCAACAGTGACCTGAAACACGCGAATCACTGTAAAAAAGCCTACAACAAAGCCAACACTATGCTCGGGTTCATAGCGAGGAACTTCGAGTGTAAAACGCCAGACGTGATGCTAGCCCTGTATAATTCCATGGTAATACCGCACCTCGAGTATACAGTATAGTTCTGGTCTCCTAATTACAGAAAGGACATTGATTTACTGGAAAGGATTCAACGACGCGCCACGAAGATGATACCAACCGTACGAGGAACGACTCAAGCGACTCAATCTCTTTACATTGGAGAAAAGACGCCTGCAAGGGGATATGATTCAAGCCTTCAAGTATATGAAAAAATTCAATAACGTCGATTACTCCAAATTCTTTGAACTGCAAACCAACCTAAGAACTAGAAATAATGGTTTACCCATTCAGTCTAGTCGATGTAACACAGACATCGGGAGGAGTTTCTTTTCAAACCGAGTCATCCGTCACTGGAACAATCTTCCTTCAGAAGTAGTAAATGCGAATACCATCAACTCCTTCAAATATAGAATTGACCGTCACTTCGCTGCGTCAGGAGTGAACTGAATATTGAGGTGCTTTCATCGGCTCCTCAATATCGAGGTGCTTTTCATCTGCTCCTCAATGTCGAGGTGCTTTCATCTGCTCCCCAGGCCCCAAGTGGCTGTCGAGCAGATTAAATCACCAAAGCGGGCAACCTCGTAATGAGCCAATAGGCTTTCTGTTGCCTGCACTTCCATGTTTCCATGTTTCCATGCTTCCTGCCCTCGATGGTCATACAAGTAGGGAATAAGGTACAAGCTCCAGTAAAATCCCCTCACCAATAATTTTCAGCTTTATGGTCGAAATATATAAAACAAAGCCGGTTTTGTTATATAATTCAAGGTGTAATGAAGAGACTCACGGGAAAGACATCAAATTTCTGCTTTTTGAGTCGTATTTTTTCCACATTATCTGTAGTTGTGATATTTTGTTTGTTTCAGTTATTTTGTTTCATATGGTATCGTGTTTCATTTGTGTTCTGTGTTTCATCTCAAAACAGTAATCAACAACCGTGCGCGTCTCCGTTGATTGTTTCGTTCCCCCGCTTGTCTCCGCCTCGTCAGCACTTCATCTCGTGCCTGCAACTTTCTCGGCTCTTCTTAACTCGTACACAGACCTCATCTCTTGCCGCCTCGCCTCTGTCCCTCACCCCGTCCCTGCTGTCTTCCCTTGCCCTGCCTTATCCTATATTTCCTTGCCTTACCTTATCTTACCTTATCTTACCCTGCCTTTCTTTATATTGCCTTGCCTTACTTTAGCTTACCTTGCCATACTGTATTTTATCTTGCCCGATTTTACCTTGCCTTACCCTATCTTACCTTGCCTCATCCTATCTTAAATTGCCTTATCCTATGTTACCTTGCCTTATCCTATGTTATCTTGCCTTATCCTAACTTACCTTGCCTTACCCTTTCTTTCCTTGCCTCACCCTATCTTACCTGATACTGTTTTACCTTGCCGTAACTTGCCTTGCCTTATCTTGCCTTGCCTTACCTGACCGTCTGAATTGCGGCTCGCAATCGAGAGTCAATCTTGCGTGACCATAAAGGCCCCAGGAATGTAAAAAGAATGTTTTTTTTTGTTGATGTTGTTGGCGAACTCGTGCTCAGGCTCCACTATTGGTGACGGAGGTAATAACTAAGTTATGCTACGGTTGACGGCCTTCGTGCTAGGTAGTGTGTGTGTGTGTGTGTGTGTGTGTGTGTGTGTGTGTATGTGTATTTCAGGTTGTAGCTGTTGTTGTGGAATACTTCTGTCTGTAAGGCATTTGTTTTTATGAATGCATCATTGTGTTGGGGCCGCGTGTGTCGGCGTGGGCGTCAACGAAGTCGGTGGCCAGAAGTTTTTACAGCTTCAAACATGTTATTTCACGTGGCTCAGGCTGACCGATCCATATGTGCTAACTTAAGAGAGTGTACAAAAAACAGGGAGTTGGAACATTCAGTACGTTAAGTGCTATTGAAAAGTACTTCTGATAATTATGTCGATTTGCAAAAGTTCATAAAATGACAATAAAACGTGGTACAACAGTGATTCGAGGTGGACGACCTCGTGAGATTTTATAGGATTTTATAGCAAAACACTTTGTCATTCAAGTGCAGCCTCGTAGCAAAATGCCTGAATCAATTGTTTATTTCTTATTGAAAATGGATATTATATTCTCAGGACACAGTACAGCCAAAGAAGTGGTTATGCTGCTCAGGGTGTGTAAAGAGACTCAACCTGAAAATGTGAAAAGACGGAGTGGAGTGTCGCTTTAAAAGAATGGAGGACGAAGAATGGCCGTGAAGGAAAAAAATAAGGGACACCCAGGAAAGAGCAATGCACCCACCTCAAAGGCAAAACTCAAGCATGGATGAGTCTAACGGTCCTCCTCTCCTTATCCTTCAATCCCCCGCATCCCTGCCTCCACCTCAGCCGTCACCCTCACAACACACGCCCCAAGACCACCACCCAAAGTCAGGGAGGACGCATGACATCAAACGATGCGCGGACCACACTCAAGGCAGGGTGAGCCGGGCGCGTGTGTGGCCAGACATGTGTCCCTGCGAATGTTCTTTTTTTTTCTGGGGGCGCTGCGCAAAAACTCATTGGCCCACTCACCCAATTCTCACGGCGGGGGAGGCGCTTGTCTCATTTAACTTTGTCCGCCTCTGACCCTACCCGGCGCGACCCCTCCACCTGCTGCTGCTGCTGCTGTGTGTGTGTGTGTGTGTGTGTGTGTGTGTGTGTGTGTGCTTTTAATCTTAACTTTCTCGCGGCTCCTGAAGTTAGTCGGGAGCAAAATGGATTACACTGAGTATATCATCTTCCCGGGCGAGCGAGACGAGGTGCCGGAGACGTGTGTGTGTGTGTGTGTGTGTGTCATTGTATATGTGTCAGTGTGTGTTAGTGTGTATGTTTTGTGTCTCAGGTGATTGTTATTACCTATGACCCACTTTGTGTGTGTGTGTGTGTGTGTGTGTGTGTGTGTGTGTGTGTGTGTGTGTGTGTGTGTGTGTGTGTGTGTGTGTTTTGGGGGGTATGCATACATGTAAACACCAGGACACACGCCACAATATCCGTAAACGAACATAGTGGACTCAATATTCGGACATAACCTGGGTGGGAGTTTAAGGTAGGTAGTTAGCGCCCTAATTACACACACTACCTGCGTCACGTAAGATGGTGAACTGGCAACTTAGCGCCATGCCACCTTGCGCTTCTTATTAGCCGTACAGATTATAGGTCCTTACTTGCATTCGTCAGGCACCTATCATACTTTTCATCTTCTTTTCATCAACAAGTAAATTACAAGTTAGCGAGCGAGGAGGGGAAGAACACGGCGTTACCTTCATTACGCAGCACAGTTATACCTTTGTTGTCCCACGCGTTCCTGCCTGGTGTCCTTTCATTAAGTCGTCTCATTTACATAGGCCACTCACCCCGCCGCATGTGACCTCCTTGCAGTGAAGACTCGGTAAAAAGTGACCGAGAATTCGAGCAGTCTGCTATTTAAAATATCCTGTTTCTGCTTCGTGTCCTGGTTTCGTTCCAAGAAGATAATTGTTCCCTCTTTCTAGTTTTCCTTTGGGGGATATGTAATTTTTGTCTTATTATCACCCGGATCCTGGTGTGTGGGAGAAATAAATGAATATCTGATATGTTTGGTAAATATAGATAATGAGAGGAAAACAGACACATACTGGAAGATTGACAGACTGGCAGAGAGACAGACAGACAGGAAGACAAACAAATTAGCAGGTCGACAGGTACACAGGTATAGATGAAATAAAAACACAAACTGCCAGATTCAAGGCCATGCAATATTGTTAGTATAAAGAAACAAGAACTAAACTTAATTTGACGCCGCACAGTTGCTCGATAGACCTGTCAATGACCGCTTTGAAATCCGACCACTGCATGAAGGCGGAGAGCGGGGAGTCAGCGAGTCCTGCCTTGATCCATATTCTTAAACACTTAGTCGCCCAGCCATACATATTTGACACTGTTTTCCTAGGAGTTTTAGGCATTTTCATGGGTAGTTTAGTGACCCTGGTGGTAGTTTGCCCCTTCTTCTGTACCGTGAGTAGTAACAAATGTACGGAAGTGGGGGTAGCTGAGTGGGGGGGGCACGGAAGTGGGAGGCGGGGGGGTCAGCGGGGGGTTGACAGAAGAGGGGGCAGCTGGACTAACTCTGACTCTGACTAACGTACGGAAGTGGGGGTCCGGCAGCGGGGGAGTGACGGGAGTGGTGGTAGTACGGTCAGCGGGGGAGTGACGGAAGAGAGGGTGGCCAGCGGGGGGGTGACGGAAGAGGGGGTGGTTGAGGGGTTAAGATATTTGGGTAAAGATTGATATCTACGAAACGGCATGAGCCCTCTCCTCTGGTCATGTGAGATAAGATCGCGGAAAAAAGGGCTCGAATGACCGCAAGATTATAATCACGGAAAAGGGTAAAGACATTAGGTCAATGACCTGGGTGGAATATACACCGCCCACCTGCTCCCCGGCGTCTTATTCCCCCCCCCCCCCACACACACACACACACACACATATTCAGTGCTATATAAGCATCATACTTTAATAGTTGCCATCATTAATAGAGTTTCCGCTATGGCGGAGACATTCAGAGAACCTTCTTGATATTTTCCAATACCCTGCGCGCATAATAGTTGTAGAATATAGCAACTCCGGAAAATCGGAACTTGTACAGCAGCTTATACTGAAGTATCATGAAAAGTTAAAAAAAATTGTCATATGTGGCTTAACGTCTCATCCTCTTCAAAGAAATAAAGAAATAGGACCTAAAGTTATAGTGTCGTCTGAAATAATTGATCCAATTGCCAATGAGGATACGTTTGATCAGAGAGGGACATTGTATGTACTTGACGATATTTTCATTGATGCTGTAAGGAACAAAATTGTGGTTGATGCTTTTACTCGTGGACGGCACAACAATATTTCATACATATTTATCACTCAAAATCTATATATGGGTGGAAAGCGTGCAAGGAATATTAGTCTGAACTGTTCTCATTTCCTCTTGTTAAGACTGCGCGATTTATCTCAAATTCACTGTCTGGGCAGACAAATATTCGGAAAAGAGAA
>NC_066513.1:18114183-18191683 GCF_024679095.1 Eriocheir sinensis | reverse complement strand
TGTGTGTGTGTGTGTGTGTGTGTGTGTGTGTGTGTGTGTGTGTGTGTGTGTGTGTGTGTGTGTGTGTGTGTGTGTGTGTGTGTGTGTGTGTGTGTGTACGAGAGGGAAGGAGGAGGTAAAATGGTTTAGAAACGACCCCCAGAAGGCGCGGTCTCTCAGATCCATTTAGATAGTCACATGCCGTTTCGTTGATATCAATCTTTACCCAAATATCTTAACCCTTCAACTACCCCCTCTTCCGTCACCCCCCCGCTGGCCACCCTGTCTTCCGTCCCCCCCCCCGCTGACCGTCCTACCCCCACCCCCGTCACCCCCCCGCAGCAGTACCCCCACTTCCGTACCCTAGCCCGAGAGGGGGGTTGGGGGGGAGGGGAGGGGATTGGGGGGGGGGTGAAAAAGTGAAAGATGTGGAGGGGGTCCAGCTACCCCTCTTCCGTCATCCCCCCGCTGACCCCCCCTGCCTCCCACTTCCGTGCTCCCCCCCACTATACTACCCCCACCTCCGTACATTTGTTACTACTCCGTGAATCTAAAAAAGTACTCATAATAACACGATTGATATCCCTTTTTGGCCTTTGGAAATAGTTGATGTGAGAGGTGGAAGCGACTGAGAATACCGACTATAGCCTTAAAATGTTATGATAATGCTCAGGGGAATGACGATTGTGCGGATGTTGGCTTTACACGGGCACTCCTCCCACTCTTCATGACTTCCTTCTGTTTTTTCTTTCTTTCATTTTTCCTTGTTTTTATGTACATATATCTGTCTATCTGTATCTGCCTCTCCCTCCTCTTGACGGTTTGTTTAACTTAAAGTGGCGTGTGTCAAGTGTGTGAGCCATGGCATTGGTGAGATCTTCAAGGGAACTTATCATGAAATACATACATCACACCCTTATTGATAAAAGGCGCCATAAATCTCACACCCACGTGATATATATTTCTTCTCCGCCACTCCCTTAACGCGCAGGAAGCTGGAGATGTTTGAACTACGAAGAATATTATTATTTGAATGTAAATCTGAGGTCAACACATTAACTTACTCTTCTTGATGCAAAACGTAGATACGCTTTCTTTCCTTTCATGTAAATATTGCTATTTGAAATTGCAAGAAATAATAATGTAATGAATGCTGCTATTAGTTTTTCCGATCGTAGGTTTCCGTTAACCATATTAAATAATTAAGCAGTGTACTTTATTGATATATTATGTAAGCTTGTATATATATTTTTATTCATGGTTTTCTTCCGGTATTAATATCTTTCTAAATTCTCTGAATCGTTCTCGGTCATTGCATCTTATGCTGTATTCTTTGCACGAACAGTAATCTCCTGCTATTTTTTTCCTCTTTTTCTAGACTCCAGTTTTCTTGTATATTTTTTTATTCAAGGTTTTCTTTTTTTAATATATTTGTTAACCCTCTAAAAAATAGTTGATCGTCATTGCATATCTTTGGCTTTCTCTGCAGGAACAGTACTCCCCTCCTGCAATTTTTTATTTTTTCTCTTCTGCTTTTGTTAGTCTGCAGTCTGCTTGTATTTATTTTTCAATTCAAGGTTTTCTTCCGTTATTAATATCTTTGTTAATTCTCAGAAAAAAGTAGTCGGTCATTGAATCTCCGGCTATTTTCTTTGCAGGAGTAGTGATCTTTTGCAACTTTTCCTTTTCCCTTAGTTATCCTCTGGTCTGCTTTTTATATATTTTTTTTTATAATTCAAGGTTTCCGCTGTTATTATCTTTGTTAATCTTCCGAAAAATAGTTGGCCACTGCATCTCCGGTTGTTTTCTTTGCATTAATAATCTTATCCTGCAAAGCATTTTTTTCTCCTTTTCTATCCTCTGGTCTGCCTTCGCTCACCCTTATAAGAAAATACATGTTCCGAGGCATGACCTGCACCGCCAAGCTGCCCCCCGAGACACACTGACCTCCGTCCACCCTTGTTGTTGGCGTCCCGAGCACCGCCATAAACCCTCGCTTATGATTAAAGGCAGTAAAGGCCTATTCGGGAGGTCGTTTGCACGGTACTACCCAAGGCCTGCTCATCCCCTTACTCCTGCTGCTTCTGCTGTTGCCTCCGTTCCTACTCGCCTTGCATCACTCTTTTTTTACTCCTCTCCTGCTGCTTCTGATTCCTCTTTTTCCTTCTTTCGTTGCATCTCTTTTTTTTTTTTTGTCCTCGCGTCTTTGTTCCTGTCCATGCTGCTTTTTTTCCCTCTCTGCTCCTGTTTTTAGTGCGTTTTTTTCCTTTTTTTATGGGTTCTTACTGCTCTAGCATCTGTTTTTGCTCTTTCTCTTTCTCGCGTCTTTGTTTTTATCCATGCTGATGTTCTTTTTCTCTCTGCTGTTTTTTTCTGCGTTTTTACTTATCGTTTTTATTTTCTTCTATAGCGGTTTTTGCTGCTGTTGCATTTGTGTTTGGTCATTTCGTTACTGCTCGTTATTCTCATTTCGCCTCTGCCCCAACCCTTGCTGTTGCTGCTTCCGCTTTTTCATGTTTCTCTTCTTTTCTCTCTTTTACAGCAGCTCCCATCCCTGTTTCTTCTGTTATTTTCTTTACTTATTCCTTCGTCCCTTTCTCCTGTGTCATCCTACCCGTGCTTTTACTGTTCCCGGTTCTGCAATTATGTTTTTTCATCTTCCTTCATTCCCTCCATCTCCTCCTCCTCCTCCGCCATCCTGCAGCTTTCCTCCTCCTGTCCTCCCTTCGTGTCTTCAGGCGCAGGCCCCAGGCACGGCCCACTAGGGGAGGAGCGGCGCCCCTCACATGGGAGCCGAGATAATGGCTCATGAATTGTGCCAAATTGTTGGTTGGTGGAGACCCGTCAGCCGGGGCGCGGGGAGAACACAGGCTTGAGAAGGATCACTCCACCACCAAAGGCACCACCTCCACCCACCACGACTCTATTTATCACCTTCACCAGCTCCAAAAATAGTAAACTCCATCACTGCTAATAACAACAACTCTTAAGAAGCAGGAACAGTAAAGGCAAAAATAAGACATCCTCAATGAAACAAGGAACAGCAACAACCAAACAAAACAATGACTACCACCATCAACATCAACAATAACACCGCCACAAAGAGTAACCTCCGCCACCACTACTAATAACAACTACAAAACAGCAAGAACAACAAATACAAAAAACACCGTCAAGAATAATGTTAATCAACAGCAGCAGCAACCCACTCTAGCAAAGACAAGCAGTAAACAACAACAACAATAACGCCGCCACAAAGAGAACCTCCATCACCACCGCTAACAACAACAACAACAACAACAACGGAACAGCAGAAACACAAAACAAGAAAAAATCAGTAAACAGTGTCAACAAAAACAACCAACATCAGTAGCAACAACAACAGGAGCAGCAGGAATAGCAATTTTTCCACCACATCTATCACCACCACCACCATTACCATCACCAGTACCAAGACAACAACATTATTTTCTTCTCTTGAATGAAGCATCAATTGTCCTACTCGTATTTTCTTGACCTTCCGATATTTTCACGGGTTGGAAGTCTTCAGAATTATTACTGTACTACTTGAAGGTAACAGTGCTAACGTTAATTAAAGTGGTCATATGTATAATAATTGAAGGTAAAATGTTATCCTACAGAGGTTCAAATAATTAGTTTATAAACCTTGAATAACCTCATTGTCAATATCTTTTATTCAACACATCGACACACGGTTAAAACATATCGAGAAGTGTGTGTGTGTGTGTGTGTGTGTGTGTGTGTGTGTGTGTGTGTGTGTGTGTGTGTAGACGGTGAAGAAAGTGGAGAAAAATCATCGGCCCCAAGAAGGCTCACCAATATTTTACTGTGACATAAAAATGGAATTGTCTAAAATCGCTGATGAGAGGAAATTGTCACGGTCTGAGAGTCGAGGCGTAAGTTATGATACGACCTATAGACAGCAGTGAGAGAGAGAGAGAGAGAGAGAGAGAGAGAGAGAGAGAGAGAGAGAGAGAGAGAGAGAGAGAGAGAGAGAGAGAGAGAGAGATTAAGAATACTACTTTTATCATCCTCTTTCAGTAATATTACATCGAAAATTATTATAAAGTGATGCAATTACATAGACAAACGGCGACCAGCATTTTATAGGCGAGGAAAAACGAAACTTCAAACAACCGCGCATCAAAGTTTCGTCTACAAAACATTGCAGCAACTTGTTTGTTTGTCTTTTTTGTATTTTATTTAATCTCCTTATGTTAAACGATGCACGTACGCCTGAATAAACACACACACACACACACACACACACACACACACACACACACACACACACACACACACACACACACACACACGTAATCATCGGTGCCATCGGGAAAACAAATGAGTTTACCTGTCTCATCGCTATCACAATATTACCTGTCCCATTTTCCGCTCCACCTGTTTTTTCTTCATTCCATCGCCCAGGTAATGGCAGGTAGTCTACTATTTTTGGGGGGTCCCGTTCTCTATTTTCTCTTCATATCATTAGTCTATCTTACTTCCCTTGCTATATTTAAAACTAACCTAGCTCAATATGGCGTAGTTTATTCTCTCCATATTCTCTGTCTATTCATTTATTATGCGTAACTTTTCTGATCTTGTCTAATTTTAATATTTTATGCGTTGCTGAACTCCATTCCGCCTTCTTCATGACACTAACATTCTTCCTTTTACAACTTCAAGTTTTCGCTTTACAACTTAATATCGCTTCTTTATAACTCCTCACACCGTGCCTTCTCTTCCTCATAACACACTTCAGGACATCAGATCACCAACGCACATCCTCCTAACACTTCTTTACTCCTATATAACTCCTTTTTTATGGTTTATCTCTTCAACATGCACCCAAGTAAACAGTCTTTCTCTGCGATATTTCTCAAAGCTGGTACACATCCCTACTGTATATTAATCTCAAGACTTTAAATACATATCCCGCCTTCTCTTATTTACGCATCCAACTCTCCACTCACTATAACGTTTCAGAACACCCTTGTAATTTCGCCACTCACCGCAATATTCCTTTTTACAGAAACTTCTATTCCTGCTTTCCAAAGTCGTTATTCAAACACCTCGCGATTTCTTCTTAAAATGGCATGAGCAAGATCACCATTGCATATTCACTATGATTAAGGTAATTTTACATCACCATTAGTTCTGTCACAAGTCACTTTATACGTTCAGGTTGCGCGTTCCGTCCTCTCCGCCCTGTTTTATCGTTCTGTCAGCTGCCGCGCGGAGGCTTGATTTTCGATAAGCTGGAGGGTGAGAACTCCCACGCCATTTGTAGGTCTCCCTCCTCCTTCCCAGGTGCTGCACGGGGCATTATTAAGTGGCAGCTGTCGTCGGCACAAGTGTTGCTTTTTTTTTATATACAACAAAGGAGGCAGCTCAAGGGCACACAAAAAAGAAAACAATAATAAAAAAAAGCCCGCTACTCGCTGCTCCCCCTCAAAAAAATTAAAAAGAGGTGGCCGAAAGAAAGATCGACTTCGGGAGGAGAGGTGTCCTGATACCCTCCTCTTGAAAGAGTTCAAGTCGAAGGCAGGAGGAAATACAGATGAAGGATGATTGTTCCAGAGTTTACCAGCGTGAGGGATGAGAGAGTGAAGATGCTGGTTAACTCTTGCATAAGGGGTTTGGACAGTATAGGGGTGAGCATGAGTAGAAAGTCGTGTGCAGCGGGGCCGCGGGAGGGATGGAGGCATGCAGTTAGCAAGTTCAGAAGAGCAGTCAGCATGGAAATATCGATAGAAGATAGAAAGAGAGGCAACATCGCGGCGGATTTTAAGAGGTAGATGGCTATCAGAAGGAGGAGGAGAGCTGATGAGACGAAGAGCCTTAGACTCCACTCTGTCCAGAAGAGCTGTGTGAGTGGAGCCCCCCCACACGTGAGATGCATACTCCATACGAGGGCGGACAAGGCCCCTGTATATGGATAGCAACTGCGCGGGGGAGAAGAACTGGCGGAGACGATACAGAACGCCCAACCTCGAGGAAGCTGATTTAGCAAGAGATGAGATATGAAGTTTCCAGTTGAGATTCTGAGTTATAGACCGAGGATGTTTAGTGTTAAAGAAGGAGACAGCTGACTGTTGTCGAAGAATAGGGGATAGGTGTTTGGAAGATTGTGTCGAGTTGATAGGTGGAGAAATTGAGTTTTTGAGGCATTGAAGGACACAAGGTTCCTTCTGCTCCAATCAGAAATGATAGCAAGGTCTGAGGTTAAGCGTTCTGCAGCCTCCAGTCTGGAATCGTGTACTTCCTGTTGTGATGGCCTTCTTTTGAAAGAAGTTGAATAATGCAGAGTGGAGTCGTCAGCGTATGAGTGGACAGGACAGTTTGTTATGGAAAGAAGATCATTGATGAATAACAGGAAGAGAGTGGGTGATAGGACAGAGCCCTGTGGAACGCCACTGTTGATAGGTTTAGGGGAAGAACAGTGACCGTCTACCACCGCAGAGATAGAACGGCCGGAAAGGAAACTGGAGATAAAGGAACAGAGAGAGGGATAGAATCCGAAAGAGGGCAGCTTAGAAAGCAAAGACTGGTGCCAGACTCTATCGAAGGCTTTCGATATGTCTAGCGCAACAGAGAAAGTTTCACCGAAACGGCTAAGAGAGGATGACCAAGAGTCAGTTAAGAGAGCAAGAAGACCGCCAGTAGAACTCCCCTTGCGGAATCCATACTGGCGATCAAATAGAAGGTTAGAAGTGGAAAGGTGCTTTTGAATCTTCCGGTTAAGGATTGATTCAAAAGCTTTAGATAGACAGAAAAGTAAAGCTATAGGGCGGTAGTTTGAGGAATTGGAACGGTCACCCTTCTTAGGCACAGGCTGTACAAAGGCATACTTCCAGCAGGAAGGAAAGATAGATGTTGATAAGCAGAGACGAAAGAGTTTGACTAGGCAGGGTGTCAGCACAGAAGTACAGTTTTTAAGGACAATAAGAGTTGAAGCCAGAGAGGGCACAGAAAACATTTGGAAGAGAATTAATAACAGCATAAAAGAGTCAGAGGGGGGGGATGAGTAGTAGGAATATACTTAGAATCGTCGTCGGTGGAAACAGAAAGTTTGTTTGAGGAGACAGATGGTTAAGGAGAGGAGGAAAGAGAGAAGGTGAAATTGGAGGATATTTTTTTGGCTAGAGAAGAAGTCACAAGAAATTAGAAGAAGCAGTTGTTGACATTTTCTATTAAAAAAAAAGTTTTGTAAGTCGGAGATTTGGCACGACGATTCCGAATGTATGCTTCCATTCCAGAGACAATCACCTCTGTGATGCGCTGAGCACACAGAGAGGGGTCTCTCTCATGGAAGCAGTAATCATTCAACGGGAAATCGGAGAAGTACATCCACAAATCGTCCCACCGAGCTGAAGCAAAATGCCAGAAGCATCACCTCTTCGGCGGTCCAGAGGATGTACAGAAGCGATAGGACAGGATACAGAAATAAGGTTATGATCGGAGGAGCCCAACGGAGAGAACAGTTTGACAGAGTAAGCAGAAGGATTAGAGGTAAGGAAGAGGTCTAGAATGTTGGGCCTGTCTCCAAGACGGTCGGGAATACGAATAGGGTGCTGAACCAACTGCTCTAGGTCGTTGAGGAGAGCAAAGTTGTAAGCTTGTTCACCAGGCTGGTCAGTGAAGGAGGATGAAAGCCAAAGCTGGTGGTGAACATTGAAATCTCCCAAGATGGAGATTTCAGCAAAGGGAGAATGAGTCAGGATGTGCTCCACTTTAGAGTTCAAATAGTCAAAGAATTTTACATAGTTAGTAGAGTTAAGTGAGAGATAAACAGCACATATGTATTTAGTACTAGAATGACAATGAAGTCTTAGCCAGACGGTGGAAAATTCAGAAGAGTCAAGGTCGTGGGCACGAGAGCAAGTGATGTCGTTGCGCACGTAGGCGCAACATCCAGCTTTGGATTGAAATTAGGGAGAGAGAGAAGGAGAGGAACAGAGTAGGGGTTGCTGTCAGAGCCCCCAGAGAAAAGTGTTTTGAAGAAGAGGAAGAGAAGGGGGAGGAGGGAGGAGATGGTGTTCCACAGAATGAAAACTAGAACGAAGATCGCGAATGTTGCAGAAATTGATAAGGAGGAGGTTCGAGGAGTTATCAGGACACCTCTCAAGTCGGCAGCCAGAAGGGGAGTCCTCCCTGGGGGAATTTATGGTACCCCCCCAGGCGGGGACTCCGATGCAGTGTTTTCATTAGCCATTTTGAATTTTAAATTTTGGGAAAAGGTGTGTGTGTTGTGTGAATGTAGTGTGGTGTAGAAAGAGAAAGGAACTGTCTTTAGAGAGCATGCTGAACTGCTCTCTGGTGTTGATGAGACAAAAGGGAAACGGTTAGTGAGGACATGGGAAGGGTCTTTGAAGGGCTTCAGCTCCCTCCTCGCTTCCCATATATCCTCACCGGGAGTAGCTCACGCCCGTTCGGTAGGTGTCTTCTTACTGCGATATGAATAATACTGCCGCTTTGCCTTTAATATCACGCATCGCATCCTTCTTTTCCGCTTTTTAAATTTGTTTGCTTGTCGGTATTTTTTTATTCGTTGTCAGACTTTTCCTGCTTCCACCTCGTCCGCTTCTTCCTCCCCCTTATTATGATTGCCAGTAGTTGCCATGGCGACGCTTGTTATCGTAATGGCAGTCATGGTAGTGGTGGTGGTGGTGGTGTTGGTGGTACTGATTATGGTTTTGCTAATGGGAACTGTAGTGGTGGTGATTATGTTTTTTGGTGGTGGTGGTGTTGGTGGTGGTAATGGTTATGATAGTTGTGGTGGAGGTTGTAGTGTTTATGGTGGCTGTTGTGATAGTAGTAAAGGTTGTGGTTGTGGTGGTGGTAGTGATGGTGGTGGTTGTGGTTACTGTTATGATAGAAGCAAAACCCAGGTATACCTCAGCTTTCTCCACCTTTTTCTCTCGTTACTTAATTAGTATCCCAGAATAGATAGGCGTCCTCGCTCCTTCTATTCCTCCCACTCGCCCCTCAACACTTTTTTTCCTTGCGTGATATAATTAGCAGCGAAATATTGATGCCTTGATTATTCTTCCCCGAGTATTGGATGTTGTGGCGGCGAAACTTTGATTATTATTTTGCCCCCCGCGGTTGTGTTTGGCCAGGGAAGACTCCACTGTGTTGCTATAATTGCGTATTTTTATTATATGACTTGCTATAGTTAGATGAAAGTGTATGTGAGATATCCGCAGACTACTCACGTTATCTACTTTAGCATGATAGATGTTTTTCGTACTAAGGTTTTGTGCATTTCCGCTGTTGTTAATAATGTCTTGATGCAAATTGTGTGTGTGTGTGTGTGTGTGTGTGTGTGTGTGTGTGTGTGTGTGTGTGTGTGTGTGTGTGTGTGTGTGAGAGAGAGAGAGAGAGAGAGAGAGAGAGAGAGAGAGAGAGAGAGAGAGAGAGAGAGAGAGAGAGAGAGAGAGAGAGAGAGAGAGCATTTCCGGCATTGCTTCCTCGTTTCATTTCCCTGTTGTTTCATACATAGCTTTTTTCCTGCGCCATAATTACTGTGTGTGTGTGTGTGTGTGTGTGTGTGTGTGTGTGTGTGTGTGTGTGTGTGTGTGTGTGTGTGTGTGTGTAGTGCTATTTTTTGTTACGCGTCATCTCTTTGCATATGAAACTGTTCTTTCTTTTAAATCGTCATGGAAAGTATAAAGTAAATGAACGCACATCGTTCAATATTGACGTCCATTATATTTTTTATTCGAATTACTCATATTTTCCTTTATATTACTTTTCTCCCCATCAAATAATCATATATTCAATTTGGTAAAGCTAAGAGTCCCAAAGCTAAACTAAATATAAAAGAATTGGCCTTAAATTTTTCTCTCTCGTCACTATTTCTCAGCCTCAAGTAAGACCTCGAGATGTTCATTCCTCCGCCTGCAAAGTTTTATCGCTTCCTCTGACGCGTCGGGAATATCTTGCCACGAGAAACGGGCAATCCGGGAACAATATCTGGTGGAGGAATATGTGTGTGTGTGTGTGTGTGTGTGTGTGTGTGTGTGTGTGTGTGTGTGTGTGTGTGTGTGTGTGATCGTTTGTTTCTTTATTTTCTTTAACGTGAGTGTTCCCTGTGCCTGCTGTCTGGCTACATGCTTTTTGCCTAGAATGCCCAGATGACTCTTAGGGACCTGTAGGACGTGGATGAGGTTATCGTCGTAGCCTGGACCATTTAATCATGCGCTTGCTGAAAAAAGGGCAGTGGTATACGGAGAATGATGGTGAAGTTGTCAGAAAGCTTTCATTTGTTTTTCTACTCATTAATTTAACTAGAATTTTTTCTCGTTGAATAAGGAAGCCTATGCAGTGGAAGACTTCCTTTTTTCTTCATCCGTTGTGCCAGAGTCGTGTCCTCGTGTGTGTACATAAGAAGACTATTTGGAGCAGGAAGTGGACGCCGGGCGGACAGGCTTCCATGTGGCGGAGCAATTCCGTCGCCACCACTGACTCTCAGGGCCATAAAAACAAAATTAGGGAACAAATGACCCTCAGATGTGCGCACCGCGGCTTGTATGGCAGCGGCCCAGCACACGCCTCCCCTCCACACGCCTGTACGAGGCTCTCCGCCATAACCCTCAATGCTTGCCTTAACGCGGCCTTACTGTTACGGCGTGCTGCGGCTTTGCCCTCTCTGCAGATTAGGGTTTTCTATACTATTTTTTTTTAACATTATTGTTAGAATGCTTAGAAGTCTTTAGTTTTTTTCATATTATATCGCCATAATGTTATCATCAAAGCAGCCTCGCCGACATGACGTGCTGCACGTTTACCCTTTCTACTGATTGCGTCATTCCGTAATATAAGTAGCCGTTCATTGTTATATTCAAAACACTGTATAGGCCATCAGTTTAATCCATAAAGGTTTAGAATCCGAAAAAAAAGCTTTTTAACCTTACACAGCAACAACGCAAGTAAAACAAGTTCTTAATTAATTTTGCGTGTAATGTACTGAAAGTAAAATCACATTCCCTCGCACGCGTGACCGGCAAACTTTTCCCATGAAGCACGAAACTGTTATGGGAAGAATTTCCTGAAAATTGACCTCCCCGGGTACTCTGTATTGTTCTGGACTTTGACGATGGTTTGCGTGGCGCCGATGTTCCCGAGGCTCAAGTTTTGTGATTAACTAAATGGCCGGCCGCTGAGAGCCTGTGTGGCGGCCAAAGGTTAGCTGCCCGAAGATAAATTCAATTCAGAGGATAATTCAATCGGCTCACGTCCTTGTCCGGCTTGTAAATGAACCTGATGAACGTGTCTGCCACCCGCGGGAGCCTTTCCGGATGAGAATACTGAAACAGACTTAAAATATGGTATGAACCGTGGCCGCTGATGAACCTATCTCCCTGTGGGGCTGGCGGCGATGTAATTATGGACTCTCATCATGGTAATGGTGCTACTGATCGTGATAGTGTTGGTGACAGTGGTGATGATGGCATTATTGGTAGTGGTTGTGATAATGGAAGGCGCGGTGATGGTGGTGGTGGAAAGGGTGGTGCTAATGGTTTTGATTGTGATGTTGATGGTAATGATGGAGGGGTGGTGATGGTGATGGCCGTGGCGGAATGATTGGTGGAGGAATTGAAGGAAACGCCAGAAGTGACGTTGCGACTTTTACTTGCATATCAACTTTATATTTGTAACTTAATCGAAAAAGAAAAAATACTGGTTCTTTGAGCTTATTCGTGGAAACTACAGCTCTTAGGGAATTAAAATTGCAGCGCGAATGACGCGACGTCACGGCGGAGAGGATACGAAAGGAAAGGTTGCCGGCATCAGTTTGCTACTTGACACGTCAACACTAAAAGCCTTGCTACGCCTCGAAGCCTTGACCTCAGAAGCTCTAGAGGGCACGAGACAAAGTGGCACGGCACGAGGTAAGAAATTTAGTAGCTACAAATATTTCTTGCAGACTCGATCCGGAGATGCATTTTCTTTTGTTGTATATATTTTTTTTGTAAGGTAAGAGTCGTCGAAGAAGGTTTAGCCGAAGCGCCAATGTTTCTAGTGTTGTGGCTTGACGCCGGGGCATCACCGACTAGAACCACTTCGATATTGCAAGGCGGTCGTGATGTAATCCATTAATCTATCAGACAGTCAATCAATCGTGATGTACCGCAGAGCCCTAGACAGCTGGCCGCCGACGTCTGTGTTCGCCTTAACCAGAGACAACACGACAACGCCGACAACATGACAAAGGAACTGCCACAGGGATGTAAGTGACTCGAGGTTTTCTCCTCTTGTATCTACCTACTTTTCAGAATATTGGGGTAATTCTTCATAGAAATGATTGTTCATCATTATACTATGCTCAGTACACTTCCGTCCTTACTTCGCGGTCATGATGTAGTACAATATGATGCAGTAGTCAGAAGAGAACAATAGCTTTGCGTCATTTAAGCTTAAGGATAATTGATCTTGGAAAATAAGTGAATGGAATGATTTATTACGTATGAGAGTAGTGTAGATTATGATGGTTGTCTGTAATAATCGTTGAGTGAAAAATGCTGTAGGCGTAAAGGTAGCAATCTATATTTACAGTTTAAAACACACAGCACATCATTACTCAGCTTTACCTACACTACATAGCTATATACCAGGTGGAGGGAGGGCGATATTTCGGGCATTTTTTGTAATGATTAAGGCCGGTGAGACAACCCGGCCTAGAGAAGCTTCTTAAGAATATTATAATTATGATTGTTCCTGGAATTTGACTTGGCTGAAATATGAAAGAATGTTATGCTGCACACCGGCTGTTTCTAAGGCTGCAAAATATGACAGTTTTACCACACCACTTAACAGGCCATTACCCGCCGCTACAATTTTACATCGTCTTCAATTCCTCCTTGTACCCCTTGGCGCGTGGCCTGCTGTGCGGTTCTCGAGAACAACACATGCTCCAGTAAACAGCTCCCTCCACCCACCGCCCCTTTACTTACCTTACTATACAGATCCCTTTTTCGCTCTTTTTTGGAGGACTTCAGGACTTGCCTCGTCAATGATCACTTTGAAACCGTCGTAGCTAAATGATGATAATAAAATAGGTATCTGTGACTTATCTACGTACTTTTTATACCTGCTCTTGTACCCTTTCACTACTAGGAGGTTTTGTTAAATTTTTTTCCTTAATATGTTGGTTCTTAAAAGTTTTGTCATTTATTTATTTGCCTCCCGTGAAATGTTTGGTATATAGTGTGGCGAATCTTACTACACTGTATATAACGATGCATCCACCTCCTCCTTTTACAAATTTTATATTACAGTATATCGGAGTTCCCATAGGACAGCATCCATCTATTAACTAAACACGTCTAACGCGAATAACTCCTCTGTATGTACTTTCTCGCATCCTGCCTTCTGCTCCACCGCTTTTACCGTCATGTCCGAGAACCCGGAATGCCAAACGAACCTTAGGTCTTGTTCTGTACCCCAAACACGGAGACTCAACACAAGTTTTAGTTAATCATCGCATTACGTAGCCCTACTGTTCGCTTCTGTACACGCCAATGCCGATCCACTTGGTCCTGAGGGCGTTCCAACGATATAGACTATAAAAAAAAGTCTATCCAAATTAACTTGGCCAATTAGCACCGAAAAGTCCCTCCCCCATACTGACTAAGCTCTGCCCTCCTTTCACCTGATTGGCTGATCATGACATCTTTCATTGTATCAATGACACGTGCCAAAACAAAAACAACAACAACAAAAAAAAAAAATATATATATATATATATATATATATATATATATATATATATATATATATATATATATATATATATATATATATATGATTGAGATAATCTAGCTGGTTTCATGATAAAAAAAATATTCGTAATTTAATTGAATGACGGCATTAATTTAACAATCAATGACATCACCTAAGAAAGAATGTACAATAATAATACTGCCAGTTTTCAAGGGAGAACGGGCCCTTCAAATGTACAGCAGTAGCATTGAAGGCGATAGTATAGGCTACCTATAAAGTAATGCACACCTTCCATCATTATTTCCTACAGAGCTCATTCACATAGGCATGCTACATATAATCACATAAAAAAGTGTCTTCTACAGTAACTTCATACAGATAGGAATCATTGTATTAAGGAATAAGTTTTGTATCTGTGGCTTGGAGGGACGGTTGCTTCATCTGCCGCGCTCGCCGTCACCCGCTGTTGCGCCGAGAGTCCCTCCAAGCCACAGATACAGAACTCATTCCTTAATACAATGATTCCTATATATACCTGTATGAAGTTACTGTAGAAGATACTTTTTATGTGAGTATATTTAGTATGCCTATGTGAATGAGCTATGTAGGAAATGATGACGGAAAGTGTGCATTACCTTATAGGTAGCCTACTATCGCCTTCAATGCTACTGCTGTATGTTTTTTTTTTTTTTTTTTAACGTTGTTGCCTATTGCGCCGGTAGGCATCTTCCCGGCGGGGCCTGATGGTCGGCCCAAGGCTTCTTCCAGGTGGGGCCTGATGGTCGGCCCAGCCCGTTCTGGCGCAGGCGAGTGTTTATAGTGGCGCCATCTTGCATTGTCTACGTACGTACATTACTTGTCTTGAAGGCCCCGTTTTCCATTGAAAACTGACAGTATTATTTTTGTACTTTGTTTCTTAGGGGATGTCACTGATTGTTAAAGTAGAGTGCCGTCATTCATTTAAATTACGAATATTTTTTTATCATGAAACTAGCTAGATTATCTCAATCATATACATTTGGTGTGTGTCATTGATACAATTCATGATGTCATGATCAGCCAATCAGGTGAAAGGGGGGCGGAACTTAGCCAGTATGGGAGAGGGGCTTCTCGGTGCAAATTGGCCAAGTTAATTTGGATAGAATATACATTGCTGCCACCACTGCTAGCGACGTAAACATTATTTTTTATATCAAAACATAAAGATAGTTGCTCCCTTGTCTACCTAAAAGCTACATAAACAAACAGCTTTTCACGCCTCTGCATGCATGATTAACACTACAATACAGGTACGTATGATTTGATGCGACATAACCATCTGTGTTGCGTCAATTAGAGCTCTCCCATTTAGTGTGTCGAGACTGTTGTGAGTGTATTAACAACAGTGGCACACGACCAATTGTTTGATTACTCAGCGCTTCCATAAAGACTTTGTTGACACGATGGTCTTTGTGTAGCATGGCGTTGACGGGACTCCATTTGGTTCGCTATACGTTTGTACACGGACACCCAGTTTGTCTTGTCGTTCATGCAGGTAAAGTAATCCAGTTTTCACAGTTACTGGGCTTCGTTTGTCTGCTGGTTTAATTTTTTTCATTAACCGTCGCAGCGAACACCAAAGGGCCATAGTTCTGTTTTAGTTTCACGTATTTTTGATCGTCCCGTTTCATGGTAGAGACCAGACAGAAATATTTTGTTTGGTGTAAGTGCATTGCTATCAACTTTTCAATGCAGGGCACAGCGAGGGCAGGCTTTCCATATGAGGAGTTACGTGTATTGGAAGCTCGGAACCAACTCGATGACAGGAAGCTTTCAGTGATTTCAAGTAGGAGAGTGAGAGAAAAAGCAAAACAAAAAAAAGAAAATAACTCGTTTTAGTGATATGACTGAAAAGGAAGTGAATCCATTGTCATGTTTACTCTTCCGTCAAATTGAGAAATGGACAGACAGACAGACACGTGCAAGCAGACATACCCCCCCCCCCCCCACACACACACACACACACACACACACACACACACACACACACACACACACAGACACACACACACACACACACACACACACACACACGTGAATACATGCGGGTGCTATTATTATTGTTTTTGCTTTCAATGTTCGCATCGTCAGTTTTTTTTTTCCTTTAATCTTTTAACGAAGTCTTTGTAGAGAAGTGCGAGCCTCTTCTCCTTATCGCCAAACTCATTACCGCTGATGGCGAGATTGCCCAATTTACGTTACTGTCTCTTAATAGTAGGCCATTATCTCTCTCTCTCTCTCTCTCTCTCTCTCTCTCTCTCTCTCTCTCTCTCTCTCTCTCTCTCTCTCTCTCTCTCTCTCTCTCTCTCTCTCTCTCTCTCTCTCTCTCTCTCTCTCTCTCTCTCTCTCTCTCTCTCTCTCTCTCTCTCTCTCTCTCTCTCTCTCTCGTATTAGAAAACCGCGGGAAAAAGGTTAAGAAAGTGTCCTTGCAGGTGACGTAAAGAATAATGAGGTCATGATGGCGACACGTTGTTCTTTATACACTTGGAATTAGTTAGTGGTTTGGGAAAGGTCATTACTCTTATTATTCCTTTTTTTTATTATTTCTATTTCATGGCGTACTGATGAACTACACACACTTACCAAAACAGGCTGAGCTCCTTGTATGATTTATTTTATTTTATTCACGTTTCATTTTATTTTTATCTTTCTTCACCGCTGCAGTTATATATATCTTATCTCTCCAACTTGTTGTCTTATGTTGGTTTCTGATTCACTCGTCATTCAATTCTCTTAACTTCTTGCTCTCTGTTTTATTTTCTTACTCCTCCTCGTCTTCATTTCCTCTCTCTCTATTTCCATCACAGGATATTTCTGATATTGTTTACATCTTGTTTTTGGATGCTGTGGTTTAACCTTTCATTGTCTCGAAATATATTCCGATACTCATGTGCTATACAAAAATATTCTAAGTTTTATTACTGATCTTTTTTCTGGTAACTTTCCTTACGTGTTTTTATTTTTCCTTTATGCATATTTTGTCTAGGAATATGTTACGATGCATAGATTACATTTTTTTTCCCTCCACTTTTCCTACCTCCGTTGCAAGAACTAAGTCATATTCCAGAAGTAATGTCAGAAGTAGTTTATTTCTTAATGACGGTGACTATACAGATATTTTTGTGGGCAATAATATCCTTTTTTTTCCCTACTCCTTCGCCTACGTTTTCTATACCCTCATGCTCATTGTTGTCGAGGTTGATGACCCCTTCCCATAGCAATAAGGTCTGTCTCGTTCATAAATATTTAAGATGCGGCAGCTCTGTCGAACGAAACTTTCACAATAAGAAGTCTTCCTCGATTGTTATCTCCCAATTCAGAAAGTTTCGTTTAGCACATCAGCCTGGTGTGTGTGTGTGTATGTGTGTGTGTGTGTGTGTGTGTGTGTGTGTGTGCGCGCGCGCTTTTTTATTCCTAACATCAGCGTCTCTTGCATAGGAATCTTTCTATATTTTCTTTGCTTTTTGTAAAATAGCTCCATTTTCTTTTATTACTATTTATACCTTTATCTGCCATGGAATTCACAAGCAACCTTTATTTGGTCCTCCTTTTCCGCTGGTAGTGTTGGTTGGCTTTCTGGCAGCGATGGTTGTTATGGTTGTAGTGGTATCTTGGACGAAGGTAACAGTAGTGGTGGTGGTGGAGGTAGTGGTAGGGACAGGAGTAATAGTGGTGGGAGTGTAGTGACGGAGGTAATAAGAATGGTAGTTGCAGTGGTGGTAGGGAAGGATGTAACAGTGGTGGTTGTGGTTAGTGATGGTGGTAGTGGTAGCGGTGGTGGCAGTGGTGATGGTAGCGCGTCTCAACTCCTATTCCCTCCCCTGCAATATTCTCTCAAGCTGCTTCCTCAGTCTGATCGTCTTGATGCCACACCAAATCCCTTTCCCTCCTCCTACTCTCTGTGCTCTCTATTCTCTCTCTCTCTCTCTCTCTCTCTCTTCTACTTTAAATTTGCTTCTGGCTCGCCGCCGGATCCGATTTACTCAACTCCCTCACACGTCAGACGAACTTGGAATATCCGTCTGTGCGAAGCTTTTAATTTTGGCAATTCTAGCGCCGAGTGTGTGCGTGTTTTATCCTCGGTCTGCATCGGATTCAGGCCTTCGAAAATTTATCTCTATCACACTCTTTCGGGAACTTCTCTGAAACTTTCTCCGCCGGTCATTCTAAGTCGCTGAAGGTGTGAGTGTTTTATCTCCAGTTTGCGTCTAGTCTGCTTTTATTAATTCGGGACTTTCCGGCTCTTATCTTCTGCTCACTTTAAGAAACGAATGAGCGCTTTATCTTTATTCTATAAGTAATTGTGCTCGTGAGATTGTGTATTTTATTCATATTTTGTTTGGTTTCAGTATTTCGCAACTTTCATGTATTTTATACTTAATTCAAGATCTAAAAAAAATTAAAAATAAATCCTCCCTATTCTTTGAATGCTTTATCTCTCTTTTTTTTTTTCTATTTCTACCCTTGAGATTTTTCACGATTTACTCGCATTTTGTCTGGTTTATGTTTGATTCAATACTTCCCAGCGATTATGCATTTATTTTTACCCGCAGAAATATACTTTATGAATATCCTTCTCGTCTTTTTAAAATCAATTGTAACCGTGTAAAGGTTCATGTTTTAATCTCATTTTGTTCTGTCTATGTTTGTTTATGTTCGTTAATGAATCGGTCAGTCATTGGGGGCATACTTTAGGGGACCAGATTTTATATACATTTTTACACTGAAAGGAATGTCTCAAAATATTCCTTCTCTCTGGTCATTCCGTAATGCGTTCGAGTCGTGTATTATCCGCGGCGTTGCACATGTTACACATATGCGACATGTGAGTGACGCTGATTAGGTGCTTTGACGGCCCGGCGATGGTGTTTGTCCGGTCCGCTGTGTGTGCGCCGCTGTGTTTTATTTTTATGTTGTGTGTCGGTGTTTTCATTGTAGTGTATGTGCGTGATAGTTTATTGTCGTTTTATTTCCAGTGTTGATGTGTGTTAAGTGTTCTGTTTTCACCGGTGTTTGCTTTTATCTTTCTCTATTTGAAGTGAATAAAAGAGTATGGGATGGAAAAAAAGAAAAGGAAAAAAGTCAGAAGGATCACACAGAAGGCAAGGTGAAAATAGTATCAAAGGTGTGGAAGAAAGTGAAGGCAAATGGAAGTAACCGAACCTTTTTGCAGCTTTTCTCTCCGTTTCCCGCTGCCGTCCTCTGCGAAATGGAATCCGTCTTTGTTTTCCTTTTTCCTACGACCATTGGAACTTTCCTTTTACCTTTCTATTTGATCCGTCTATCAGATTTTGGACGCTTTGTTTGCTTTTTTTTTTTGTCTTCTCAATAGTTACCTTCCAATATATCTCTAAGCATCTTTCTCAAGCCATCCACAACTTTCTACTCTTCTATTCTATTTCTACTTTATATTTGTTACTTTCTTCACCTCCATCTCCAACTATTATGGTTCACTTTCATCAATACATCTCTTTCTAAGCATCTTTCTACGCGTAACATAACATCTTTCTCTAGCTATTCTTACATTCTACTTTTCTACTCTGTCATCTTTATATTTATTTTTCTTTAGCTTCTCCTTCGCCTCGCTTCACACACTTTCTTAGGCACAAGTTAGGCATCAAGCGATCGTCTTCATCCTGAGTCACCGCCCAAACTTGGAATCAGTACCAGTCCCTTGTCTCCTCACTCCTCCTTTCCCCCTTTTATCCCCGTGGCAGGTCTTGCTCGGGTGTCAGCTCATCATGCCGCCCCGGGATCGAGCCCTTTATCCCTTGAGAGTTCATATATTTGGCTGTCGTTTGTTTTTGCCCGCCGAGTTTCCAGCCTTCAGAGATCTTTCGCTTTCTTATCCTTTCCAATCCTTTCAATGCTCATCGTTTTATCTCCCTTGAGCTTATATTTTTGTATTCGCTTTTCCTTCCATCCGTCTTCGAGTTAAAAGTAGAAATAGTAGCAAGGAAAGAGGTGTTGGTGGTTAGTGTGCTAGGGAGTGGAGGGTGGTACTTGTGGTGGTGAAAGTGGTGGTAGTGGTGGTGTGATGGTGATGCGGGTGATTTTGGTGGTGGTGGAGGCAGTCTGCGCTGTGATAATGATATTGGTGATGAAGTATGATGATGGTACTCCATGGGGGTGGTGGTGGTGCAACTATTATGGTGATGAACGGAAGGCTACTGGAGGTGGTGGTGGGAATGGATAGTTTTAGCATTGATAATGTTGGTGGCATGGAAGTTAGTGGGGTCATTGTGGTGGGTAACGGTGGTGATAGTACTGGTAATGGTAATGACTGAAGGAACAATGATAGCACTTATAATGATGATGATGATGGTGTCAGGTTGAGATAGAACCATGATGATGATATGATAAGGAGTGATGATGATGTTATTGATAGTGATGGGGATTTGTGTTTCTTTGGTGATGGGTAAAGAAGATGATGGGACTCGTATGATGATGGGTGAAAGGATACAGGAGATGGTGATGATAGTGATACTGGGGAGGTGAAGGGAATAGGAGGGGAATACGTATTGTGGGGATGGGAAGAAGGGGCAAAGAAGAAGGCAAGTGATGGGAAGAGGCAACAACGAACGACCAGAAGATAAGAAAAATGGATAACGAAAACGGAATGTAGATGCAAACAAAAAGAAAACGTTATCTACAAAAAAAAAAGACCCTCATATTTTTCAACTTTTATCTTGCTCTTTCAATCTTTCTTTCGATTCGCTCTTTATCCCTTCTCCCTTTACTTCCTCCTCCTCCCCCCGTCCTCCTCCTCCTCCTCCGCCTTCTCACTCCATCTCTGCTTTTTCATCATCCTCATATTTTCTTTCCCAGGCTTCTTTTTAAATCTTTAGTTTTCAACGTTTGCAGCATTTTTCAGTTTTCCTTCTTTCTTTTTCTTTTTTTAACCAAGCGATCATCTTCGGTATAATCACATCAGTTCGGCTTTCTTTCTCTCCCTCCTCGACCTCCTTCTCCTCCTCCTCCTCCTCCCTCCCCCCCACGAGGTTCATCCTAATCCTCCCAATCCCCTCCGCTACGTTCTCCTGATCCGTTCCTCGCCTCCCTTCAGTACCTCCCCATTCGTCCTTTTTTTCCTTTCTCTTTTTTTTCTTCCAATATTCTTCCCTTCTTCATGTATTCCTTTTTCAGTTTCTTCCTTTTCTCTTTCTTCTGTCTTTCCTCCTTTATTTTTTCCTTTTTTTTCCTTTCTCCATGTATACATTTCTTGGTTTCTCTCATTTCTCCTATTCTTCATTTTTTTCATTCCTTTTTTCATTTATTTTTATTTTTCAGTCATGCCTTCCTTTCTCGTTTTCTGCCTCTTCTCTTTTTTCTGTCCTTCCTTCCTTTTTCTCCTTCCTCCCGTACCAATTTTAATCCATTCTTATTCTTTACTTTAGTTACTTGTAAATTCTTCTTTTTTTTTGTTTTGTTTTCCTGTTTTGTTTATTTTACCTTGATTTCATATTTCTGTCCTCCTTTCTCTTCGTGCGTTCATTTCCTGGTTCCTCCCATCTTCCCTTTCTCCCTACCTTCCTTCCTCCCTCTTTCCGTCCACTCCAATCCCTTCCATCCCCCTCTCAGCCGCTCCCTCCAATTTAATTTTGTCCTCTGCCTATATTCTATATTTCTCTTCTTCCTCGCTTTTAAATCCTCATAACTTCTGTCTTTTCTCTTCCTTGTTTTAATCTTTTTCCACTCCCTTCATGCAGTCTCCTACCCCATCTCGTGTGTATGTATGTGCGTGTTTGTGTGTGTGTGGAGAGGGGGAGGGGGGGGGTCCGTGTGCGTGTGCGTGTGCGTGTACGTGTTTGGAAAGTCGCACAAACGGCAAACCTTTGATATTCTCTTGGGCAGCAGAGGGCGAGTCAGAGGACACAATATTTCCTTTATTTTAAGCCGACACCGAAAACACCCAGTCGCTCCTCCTCCTCCTCCTCCTCCTGGTACCTTTTTTCTTCCTTTCTCCAGCTCCCCTCCTCCTCCTCACCCTTCTGTTGTGTTGGTATACAGTGGCTGAGGGGAGAGAAAGGGGGAAAAATGTTGCAGGAGAGAGTTAAGCTTTCCAATATTTTTTTTTCCCGGGTCCCGTTTTCCACACAGTCGGTTTTAGCAGCTTTGTGGGGACCTATGGATTTTTTTAGGGGAGCCTTAGATATATTTTCCTTTTTTTTCGGTGCCATATCCCTATTCTTACTCCTCGTTCTCTCCCGTCCATACTATTGCTGCGTTTTCTTTATTTCTTTCTTCTTTTATCTTTTTTCTCAATCTTTATTTCTTTATTCGTTTATCTTTTTTGTTGTTATATATCTATTTGTTCCTTCTTTCTGTATATTTTCTCTTTGTCACCTAGTAGTATTTTTCTCTCTCTCTCTCTCTCTCTCTCTCTCTCTCTCTCTCTCTCTCTCTCTCTCTCTCTCTCTCTCTCTCTCTTCATCTCTTTATGCTTGCTCCTTTCCCTCCCTCTTTGTCACCTGTCTCTCTTAGTTTCTCACACGCTCTTTCCTTCCCTCTTGGTTTATACATTCTCCCTCCCTCCTCTCTCCATCCCTCTAATCTTGCTTATCTCCCCACTCTCCCTCCTCCGTCTTAAAGTTCACTCATCCCTCCTTCCTACCCTCCTTCCTCTCTTTCCCACCCTCCATCTCTTACTTCTCTCCTCCCTTCCCCTCTCTCGTCTCATTCTTCCTCCCCCGCCCCTGTCCATCCCATCCTCCATATCTCTTCCTTCTTTCCTCCTTCCCTTCCTCTCGTCTCACTCATCCTCCCTCGCTTGTCTTCTTAAGGGCCGCGATCACTATTAAGTCTCATAAAAATCAAATCAACTCAAGCGTGGAAGTCTATTCTCGGTTCCAATCTCTCGTCCTATTTCAGTTTTCTACCTTGGTTCCGGTGCAATAGTTTTCTGCCCGCCCACTTTTCTTGGTTTCACGTGCGTCCGGTGCTGGTATTTGATTTGGCTTCGTAATTCGCCTCAGACTACACATCTAAAATTATTCATAAGTTGTTCAGCGAAGTTTGCGATTGTTTACGCCTCCTCCTGTGATGAGTCTTACATATTTTGGCCTTTAACTAATTTCAGTGTTGAAATTCTTCTTATCAGTTTTGCGTGAGGGAGTGAGTGCTTTATCCATTTATCTGTATTGTCCTTCTCACCTGTGCAAGTGTTTATTATTTCCCTCACGTTACTTACACATACATTATCCTCGTGAACATTATTTCTACCGGAGTTTTCTTGAATATAAGCAAACATACAGAATGACGTTATCTTGCAATTTTTCTCTTTCGTTTTGTTTTTGTTTTCCAGTTTCTCATCTTTAATCTCTCAAGGAAGATTACTATACAAACCTTATCCGGGAAAACGTTAATGCTACCAGTGTCTATTTGAATATTAGGAAACAGACAGAATAACGTTGTGCAATTTTTCTGTTCCATACTGTTTTCGTTTTTCATTTTCTCGTCTTGAGTCTTATAGGGAAGGTTACCTATACAGACAACATCCTCGAAAACGTTAATTCTACCGGTCTATTTTAAAATGAGCAAGCATACAGAATAACGTTATGGTTCAATTTTACTGTTTCGTATTGTTTTCGTTTTTCATTTTCGCGTGTTTAATCTTTTAGGGAAGAGATGTAGATTACTCTCTTGAATTAGCAACATTTCTCCTAACCATTTTGCTCCGGTAAACAGAAATATCGCTTATTCAGTTTTGCAGGTAAAATGTTGTTTATCCCTCTACTCCTTTTTTTCATTTTACTTCGTTTTAGCAAGACCAAAAATATTACGGTTTCCTGGTTAGTTATTTTTCTTCGTAAAAAAATTCATTGTACCAACAAACTGTGGCCGGAAACAATTAAGCCATAAAAAAATTATGTTAGGTTAGCGTTTTTTCGGTAATTTTCATCTTTTTCATATTTATACTGGAGACCAGGTGCAGCGCCTTCATAAGTTAGGAGGTGAGCGGTCACATTTAGCAAAACTTTCAACTCTTAAAAGACAATAAACCTCCCAAGAATTTTGTTAGAGAAGTGCTGTATTTAGGCCGATTCACACTACACCAGCACATTTACGGCGCGTGACCGTATCTGAACGGGGCCGTAAATGACCGGCACCAGCATGTGTATTCACATTACACCAGCACGTAAACGACCCGGACCTGCCCGGGACCCGTCATGGGCCGGCAACACCGTGCTCACACCGTCTTTTTCTCAGCAGTACGATCCTGTCATTCAGCCCGGACACATCTCAGCTGTGCTAACCATGTTTGAGAATATTAGTGACAATGACTTGGCAGTGATAGCACTTCTTATGGAAGAAGAGGAAAATGAAAATTTCCAAAAGAAAAACAAAAGACTTTGGGTATATAAATCATTAAAAAAAAGGAAAACAGAAGGAGAATATGCAACACTATACAAAGAACTGATGGACGACGAACAAAAGTTCCATCAGTACTTCAGGCTGTCCAGACATCAGTTTCATGAGTTGATAAATCTACTTGAGGACACTATCACTAAAAGAAACACATCATTTAGGGAGGCAATAGCAGCGAGAGAGAATGAATGAATGCGGTGCTACGCTCCCCGAGGCCACGCCTGTCTGCTGTGCTGGTGCCGGTCGGTGACGGAAGCGTGTTCACACTATCCAACACTGACCGGCTACGGACCGTTCCGTACCGGCACGGACCTGCAAAATATTCTCTCCGACAATCCCGACCGGCAAGTGCTGGTGACGGTCCGCGCCGGAGACATGCAGGTCCGTAGCAGTGTGAACACAACAATGGGTTTCCCATTGAAGAATATTTTGTCGGTCCGTAACGGTACGTTCCGTGCTGGTCACATTACGTATAGTAATGTGTCGTTTAGCATGCGTCTTCCTCCGTAATTATTTCAGGGAGAGAGAAAGAACAATTATCTTAAGTCAGTAGGTGTAGGATTTAATATTTTCGGCGAGGAGAGACGAAGAAACAAACACGTATGTTATGTTTACTTTTTAATCTCGACGCGAACATTTGCCGTCATCGTTCTTTTAGTATACGGGGAATGAAACCTGAACCAAATAATACATGGGTCAGCAAATGGATTTTATTTACAGCGAAGGAAGCAGTTCAAGGGCCAAACAAAAATGAAGACAAAAAAGCCCGCTAATCACTGCTCCTATAAAAATAAGTATAGAGGAGTTTTTACGTCTCGGCCTATTGCACCGGTAGGCTTTCTTGTTGGGGCCTTATGATCGGCCCAGCCCGCTCTAGCGCAGGCAAGTGTTTTAAGAGGCACCCTCTTGCCTGGCTCATGGTGCTCCCCGGAGCTCATCTTTCAGCCTCACTTTTTAGAGAGGGCATCTAGAGTCCGGGTTGCAAGGTTGCCAAAAGAGAGGTTAACTTCGGCAGTTGAGGTGTCTTGATTGTCTTGGTTGTCTTCCCGGTATTTATATAATAAGAAGTGATTATATCATTAGCTTACAGAAGTAATAGGTTATGTTCCCAGTATCCTTCGTAAGAACCAATTATTTTATAAGTCAACGGGTGTAACACGTCCTGTTCCGGTTTTATATCATAAAGGCAAATACCTGACTCTTTCCCTCGGTACGGCGTGACCTTTTACACTTTGCCTTGAGGGCGAGGAAGGGCGCGGGGGCGCATCGATCCCCTGCAGGAGTGACGCAACAGCACAGGTGAAGGTGACGCTCGGCACATGAAGATGAGGCTGTGGGGAACGTGTACCTGTTCACCTGAACGTGAAGGTGCAAGGTAAACGCTAAATTGGTGAACGTAATGCTAAACAAGTAAAAAGAACTGTTTAGATTAACGTGGAACTGTGCCGTGTACAAAGCAACGGCGGTGTACAGGTGAATGTGAGGGTGTGTAGCAAAACGCGTCGCTGCATATGTGAATGTGATCGACTCTATACTTGAAAACGTACTGCTGGAGAGGTAGAAGTGGCTGTGTAGATGAACGTTGTACTATATAAAAGAACGGCGGTGTACAGGAGAATGTCATGCTATGCAAGTGAAAATGGCGTTATACAGGTGAATATGAAGCTGTTCAGATTAATACAGCGGTGTGTTAGTGAACCTAAGGTGTTTATAGAGGTGGATGCGATTATGTATAGGTGAAAATAAGTGATAGGGAAATATGTTGTTACCTCCATAGTTTTCAGACATGAAACACACACACACACACACACACACATACACACACACACACACACATATACACACACACACACACACACACACACACACACTCTCTCTCTCTTTTCATACATATTTCAATCTTTCTAAGTAAATAGTAAGCTGACCATCTTTTTTTATTATTCACATTTTCATCCATATTTTGCGAAGACCACAGTTTACATTGAGGCTCCAGTACTCTCCTCTTCCCGTCCTCTTATTCCTCATGTTGAAAATCTGAAGATCTGCATCGCCACTGATATTCTCTTTCCCCATGCTGCCGACAAACTTCTCGTAATCTTTCCAGTTCTCTCAATATTTTTTTTTTTCGAGCCACTTCACACAATCTCAATCTGGTCGTTCGTGCCGAGATTTCGAGGAGTTTACAGCCGTTTCAGAGTCGTGTCAAAGAATGATTTCCTCTGAAGAATGGATGGTTGGAACTGACGCCGAGTATACGTCTTGCCTTCAGCCTGGAAACTTTTTTTATTGGAGTTCAGAAAGCTGACAAAACTGACAGTGCAACATAAGAATCAGATAAACGACCCTGATGTATTACAGAGGAAAAATCAATGGAAGTATTACTATAAATTCTGACATTTTCGAATTTTAAAGGGAGGAGAGCCCTTAATATAACCTGAATGTGTTGTTAAGGAGATAAGAATACTAACACAGATTAACAGAATACAAACAGTAACTACTTCTTTGGATTGTTTTTGTATTAGATATATGCTTTAAGTTCATGTTCATTATGCGAAACTAGGTTTGGAAATGTTTTAAAGATTATTATATGTTATTGTATGCTAAATCTTGCCTTCTTTCTTGACAGCGAGTTGAATCCTTTAATATAGCTTTTAATTTTAATGTGTTCGTTTGGTTGTGATCTGATGTTAACTGAATCAAACACATCAGTTGTCTTTCTTTAATTTGTGAGAGTAATCTGAAAGCAGGAAACGAGGGATAACGAGGAAGGAGGAAGACCAGGATGATTCAGAGAAGAGAACGATAAAAAAGGAAACTAAAAAGCAGCTTCATTATTAGGGATCATAGTAGTGGTAGTAGTATTAGTGTTAGTATTAGTATAATTAGTAAGAATAGTGTCGTAAGGCGGTGGGTGAGTGGTTAGCGTGCGGGCTTAGCTTTCACGGCGCCATGGACAACGTCAGTTCGAATCCCCACACTACTACCTGGGATTTTTCAGTCACCGCCGTGTGACCTAAGACTACCCACATGCTGTCCAGAAAACCACATCAAACCGGACTCTAGAAGAAACCGTCCAAGTGAATCAAGAATTGAGTTCCAGGGGGCAGCATGAGCCAAGCATAACTGGCGCCACTATAAAAAAAAATTGCTTGCGCCACGACGGGGTTGGGGCGACCACCAGGGCCCTAAAGAAAGCCTACCGTCGCTACAGGGCGAGATGTAAAAAACAAGTAGTATAGTTTCAGAATAGTATTAGCACTAGTAGCAGCAGAAGTTAGAGAAAAAAAAAAAACCGGCAGTGAAACAGAAAGCGTGAGGTGCAGCAGGACGCAATTTTACTTGAGATATTGCCTGCTGGAAACTAGTCAACTACAGCTTCAATTCGCCGTCTTCTTTACCTTGCATAATAAACATACCAATTTGCAAATGGATTCCTTTCTAGAGACAAAAGAGTTTCCAATACGGCGGCAGGTGGGGCTAATTTTTTTTCCTTGCCTAAGGTGTAATTAAAGAAAACCAATACTTATTCATTTTCAGATGCAGGGCAAAGAAGATATTTCCCTTTGCAATGGTTCAGTCCTTGATAATCTTGATAATCGCCCCACTAACACTACTTAATGGCCATAAATGACCCTAATATACGTCGTGATGGCCTTTTTTATTGTCTTTCCTTTTGGTGATTAGTGTAAAAATCCGTCGTTGAAAAGTAATTACTGTAGATTTGATATTTTGTTTTGTTTTGGTTCACTTAGTTGAATTGGTGATTAATATTCTTGTTTGTTCTTTCTTTTGCAGGTGAGAGATGGACTACCTACCGCGGAGACAGGTAAATGGGAATGAACACTCTTTTTCTTGTTCTTTTTTCCTATAAATGAGAAGACGGACAGAAAGACGGAGACATACATACACAGACAACCCGAAATTGACCTCTCCTCTGATCTGTCGTTCTGCTGTCTCTTGATGGAATAGTGTCTGTGGGGCCTTTTTATTCATGTTTGTGTTTTTTGCCTTTGAGGTGCCTCCCTTAGTGTAAAAGAAAGACAGACAGACACACAGACATACAGACACACAGATAGGTAGGGTACTTTGAGATATACAAGACCTCACATCAGTAGTCACAAGCACTTACCGCGTGTCAGAACTCCAATTTTTCTTCCTCACATAAATTTTCCTTATATTGAGGACAAATTCTTGGTCAAGGAGGCAAAACTTCCCTCACCTCCGTATTAATCATAATCATCCTCTTTGAACACTTGAACCAACCCTCTTTCCACCATATATCCCTTTTTTCTATTCATTTAAGGTGGGAGAGACGACTCGAGTTTAGGTCTCAATTAATGGAAAGGAATGTTGGTATGCTAGCTTTTCATAAGGCTTGCTCTGTTCACTTCCGGCTTTGGGAGAATTTCTTTTAATGAGGGAGAGAAAGTTGGGGAAGAGGATAAAGATGAGGAGAAAGAGAAGGGAATGAGGGATAACGAGCAAGTAGGAAGACCAGAAGGATTTCAAAGAAGAGAACGATAATGAGGAACTATAATGGAGCTTCAGTATTAGCGTGTGTAGTAATAGTAGTGTTTGTAATAATATTAGTAGTAGAAATAGTGTTAGAAGTAGTACATTTTCAGTATAGTAATAGTAGTACGTAGAATACAGATTTTTTTTACAGCAGCAATAAAACAGAAAACAGGTCAAACAATAAAGGCGGTGTGCGAGCGGGCGTTCAGTAGGAGTGGCGCCAGAGAGACTGTTCTGCATGTTTGTGTGTGTGTGTGTGTGTGTGTGTGTGTGTGTGTGTGTGTGTGTGTGTGTGTGTGTGCCATCAAGGTCAGGCTAAACACAGCGGCATGGAAGCTGGTAGGCACTCAACATCACCCATTTCCTCTCCTCTCCCCTTCACCCCTCCCCTCTTCTCTCCTCTCCTCTCCTATCCTATCCCCTCCTCTCCTCTCCCTCCCCTTCCGCCGCCTACAGAGCCCTCGCCGCCTTGTACGAATATTAAGCTGTATAAATGCCGTGGCAAAAGTTAATGTATACGAGGCAAGTTTCCCTACTATAATGAGTGTCGTAAAATCATGCAATTTCCCGATCTCTCTTCCTTAGCGACGGCGACATAAAGAAGGAAAAGTCTCGAGGAAAAACACAACTTTCCTCTTTTGTCATTCACGTGCTTGCATTAGCCACCCCTTCTCTTTCTTATCTTCTTCACCTCTTCCTTCTTCTTCCTTCATACCTGCATTCTGGGCTTCTAATTAATTTCAAGAGGATAAGAAAACGAAGAAAAGACGTGTGAATTTTCATGCAAAACCGTACTTTTCGGAATATCATATTTTCCATAAGAAAATATACCGTAGTTTTGAATTCTTGGAACAATTTTATTAATCGCCATTCTGCCTTCTGCCTCCGTTATATATGTTTCCTTACCAATTTGGCGTCGATTCATAAGTTTTCTTTTTCATTAGGTTCCTTATCATGAAATCTTCCTTAAGACTGCTCTTCCGCTCTGCTTTCCTCCATTTATAATGCTTGGATGTGTTCCTTATGATGCCCTTTTTTTGGTGGCAAACCCGGGCCTTACCTTGATGTTAGAATGTAGGGAAATGTTATTAAATAATTGCTCTTTGATGGTAGGAGAGACAGAGGAAAAGGGTGAATAAATAGAGTAAGAGAGAGAGAGAGAGAGAGAGAGAGAGAGAGAGAGAGAGAGAGAGAGAGAGAGAGAGAGAGAGAGAGAGAGAGAGAGAGAGAGAGAGAGAGAGAGAGAGAGAGAGAGAGAGAGAGAGAGAGAGAGAGAGAGAGAGAGCAAAATGAATGACTCCCAAGCGAATGGACAAGAGGGAAGAATAAAAATAGAGTTTGAAGAATAAGAAATGTTAAGAAAAGTCCGCATCGAAATAAAATATAAATGAAATAGAGAAAATTGGGGAGATAGGAGACAGAGGAGAAAGATAAATTGAAAGGAAGGGAAATAAGATTAGGAGAAAAAGAAAAAGAGAGTAAAAATAAAGGAAGTGGGAGATATATACTAAGTGAAAACGAGGGAAGGGAGACGAAGAGAGGGAAGAAGAAAGAAAAAAAAAGAGGGAAAACGGAAGATAGGAAAGAAAATTATGATGTGAAAACGAGGAGGGAGGAAAGAGGAAGCAGAGGAAAGCAAATAGGGAAGAAGGGAAAGAGAAGGCAAGGAAGAAAACGAAAAGAAAAATAGAATAGAAAGAGGAAGGAGGAAAGAGAAATTAAGCGGAGGAGGCTAATAGGGAAGAAGGGAAGGAGAAGGCAAGGAAGAAAACGAAAAAAAAAAAAAGATAGGAAGAGGAAGGAAGGAGAAGCATCTGTACTGAAAGGAAAATGCGGACTAGAAGAGAGCGTGGGTAATAAAGAAGAAAGGAGACAAGTAAGAATTGGAGAAACAAAGTAAAGTCGAGTAAACTGAAGAGAAACAGATGCGTTTTTAACCTGAGTAAAATTAAAGGGAAAAAAATGCGAACGGGGAAAGAGACGGAGGGAGAGAATGTGATAACTCCTGAAAACTAGATAAAAGGAAGAGGGGAAAGAGAGACTAAATGGAGGGAGGAAGAAAATATGAAAAAGAGAGAGAAAACGGGAAACCTTAAGTAATGTGGAGGTAAAAAGGTTATGAATAGGAGTGAGATAACAAAAGAAGAAGTCTCCAGAAAATGATAACAAGGGGAAAGAAACATGAGCTAAAGTGAGATGACAAACAGGAACAGCAGAAAAAAAGGATGAAAATGTAGAAAATGAAAAAAATGAACATGAAAATGAAAAAAATAGAACATGAAGAAAATAAAAAAAATAGAACATGAAGAAAATGAAAAATAAACAGAACATGAAGAAAATGAAAAAAAACATGAAGAAAATGAAAAAAATAGAACATGAATAAAATGAAAAAAAATATAACGAAAAAAATAAAAAAAATAGAACATGAAGAAAATCAAAAATAGAACCTGAATAAAATGAAAAAAATAGAACATGAATAAAATGAAAAAATAGAACATGAAAAAATTAAAATAATAGAACATGAAGAAAATGAAAATAAAAATAGAACATGAAGAAAATGAAGATAAAAATAGAACATGAAGAAAATGAAAAAAATAGAACATGAAGAAAATGAAAAAAATAAAACATGAAGAAAATGAAAAAAAAATGAGAAACGTGAACTTCAGCGTGACAACAAAAGCGAAAACTAAAAAAAAAGAAGGAAACCGAAGGAAATAAGAAGACAAAGAAGGAACAAGGAAAGCGAGAGAAACAAATACAACAAAGAAGAAACAGAGGGAAACGGGATAAAGCGGAGGGACATATGGAAGGAAAAGAGAGGAACTGGATCGAACCAACAAAAGGGAAAAGGAGAGCAAAACGAATATACGAAGGGCAATAAGGAAGTTAGAGAAGATGAGAAACCGCTAAGGAAATGTTTGTGTTGTCGCTCGGCTGACTTATGTAGTGTAGTAGTTTGGCGGTTCTGGTGTTATTGCTGATGGTTGTTGGTGGTGGGTGCGTGTGGGTGATATGGTGATAGTTGTGGTATTGTTGGTTGTGAGCGGTGGTTGTGGTGGTAGTAGATGGTAGTGGTGTAGGAATAAGACGATGATGGTAAGGATGAGGAGTTGGATGCGAAGGAGGCTGCACAGGAGAGGAAGAAAAAAGGAGAAAATTAAACGGAAGAGGAGATGAAAGAAGAAGAAGAAGAAGAAAAAGAAGAAGAAAAAATGGAAGGAGGAGAAAAGGAAGAAGAAAGAGGAGAAAAAGAAAGAGAAGGAAAGAAGAAGAAGAAGAAGGTGAAAAAGAAAGGGAAGGTGGAAAAGAAGAAGAAGGAGAAAAGAAAGGGGAAAAGGAGAAAAGAAGGGAAAGGAGGAGAAATAGAAAAGAAGGGGAAGGAGGAGAAATAGAAAAGAAAGAAGATGAAGAAAAAGATAATGAGAAGAAGAAAGGAACAAGAACAAGAACGATACGTGTAAGAAAACTATCACCATGTCCACCACCACCACCACCAACAACAACAACAACATCAACAACAAGTGAATAAGATAAAGTAGCAAAATGTGTGTTAATTCGACTTTATTGCAGAGTTCGGGCGAGTCTGATTCAATTTATATTCTTTTTTACCCTTTCCATCTCTCTCTTTTTATTACGAGCTAAATAAGAGCTAATGGACCTGCTTTTCACGTCATATTTCATCGCTGCTAATATATACATGGAATTCCATAGCGCAATTATTCCCCACCTGCTTGATATCATTTCACTCATTCGTTTAAAATGTAAAAATAATCGAGTCCAGTGGAGGAAAAGGTATCGTGATAATCTTACTGCCTCTTTTTATGTTCAGTTGTAAAGTGTTAAGCGTCAAACTATTTCCCGCGTGCAAGGTTAATCGTCATTTTTTTATTTTTCTTATTTAGGTCACCTTGGGATGTTTTTTTTTTTCTGGCTCACCTGTGTGTTGGTAATTAATCGAGAAAGGTTCGTCCCCTCGCTAGGTACACTTTTTTTTTTTCTCTCACCGGCGTCTCTTGGTAACGTCCTCCATTTCCTGTACAATAAAAACAAAACCGGAACCTGACTCTACTTAACCAGCATCTCAGTCTTGCTCCCCTTTCCCAGATAAACTCGAGTAGTCTGTTTTTTTTTCTTCTTTCCTTTGAGGTATACTGTTGCAAAGGGGAGTACTAAGACACCCCTCGAACTCCAGTTAATTATTTTCTTTTTGTATCATCTCGTTTTCTCTTCGGAGCAGCTTGTTGTGCGTCGTAAACCCGTACTCTTAAACTCTTCCGCACCTCCGTTTGGCTGTTTGAAAAGATAGTCGTAGAAGTAACTGGGATTCCATGGACTGTTTTGAGATCCTAGTGATATTTGTACTCGTTTTTTTTCATCCAGTACGGGAAAATTACTCCTTAAAAAACGGTTAATCTTCTTTGTGGCCTTGGAAAATAGTCGTAATGGGAGCTCGATACATTTAAGATTATGAACGTTGATATGATTTAGTGTTCCCCTTGTACTGTCTCCTTTACTCAAAAAAAAAAAAAGTGAAATAGGGTCACTGGGCGGCTACCTTTAAACTCACTTGCGTTGCCGTTAATTGGAATGGGCAGGTGCGTGTTTTCTGTAGCCACACTCCCTCTGCACTGGCTCTCCGTCCTGCACAGAGATCACACAACGTTTTGGAGGTTTGTTATTTCCGTTAGATGCAGGAGTAAATGTTTGCGTTCGTCTGTTCTCTTTTGGCGGTCCGGGTAACTTCATAAAGGTTCGGGGAGAGAAAGGGACCAGGGCATCCAGGCAGGTAAAATTGTACTGGTGGTGATTAGTCGCGTCCCCTCTCTCGCTTCCTGTCCCTTTCTTTCTCCTTTTTTTCCCCTCCTCCACTCTCTCTCGTCCTCGCCCGTTTACCTCCTCCCCTTGACCCTCTCCCTTCCTCCCCCATTCGTTCCCATGTGCTCTTTTTTCCTTTCCTTGTTTGACTTCGTGTGTGCTTGTGAGTTCAACCATGTCTAACGATTCAAAGATAGAGTTACTGATTGGAATAAGGACAGAAGCAGGAGGGGAAAAACGCGCTCACAGATTCGAGTTCTAAAAGCGAGTTGATAAAAGATGGTGCAGCAAATTACCGGCAATCGAAGAAGTTGCTGAAAATACCCTTCAAAGTAAGTATAGACTGCCGGAATCAGCGTGCCCCAGGCGGCGTCCAAAGGGAGCCCATCAAGAACCAAGTAGCGAAAGACTCTCGTTTGGGTCGGCATTAAAACATATTAACTTTTTCCTGACTCTCTACTGCTGGAAAAAAGAGAGAGAGAGCGCGAGGGAGGGTCGGGTCGGGTTAGGTGTTCTCTGCACATTTTCCTTCCGCCCCGCAGATGTTCCTTTCGTAATTGAATTTTCGATAGCAGATATTTTGAGAGGGATTTTGTGCAGTGTTCTGTCTCGCCTACGACGGGTTTTATGGGCACGTGTTTGTGTTTTTCCAGTGCATTAAGCGAGAGGGTGTGAGGGAGGGCGGTGGTAGGAGGCGGAGAGGAGAACCTGAAGGGCGAAAAAGAGAGGGAGAAAAGAATGATGCAGGATGTAGATAGGGAAGAGTACGGGGAAGGAAGTGAAGGGCGTACGAGAGAGAAAGGAACGATGCAGGATGAAGATAGGGACAATGAGGGGAGGGATGTGAGAGAGGACTGTGCTGGGAGAGGGGAAGTGAGGGGCGAAAGAGAGAGGAAAAAGAATGAAGCAGAATGTAGACAGGGAAGAGTACGGGGAGGGATGTGAAGGGCGTACGAGAGAGAAAGGAACGATGCAGGATGTAGATAGGGATAGTGAGGGGAGGGATGTGAGAGAGGACTGTGCTGGGAGAGGGGAAGTGAGGGGCGAAAGAGAGAGGAAAAAGAATGAAGCAGAATGTAGATAGGGAAGAGTACGGGGAGGGATGAGAAGGGCGTACGAGTGAGAAAAGAACGGTGCAGGATGTAAATAGGGAGAGTACAGGGAAGGATGTGAGGGAGGGTTATTCTAGGAGGGAGGGATGAGAAGCAGAAGGGTGTACCAGAGAGAGATGAAAAAATGATGCAGATTGTAAATAGGGAAAGCACGGGAAAGGATGTGAAGGGGGGATGCTTTTAAGGGCTCGACTGATGGTAGGGTTATGTAGAGGCGGTGAAAAAGAGACGGAGGAGAATGGTGGAGGATTTAAGTATAGGGGGGCACGGGGGGGCTGAGGGGAAGGGAGCGGAATGTGTAGTGATGTAAGTACAGGTTGTGGGGGACGGAAAGCGTGTACTTTGGACATGGAAGAGGGAACACGCACGCAATACGGTAGATGGGAAATGCGCATAGAGTAGAAAAGTTTTTGTAAAATGGTATTGTGGAGTGTAGTGGAAAGAGTTAAGAGCCGCGGGAGAAGGGAGGAAGTGTGTGGAGAGAGGGAGAGAAAGGGGAGAGTGCGTGGGGAGAGGTGAAATAAGAGAAGGGAGGGCTGCAGGAAGGGATACATGAACGCAGGCAAGAAAGAGGTGTAGTAAAAGAGAGGCATGCATGGGGAACCGGGGAGGACATCGATGGGGACTTTAAAGGGATAAAAGAGAGAAAAAATGGTGAGAAGGGACAAGAATACGGTATATATATAGGGACAGGGGGTGTAAGAGGAAATGAAAAGAGGAGTGATAATGCAGATGTTTGAAGTAATGACAAGAGAAGAGATGAAATATATAGGAAAGTGGAAGAGGACGTGAAAGAAGAGGCTTAGTAAGGGAGCAGGAAAAGGGGGAAGTGGAGGTATATGGGTGGCTATAAGGCAGACAAAACGAGGGTATAGAAGGGAACATGGAGGCTGTAAGACGAAAATAAGGCAAGCTGGGGCGTCATAACCTTCACATGGGCGTGACCAGATGAACTTGGGGAGTGGGTGATATAACAAGAGGAGATGAGGGGAAGAAAGAGGAAGAAGAAGAGCAGAAGGAAGAGGTGGGAGACAGATTAGCCATTTTAGCTACCACTGAACTTGCGATAATCAAGACTGACTAAGATAACATGGAAGAAGATATATAGGACAAGGAGGAAAAGGTGGAAGTGTAGGAGGAGGAGGAGGAAGAGGAGAAGGTGGGTGTGGCACAACTAGCCAGCCATCTTACGGCCGATTAACTTGAAACCGAGAGACATGAGAGAGTAACGAGGAGAAGGAGAAGAGGAAAAGCTGGAAGAGAGGCACAAACCAGCCATCTTACAAACTATTAACTTGAAGAAAACTGAGACCAAGAGACACGTTGAAGTAAGGAGGAGGAAGAGAAGGAAGCGGGACACAAACCAGCCATGTTACCGCCGATTAACTTAAATGGAACCAAGAGTAAGTGACACCATTGGACGAAGAGCAAGAGAGGAAGACGAGGAGGTAGCGAGGTAGTACAAACTGGTCCTCCCATCCGCCTCGCTATACGAAGAGGAGAGGAAGACGAGGAGGTAGCGAGGTAGTACAAACTGGTCCTCCCATCCGCCTGGCTATACGAAGAGGAGAGGAAGACGAGGAGGTAGGGAGGTACACCCTGACTGACTGATCCGTCTTCGTCCTCCCTGTCTCGCCCTGTAGCACAAGCCCTCAAGGATGCCTCTACACGGCCCAAGGGAACTCAGACCGGCCAAGTAACGCGAGCATAAGTCCACAAGACGTAGGGCGGCGCGGCGCGGTCATAAGTTACTGCCACGTTATTAAACCCGAGCCTTTACGTTGAAGCTAAAGCACTGACGTCATCAACTCTCCCCCCCCCCTCCCCTCTGATACCTTTCCCCTCAGCCCCCTCCCCTCTGATACCTTTCCCCTCCCCCCCTCATGGTTCCCTTCCCCTCCCCTCTCCCCATGTTCCCTCCCTCGACTCCTTTCCAGTTTTCTTTCCCTCATTTTCCCCTCCCACTTTCCCCTCTCCCTCCCCTTATCTATCAGCCCCTTCCCTTCCTTCCCTTACCCCTCCCTGTTACCCTCCCTCTACCCCTTATCAGTCCTCTTTCCCCCCCTTATCCTTCCTCCTTATCCTTCTATCAACCACCATCTCTACCCTTCCATCATCCTGGCCATCCTCTCTCTATCTTTTCCAGCCGCCCTCAATCACTCCCATGCTCCCTCCCTCTTCCATCATCTGTCAGTCCTTTCCCTTCCTTACCCTTTCTTCTTACCCTCTCTCTATATATATCAGCCACTAGCTCTATCCTTCTTTTACCCTCTCCATTCCTTCGTCTCTATTTCAACCCCGTCTTACCCCCTTCCCGTCCTTCACCCTCCTTCCTCCCCTCTCTTCTTCTCTCCCTCCTTTCCCCCTCTCTACCTCCCTTCCTTCCCTTCCTCAGTCCTCCACCCGGGCTCTTAAGACGCCTGATGCTCCGCCGCGGATATACGATGCAGTAATTTCATGGTTGAGACGATGATTGGGCTGAGGAAGGGAAAACGGACGACGGACGCCATAGAGTACCGGGTGAGGAGGGAGGAGGAGGGAACAGGAGTAGAGGGGAGGGGAGGGGATGGAAGAGGAGGGGCAGAAGAGGTGGAGTGGAAGGGATGGGGTTAGAGTCATGAGTAAGAGTCTACAAGGCACTGGGCATTACTTTCTTGGGTCATGGGTCATATAATTCGTTCCCTTTCCGTCGATCAGTCATGCAGTATCTTGATTCCGTATTATTTTCACCATTACCATCACCATCTTCAGTCAACCAAGTGTGAATATTAAGAGAATAAGAACGGAATGTAAGGCAACGATATTTTTATTTCGTTTCGATTAGCAATTAAAAAAAAATAATGTCCATGGTCCGTCATAATCAATTGAAACCTTCTGGAGAACATAACCAAAGCGAAGGAGCGGAAATATGTAAACCTGCAGTAATTACTAGTGAAATTAAAGAAAAAAATAGGAAGAATATACGAACACAAGGCTAATGTAAAAAGTAGATAACAAAAATAATAAAGAAAAATAATGCAACATAAAGGAGAAAAAGAGAATGAACAGTAGAAAGCCGAGGAGTAAAAGCAAGAATGGTCGCCAAGACATCAAAAGGACTGGAAGCAATTAAGAAGAGCTGAAAGAAGAAAATAAAAATAGCTTGAGAGTAAGAAAGGCCAACCAAACGTTACTCGGAAGGGAAACAAATGAGAACCAAAGGAACAGGAAAAGAAAAAGAATGCAGGAAAAAGAAGATTGCTAGTAAAAACGAACGCCAAGACATAATTAGGAAGATAAAACAATAAAAATAAAAAAAACTAGGGAGAAGAGGATATGAAGTAAGAAAGGTCGTCTGGACATCAATAGGAGACAAGAAATAAGACTCGAGGGAATAAATAAGTGATACAGTAAGAAGGATCAATAGGAGAAATAATGAGACTCGAGGGAACGGAAGTAAAAAAACGAATAGAAGCTTGAAAGTAAAAAAAAAGGTCATCAGGACAGAAATTAAAGAAGAAAAAAATATGCGTGGGAGGAAAGAAATTAGAAAGAAGAGTATTGATTGTAAGGAAGCTCAACATCACATCACAGTAGATTAAGAACGAAGGGAAGTAGAAAAGAGTGATTGAAAGTAAAAACAAAAAAAGTCCTCGAAACATACGAAACGAGGGAATAGGAAAAAAGAAAGAAGGAAGAATAATATTAAAAACAAAGAATAAGTAAGATGAAAGAAGTAGAAAAAAAGAAAGAGGAAGATGAGGATTACCAGAAAGAAAAGTTGTAAAGTGTCGTAAGGGAATAAAAGGGAAAAAAAACAGTAGATTGAAAAGCATTGAAAGTAAGGAACCCACCAAAACATCGCCATAAGATAAACTAACAAACAGAAGAGGGAACAAGATGAAAATGGGGATTACAAACAAATAGGCTCGTAAAGTGTTGCGAGGGAATAGAAGAAATAAAATACGTACGGAGAAAAGCAATGAAAGTAAGGAGGTTCGATATCACATCAGAAAAAAAACATAAAACAACAAGAAGATAAAGGAACAGGAAGAGGAAGCTAAGGATAACAAATATAAGAAAAATCGTAAAGAATTGCTAGAGAAGAGAAAGGAAAAGAAAAAGGAGGAGGAAGAGTATTAAGATCAAGGAGTCCCGCTACGACATCCTTATACGATAAAGAAAAGGGGAAAAAAACACAGGAAGATGGGCATTATGAGTAAGAAGAGTCGTAAGAAGGAAAAAAAATAGTGCAAAGAGCATCAGAATTATAAAAAAAAACTCCATCACATCTTAAGGTAAAGAAAGGCAGAGAAGGAAAAGTAAGAAGCTTGAGATTACACGTAAGAAGGGTCGTAAAATGTCGCGTCGTAGGCAGTAAGAAGTAATATTGATGATGGATTCCCCCGTACAACTAATGCCCTGCTGAGGAAAGCGGGCGTGGAGATGACAAACGAGCCACCCGCCGCCACCCGCCGCCCGCCCGAGACGCCGCGCAAAAACGTGTGTAATTAGTGGCCTAGTGTGTCTGTCACGCGGGAACCTTTATTTCTCCCTACTGTGCTATTTATCCTCCACGACCTTCCGATTGCCTAGGTTGAGGAGGAGCAGGAGGAGAAGAGGAGGAGGAGGAAGAGGAGAGGGTATACAAACATTCCTCTTGTGTTTGTGTAATCTGTTGACTAAATTTTCGAGTCATAAAACAATTAAATGAAGGTAAATGTATAAAATGGAGCAAGAGGAGGAGGAAAGGGAGCTTCCGATTAAGAAGAAAATGAAAAAGCAGCGAATGAAGAAACATGGCCGAGCAGGCAGCAGAAAGCCTGTTGGCTCATTACAAGGCTGCCTGCTTTCAGTGATTTAATCAATCCATCAGCCACAGGAGTGGCTTGCGAGAAGGATTAAAGCGTTTGTGTACCTCCTCCTGGACACATTCAGCTCACTCCCGATGCAGGAAAGTGTCGATCAATGCGTTTCTTGAAGGAGTTGATTGTCTCTGCGTTAACTACTTCTGCAGGAAGGCTGTTCCAGTGCCGAACAACTCTATGCGAGAAAAAAATTGCATCGCTTTGCTTAATTGTTTTTCCATTGTTTCTTGTCGTCGGGCTAGTTTGTAGCGTAAAGAGTTTGGGGTGATTAACATTGCTGAGCTTGTTCAGGTACTAAAAGACTTGTATCATGTCTTCCCGCAGTCGTCTTTTTTTCCAAAGTGAAGGAGTTGAATCGCTCGAGTCGCTCTTCGCAAGGTTCCGTCCTCAGTGATGGTATCGTCTTCGTGGCGCGTCGAAGAGAAGAAAGGAGAAAAACTGAAAAGAGTAATGAAAATGATAAGGAGAACGACGATTAGTTGAAGGAGGATAAGAGGAGACACATGGAGGAGGAGGAGACGTATCTTAAGGAGAAAATCTTACAAAGTGCGTATGACCTCTTTGTACTGTAGCAATCTGATTAGCCCTGTATGGATCGTGAGGTAAACCATAGCAGACTTTTTTTTTTTTGTCTTCCCCTTTGGCTGTCTACTTTGCTGTAAAAGAAAATAGACGGTATATTTATTTGGGTCAGTCACCTGGTTTCCTCTTCCTCTCTCTTTCTCTTTCTCTCTAAAGTTTACCTGTTCAACTTCACAATTCTGTTATCGAGAGCCAGAAAGCATAACTCTTTCCATCGGGACACGTGTTACGTATTATCCTTTATTGATGAACAGGTATTGAAGGGAATAATACCTGGCCACACAAATCTCCAGGTAAGCTAATTAGAATGCAGGACCCGAGCAAAATATCAGTTGGGAAAAGGTCACAAAAAATAAGATTATCGACGGCTAGCCAGGCTTAATGCATCCCGTTAATCGCTTATTGCACTTCAAGTTGAGTTTTACGGATAAATTGATTCCTTCTTTCGAGTTATGCAAGGCGCTGGTGGATTGTGTGAAAGTTCGTATGAATTCGTTAGAACTTTTCGCTCAAGTTTTGGCAGAGATAAGTGGAGGACGAGCAGAAGGAGCAGGAACGGTGGAGAGAGAGAGAGAGAGAGAGAGAGAGAGAGAGAGAGAGAGAGAGAGAGAGAGAGAGAGAGAGAGAGAGAGAGAGAGAGAGAGAGAGAGAGAGAGAGAGAGAGAGAGAGAGAGAGAGAGAGAGAGAGAGAGAGAGAGAGAGAGAGAGAGAGAGAGAGAGAGAGAGAGAGAGAGAGAGAGAGAGAGAGAGAGAGAGAGAGAGAGTCTCGGATGAAGGACATGGAGGAGAAAGAAGGGAAAAAGGAAGAGGGTGGACAATGGAAAATAAAATCTTTCAGTATAAAAAGAAAATTCGTTTTTTTTTTAACAAGACTTTGTATCACTTTAGAGTTTCGGTATCAAATTAATTTCAAAAGTCTTAGAAACCTCTGAATCCTAATTTCTTACACATATAAACACCTACATTGAGCCCTATACATGTAAACCTCTGTATGTATATAATGAAAATGAGCCGTTTAATAGTTTTGATGAAATTTGAAAGAGAAAGTAACAAAATTAACTCAGAGCAAAAAGAAAGGAAAAAGGGAAGTAGAGACAAGCACAGAAAGACAGTACAAGAACAAGAAGAGAGGGGAGAGGTACTAAAGGTAAAGAAACAAAGGCTGGTAAAGAACATCCACCCTCTCTCTCCCCTCGCTGCCTCCCTCCAAATCCCTGAGTTACCTGTGTGCGTGGGTCACCTGAGATACCTGAAGGGCGAGGAGGAAGGTGTCATAACCCGCCTCACCTGGGCCTGGAGGGGACAAACACATCCTTCCTCTCTTAATGCTTCTGGGGAACGCGCTGAGGTCGGGGCGTTGAGGCAATAACTTACTTTTTTTCTCTCTTCATATCTATTACATCTTCCTCCCCTTTTCTTTCGTCCCCTTTTAATTTCTCTGAATCGCCCTCTCTCGCCTGTTTGTCTTTCTCTCCTTCACTTGCCGCGTCCTCGTAATTCTCTTTTCCTTCCTTTCTTTGCTTTCGTTGTTTTTACTCTTTACACTTATTTTACTTCGTCTGTATTTCCTTTGGTCTTGTTTGCGCGGTGGCTGTTTCTTTCCTTCTCAGGGTTATGTGTTTTCTTATTCTTGGGTTTATGTTGGTAGTTGGTTATGGTTAGTGTGTGTGTGTGCGTGTGTGTGTGTGTGTCTAAAATGGAAATGCACCTCATACACACACGACCGAATGCACAAATCCGCAGCAGAGAATAAAAATGAAAATGCGTTGGAGAAAAAAAACATACCGAAAAATTTAGTAAGAAATAAATAAGACAACATTCGTGCTCTGCCGCCACAATCCTGAAACAATAAGTCGATGGAACCAAAGCGTCTGCGGAGGACGTGAGGAAAATTCTCCGTTTTTAGCCCAAGTGATTCAGGGCGACAAAGAGAAAAATAAAGCGAATGGAAAGAAAAAGAGTGAAAACCTGAAACTGCGAATGCGAGAGATACGGAGAAAAAAATAAGAGGAACAGTGTAACAAGGAAAAGAGAGAGAGAGAGAGAGAGAGAGAGTTTTTGATAGATAGAGATAGATAGAGGGGGTGGTAGACAGGTAGAAAAATACACACACACACACACACACACACACACACACACACACACACACACACACACACACACACACACACACACACACACACACACACACACACACACACACACACACACACACACACACACACACACTTTAAATGAATCAAATAATACTGAATCAATACCAATATTTCGTATAATGATAAAATTAATATATTAGAGAAATGCAGCGCTGAATATGGAAATAAATAGAGGAAATAAACTCGCTTGAAACGACACATAATTTTCCCATATGATGGACATGAACTCGATATTAGGAAGGGGATGAAGAGGAAATGCATCTCACCTACAAATTCGGAACGGTGCGCAAACGGTCCGGGCACACAGGTGAGGGCGAGTGATCGAGGGAGGACGGTAAAAAAGGAGGGCTGGGAACGGATGAAAGAGGAAACGCGAGAGTTGTAATACCATACTCGTGAATATGAGTATTGTGGCCCTTTGCTGTGAGCTAGTACGTAAATAAAGAATAATTTCATACATTGGATATTTAGCGTCACGTATTTTGCCCATGTTTTACTGAACGTGGTGTGAGGGGAACGCTTTCTACTGAATATCGTCACCTGCTACACCATAAATAGTCTAACTCCCTTTGTATAGTTATGGATTAGGTTTCGTTGATGATGTAAACCCATTATTTAATCCATTTTACATTGCGTATGATAATAATATGAATTCAGTATTCCATTATTTTATCCGGTTGATGAGCGTATAGGCGAGTGAGGCTGAAGCACACTGTGGGTTTCATGTCTCTTGTGTCAGTGTACGTTCCTACTGAGATGTGGGAAACTGACTGGAAGGAGTTACACGGCAAACTCGACCTCGTATTTCATCATGGCCTCTTTGGATCTTACTCTGTGGCCAAGACATGAACTCTAAATTGTGACGAAATGGCAAAGTGACACCTCTGGTATCATTTTTTTCGCTGCATCATGTGGTATCACGTGGACGACTTTGTATCATCCGTGAGACTGAATTGAGGTCTGATACCTGCATTTTTCAACTGCCATCTCCGGCTATATGAACATGTGACACGCTGCCGATAAGTTGACCCTGCTCACCTGGTTTTATTTATGAGAATACTATTCTGAGGGGAGGAGGCCAAAGGAACTTCCACAAAGCTCGAGCATTACGCAACCCGGTGGTTCCCGCTGGGAGATACTTGGTTCGGGAGATTCGCATGCATTGACACTTGCTCGGAGGAACCCTCATGCATAGCTTCGTTGGGTGGGCAATGCAGCGCGACCTCCAGCGTGTGTCCCCGCTGATTGATTTACTAATTTCTTGGCTTGTCTTTGGTTTGAAAAGGTGTTGAATAATCTATTTCGAGTCACCGTTACCGTTTCTTTTATTCCTTGACTCTTGATGATCAATATCGAGAACTTTGTATATCGAATATTCCATTATTCAGTTTTATTTTGTTGGAAGAGGAATTCAATCTTTTACTTTGATCTACTGTTAGTCATTTTTGTAACCTTGACCTCTAGCGCTTGATCATTCTGGTGACGATTGAGGAAAGGGCGGACGAGTGTAATTCCCTTTTGTGGCAGCAGCGTTTTGGCGAGTAGAGGATGGGAGCTGAAAAGTGCTTCGAGCTCTCATGACTTGCTGGGGAGGAAGGAAGGAAGGGTTGATTGCGCCAACAGTTCGAGTGCCCTTCGCCGCCCCTGCCCCTCAGCTTCCTAAATTGATTTCCTCCGCGAGAGCCACCTGAAGGAGACTTTGCTTAGGGGACTCAAAATACTATACTGCGTGTGTGTTCTGTTCTCTGCCTCGACTCTATTAAGCTGCCTCTCTCCTCTTGCCTCTCCTGCTACTTTTTTCCCTGATGTTCTTACGGACTGTCCAGTGCAGCTGCCTACCTGTCTAGATACATCCATTCCGCTTTACCTGCCTACCTAACAACGTACCTGACCATTAGTTCACCTGCAGCATTTCTCACTTGCCTACCTACATTCCTACCTTCTCTCCTACTTTTCCCAGCCTACGGAACAGCCTGACCACCTATCACTCAGATCCTTTCCCAATTACCTGCCTATCTACCAGCTTACCTTCCAGCTTACCTATTTTCCGATTTCCTCACTTATATCCCTTATCACACATCAGCTTCCCTTCGTTCTGGCATTCCATCTAATTCACTAACGTATCTTTCTAATGCAAACTTGAAGGCCTACATATTTATCTACCTGACTACCTCCATTTCACATTGTTGAATTGCCTACGTACTCACTTTTTTACCTTCGATATTTTTTCTTCTCCAACTTCTGACCAACATACCGAAACAAACACAAACGCACGCGCACGCAGAGGCACGCACACACGCTGTTTTCCCTTCCTACAACAATTAGTGTCCAGGTTTTGTTAAGGAAAATGAACCTAAATTTCCACGTGCACTGCTGAACTTTTACCACAAATAGGATATGGTGGAATTAACGAGCTAATCCCATAAGTCCGGGGAATAATTGACTTCACATTGCTCTGTTTTTTTACATCCGCGACCTTAATACTGTTCCTTGTTATCTTCCCTTACTCTCTCTTGTTATCTCTCTTTTCTTATCTTACTCTCTTGTTTTCTTACCTTTTCCTACCATATTTTCTCTTGTTATCTTTCCTTCTCCTACCTTACTCTCTATTGTTATCTCCCTTTTCTTATCTTACGCGCTTGTTTTCTTCCCTTTTACCATAATTTCTCTTGTTATCGTGCCCTCACCTACCTTACTCCTATTATCTTCCCTTCTCTTGCTCTACTTTCCCTTATAATCTTCCCTTCTACATTACTATATCCTGTTAACCTGTCTTTTCTTACCTCACTGTCACTTGTTATCTTGCCTTCTCTAACCTTACGCCTATCTTCCCTTCTCATGCCTTACTCTTATAATCTTCCCTCCTCCTACCTTACGATCTCCTGCTAACCTGCCTATTCCTACCTTAATGTCTCTTGCTATCTTACCTCCTACCTTACTCTCGTTATTTTCCCTTCTTCAACCTTTGTCTCTCTTGTTACCTTCCCCTCGGCCCGTGTTCTTCCCCTCCCTGGCATCTCATCCACCCTCTTCGAAGCACTCTAATGCTGAAGAGCACTGGGAAGTAAGAGGCTGTAGAGAAAGAAGAGGAAGTCAAGAAGAGGGTACAAAGAGACCGGGAATAAGAATGACATGTAAAAGATGATAGGGACGAGAGAAAGGGAAGCAAGGATAGGGCTTTTGGGAATAGCACTTTAGGGAGAAGAGAATGAACTATCGCATGTGGAATTAAAATAAGAAGCTGGAAACGGAAACGAAAAAGAAGTTAGTAGGAATAGGATAATAGATCGGAATAGAATTAAGAGAAAGAGGGAGAACGGAATGGGTTAAGGGAAAACGGAACGATAAATCAAATACAATTAAAAAAGGGAAAAATCGCTTGACAAAATGTTAGAACAGGGGACGAAGGAAAGAGACACAGGATCGCAAAAAAGATAGTGTGATGGGAGCTCCGCCGGTACACGAGGGAAACAAACAAAACAGGAACAAACAAGCACCCGGAGGAGAAAAAAACAAGACGTAGCAAAACAGTGTCGCAAGTGCACGAATCCAAACAAATAGAAGAAACAATGGCTTTTGGTTCTTATTTTGCCGTCCGCTCCCGTCACCCAAATAACGTCTTGTGTGTCCATATTCTCAAACATGTCGGTTCTTCCTGCAGAAATTGACCTCTCTTTTGGCCACTCGTCTCAACTCTTTTTTTTTATAGGAGCAGTGAGTTGCGGGCTTTTTTATTATTATTTTCTTTTTTTGCCCTTGAGCTGTTGCCTTTACTGTAAAAAAAGAAAATAAACAAAACTCACACATCCACATTTAATAGGACTTCCGTAGATGATGTGTGTATTTTTATGGGTAGTTTTATGAGCCTAGTGATAGTTTAACAAGGCTTCTGCACTATCAACGTGAAAAAAAATCATGTGAATTCGACTAATCTCCTTTGTGGACTTTGGAAGGTTTTGCTGTGAGAGCCGACAGCGTCTGATCCCTTCGAACGATTACACTGATATATTCGTGACCTCAATTCCCGGACACTCATCACTCTTTTCCGATGGCCTTGGCTCAGGACTTCTTTGCCAAGGTCGTCTGATTAATGTTCCCTTCCTTAAGGAGTGCATCAAGAGCCACTATGTATGTCTCTTATCCAAAAATTCAGTTGCCGATATCTTGGTCTAATATTTTGTGAGATTGAATTTTGCATTAGAAACTCCATCTTTGCGAAGTTTATAGCTGCCTGGTGTTGTCGGTCTATCTGTTTTTGTATTATACGTTTGTCTCTCTTTGTCTGTCTCTGTGTATGTTTGTCTGTGTCTGTCGGTTTTTCTTCCTCTTCTTCGTTTTCTTTAAGATGATTGAGTTTTGAGTTTTGAGTTTTGCTTTTTATTTTTCTCTATTTATGTTTCTGTGTCGCTATGTTTTCTCTCTTTTCTTTTTAAATGGTTGAGGTTTGATTTCTGCTTTCTATATCTCTGTCTCAGTGTCTCTGTCTCTTTCTCTCTCTGTCTCTGTGTTTCTATCTACCTATCCATCTCTCAATCTATCTATCTCTCTCTCTCTCTCTCTCTCCCCCCCCGTACACACACACGAGGCGGCGGTATCACGAGGCATAATATATCAGGTTCCTTAATGACCTTACCTGGGACGGTGAGGACCGGGCCCCTTGAATATCGGAACTCAATAATGAGGGGAATCAGCGCAGGTGACATCAACCCACCTGACGACCTTGGCGATGATCTTGTTAGTTAGTTACCGTCACGTCATCCATTTTAGCCATCGTGTGTGTGTGTGTGTGTGTGTGTGTGTGTGTGTGTGTGTGTGTGTGTGTGTGTGTGTCTCTTCCTCTGTGTGTACGCTTGGCTCTTCTTGTTTGTCTCTGTATGCACCGTTGCCAGATTGTCGTACTCAGAGCATAGTATTTACCGGTTTTTGACGCCTAACTATTGCCAAGAAACATCAGGAATTAGCTATTTCAACGATAATTATAAGTGAATCTCCTTATTAGGGTCCACGAGACAGATTTAGGTCGGAAGTCGGTAAATATAAGAGGTTAAGTAAGACAATCTGGCAACTTTGTCTGTATGTCTTTCTCAGTTTGTGTATCTGTGAATGTGTCCTTGATGATTTTGTTAGCGTCGTCATCTATCTTTGCTCGTGTGTGTGTGTGTGTGTGTGTGTGTGTGTGTGTGTGTGTGTGTGTGTCAGTGAACGCATTCCAAGCCTCAAGCAGCCCGAGTACCTCTTTCCCACCGGACGTAAGTGAAGCCTTCCGGAGAGCAGCGTTGCGGTCGGAACACTGAACGGCCCCGGCGGGAGGACGAGGAGTGGATTGCGGCCCCTCATCGCCACCCCGACCACGGGCTTGACTATCCCGGGAGGGCTCTCAGCGATGCAAGCATTCTCCCTCTCTCTTCCTTTTTTTTTTTTTTTCTTTAAGATGATTGAGTTTTCAGTTTTGAGTTTTGCTTTCTATTTCTCTTTCTCTCTATCTCTGTTTCTCTGTCTCGCTATGTTTTTTTCTTTTATTTTTGTTTTCTTTAAAATGGTTGAGGTTTGAATTTTGCTTTTTATTTCTCTCTCTCTCTCTCTCTCTCTCTCTCTCTCTCTCTCTCTCTCTCTCTCTCTCTCTCTCTCTCTCTCTCTCTCTCTCTCTCTCTCTCTCTCTCTCTCTCTCTCTCTCTCTCTCTCTCTTTTTTGCCGTGTAAAATAAGTATCAGATTTTTTTTTTCCTTTAAGTGATTGCGTTTTTTTTTCTTTTTCACGGTAATTTTTTTTCAATTCCTCTTCCTTTTGGACGTGAAAGTTATATATCAAGTATGCATGCTGTTTTATTTCTTGGACTTCTTATTTGATTGGTCATATTTTGGTTGATTTCTTTGTATCTTAACATTCGTGGACATAAGTAAGTGTGAAGGACGTGATGTAATGCTTTCAAGGTTGCTTTTAAATGTGAAGGGCAACGTTGCTCTTACCGGTGGTATTTGAGGGTAGTTGATCTATAAGTGAAGTGCTGTCCTCTTCACACAAACACCTGTACTTGCCCTTCACTGAAGGAATGAAAAAGAAACACAGTGATCCTCTCCTGAAAACCTCCTCTCGCGATTCCTTGGAACTGAAACATTAAATTATTCAGCTCTTCGCAAACTTTCGCCAAAGTGAATAGACAACTTGAATTCAGCACGCTAGAAGTCAAGGTGAATGTTGGAATCGGCTTACGTGTTTCTTTCACCTTCTGGAAAACCCGTGATCATAAAAAAAACTTTCGAATTAATATATTCATTAAAAACATTAAGCGATCGAAAGTGTTGTACAAAAGAAAAGCTGTCGCGTTGCTGATCCTAAGAACGCATTATCATAGACTATAAGTTTCACGTTAAAAATGCATAAGCAGATACTTTACTTGCACGTGTTCAATTATGAAAAGTAACCAGATTTTAAACTTACGCCTCAACTATTTACACGGACGAAAACGACTTCAAAGAATCATGAAATACATCACTTGACTTACTGCGACTAACAAACGGACTTGTCAGAATAGCGTTTGAATAATGTATGAAGTTCAATAAGACTCGTGTGTATACGTTTATTTTCTTTTATGAGAATACACGAAGGAAAACGGTAATCGGCTTGGTGGTTGTATCAGTTGAACTTCTGACTCTCTGAAGTTTACCAGTGCGATTTTCTTTTGTTTTGTTTCGCCTGTCGGATGTATGAGCAAGTCATTCTCGTGACAGCGAGCGAAAGAACTTCAGAACAATATCCTCCTTTGATTTTTGTATTATTTTTAACACTGAAGCATAAAATAAGGGTCAGCGCTTGCATGTGTGTTGCTTTCAAGGTTATTATATTCCGGTGTTTTTCCTCTCCCCTCCCTCAATTGTAAAAAAGTTGTGCTTGTGCGTGGGTGTGTGCGTGGGTGTGTGCGTGGGTGTGTGCGTGGGTGCGTAATATGATTCAAGCTTTAGTTCCACGGATCACGAAAGGAGATTTTCAAGAGAGGACTACGTTTATTTTTTTAGTTATTCAGTGGAGGGCAAATAAAGCTGCTCGTGTGTAGAGGGAAGGACTGTACTTGTGAATCATTATGTAAGGATTTAACTACCTTCAAACAGGACCGATGTTAGGAAAATATTTATAGCAAAGGAAGCAGTTGAAGGGCAGAAACAAAGAACAAAAATTAAAAGGCTCGCTTATCGCCGCTCCCTCAAAATAAAAAGGAATAAGTGGTCAGGAGAGAGGCTCAATCTCGGAAGGCGACGTGTCTTGATATTGGAAGTAAAGGAACAAAAATCATGAGACGTGTTGTGAGAAGAATAGGAAGGGACGAAGGTGGAAAGGAAAGCAGGTCAGGTCAGGGCAGGGCAGGTGTAGCGATTGGTCCTTTTTGTGACCTGCGAGAAAACGACGGTGGTGGGGAGAAAGAAGGAATGATGATAAAAACACACACAAAAAAGGAAAGGAATCAATAAGAAATGAATAGCTAAAGAGAGTAAAAACAGTTCAGTTAAAGACAAAAATAAAAAAGCGATAGAAAAAAGGAAAAAAATAGAGAAGGAAGAAAAAAGAAAATGAACAAAGTAAGTGAAGGAGGAGGAGGAGGAGGAGGAGGAAACATGGACGAGCAGGCAGCAGAAAGGTTATTGGCTTATTGTGACGCTGCCTCCTTTTAGTGATTTTAATGAATCCGCTAGCTACTTGAGTGACCTGCGGAGAAGATTAAAGCACTCACCTGTCTACCCCTCCTTCCTTCCTCTATTATCTCCCCTCTGCACTCTCCCTCCCACCCTTCTCCTCACAATCACCTCATACCTTAAGCTCTCTCCCTCCCTCACGTGTCTGGCTTGTGATGGAGGAATAGGGAATGATGATAGAAGGGGCCAAGGATTAAAAGGTGATAAGGGAGGGACTAGGTGTAGAAAGGGGAGATATAAAGAAGGGGGAGAAAATGAAATATAATGATTGTAGGGTAACGGAAGGGGTGAAGGACTGAGGAGTGACGGAGGAGTGGTTGGTTTTAGAAAGGAGAAAGATAAAGGAAGGGGAGAGAATGAAATATACTGATTGTAGAGTGACGAAAGGGGTGAAGAGTTAAACGGTGAAGGGGAAGCGTTCGATGGAGAAAGGGAGGGAAGAGAGGGAAATTCAACGATTGTAGAGTAAGGGAAAAAGTGACCGATGAGGGAGACTGGAGGAAATTGAAAGGGATTGAAGACTAAGAGAGGAAAGGTAAATCGGTGGCAGAAGGGGACTGGAAGAGTGGAGGGTTGAAGGAGATTGTGGTGGATTAAGGAACAATGAAGTGGAGAGGAAGAGGGAGACAGGTAGGAACGATGTAGAAGGGTAACTTACGTAAAAAGATGAATTGGGGACTGATGATCGAAGTGAATATTGAAGGGAAGAGGAATATGAATAAAGACCGGGAAAGGGGAGTGGAAGGAGAAGATAAAAGTGAAATTTGGAGAAGGGAGAAGATAAATGGGGAGAAGGGAAAGGGGAAATTGAGGAAGCTGGGAATAAACTTGTCTGGGTAAGGTAATTGGGAAGGATTGGGGAAATGGGGAGGGGGGGCTACGGAAGAAAAGTTAGCGAGGAATAAAATAAAAAAAAGTGAGGGAGAGGAGCGCGAGGAGTACGAATGAGGAGGAGTTTGGGGAAAGGATGATAAAAAAATGTGAAGAAGAAATGGAAGGAGCAGGATGAGGAAAATAAAGTGAGGGAAAGGAAAGCGCAGGAAGACTGAAATGAAAGAAGAGGAGAGCGGGGAATGAATATGAGAAGTGGTTTGGAAATAGGGAGAGGAAAACATGGACAACACCGAGCAAAGAGGAGTAGGAGGTGGGTATGAAAATGTCTAGAAAAAAAAGAGAGAATGAAAGCCGAGAAAAAAAAGTGAGGAGACGGGAACAGAAAGTGAATATGATAAGTGGGTTGAGGGAAAAGAAGGAAAAACATAGGAAACGCCAAAGAAAGAAGGGAAGGGAGTGTGCATGAGGGATAGCTAGAAAAAAAGGGGAATGAAAGCCGAGAAAAAAAAGCGAGGAAACGAGAGCAGAGAGTGAACATGAGAAGTGGGTTTGGAAAAGGAAGGAAGAGGGAACATAGAAAACAGTGAGGAGTGAGGAGAGAGGAGCAGGGAGTGTGTATGAGGGATAGCTAGAAAGAAGGGGAATGAAAGCCGAGAAAATAAAAGCAAGGAAACGAGAGCAGACAGTAAATATGAGAAGTGGGTTTGGAAAAGGAAGGAAGAGGGAACATAGAAAAGTGGGGGAGGAGAGAGAGGGGGAGGGGGTGAGGTGAGATGGAAGAGAGAGAGAAGAAAATAAAAGCAAGGAAACGTGAGCAGACAGTAAATATGAGAAGTGGGTTTGGAAAAGGAAGGGAAAACATAGAAAACTGTGAGGAGAGTTTAGCAGAGGAAAGGGAGATAACTACTGATAAAAAAGGGAAATGAAAGCCGAGAAAAAAAGTAAGGAAATGAGAACTGAGAGTGAACATGAGAAGTGGGTTTGGAAAAGGAAGGGAAAACATAGAAAACATAGAGGAGAGATGAGCAGAGGAGAGGGAGATAGCTACAGAAAAAGAGGGGAAAGAAAGCCGAGAAAAAGAGTGAGAAAAAGGGAGTTGAGAGTGAATATGAAAAGTGGATTTTGAAAAGGAAAGGAAAACAGGAAACATTGAGGAAAGTATAGCAGAGGAGAGGGAGATAGGTACAGAAAAAAAGGGAAAAGAAAGCCGAGAAAATGTGTGAGGGAAAGAGAACTGAGCGTGAATATGAAAAGTGGGTTTGGAAAAGGAAGGGAAAACATAGAAAACTGTGAGGAGAGTTTAGCAGAGGAGAGGGAGATAGCTACAGAAAAAAGAGGGGAAAAAAAGCAGAGAAAAAGAGTGAGGAAAAGAGAGCTGAGAGTGAATATGAGAAGCGTGTTTGGTGGAAAGAGGAAGGAAAACAAGGCAAGAAAGGCTACTGGGGACGGAGATGAGGAAGGCGAAGGAAGATGAAAGAGGAGGAAGACGAGCTGAATTTGAATGGTCTTTCACAAAATCTTTATTAATTAAGAGGAGTACTTTATGGCGCCAGAGATTCGAACTCCATAATTTATAAAGTTTAGGGTTTGGAATTCTTCACGCAGTACTTTTTTTGTTCGTGTTGTAGTTAAATTCAGATCAACTATATTTTCTCCACACGACTTTGTACCCATGTTCATTTCTGTGGTGTCTAACTTTTTAATGCAAGGATCACCTGGGATAAACATTCTTTCACCCCTTTCCCTATTTGACACCTCGCCTATCTAAATTGATCATGTATTTTTGGGGAACTTTATGTCTCCTCTTTTGCCGGGATTTTTATTTTTTTTTCCTTAATGAAAAAATATACTTGGATTATATTCGTGATTTTTATATTATCTTTTACACCTTTCATTATTTTTTTTGTTGTCTTTCCTATAACTGCTTTAAACTTCTTTTTTTTTAGCTTTTTTACTTCGTTACAACACTTTTTTTTTGCCTCCTTCACCTTCTTCGCCTCCGCCTCGAACTCTTTCAACTCTTCCATCCCTTCCTCCTCCTCCTCCTCCTTCTCCTTCTTCTTCTCCTCCTCCTCCTCCTCCTCCTCCTCCTCCTCCTCCTTTACAACCTCTGCCTATCCACCTGAATGCCTCGTGACTCACCTTCGCCAAACTCATATTTTCACGCCAGGGAAAACTTGATAAAACCCACATTTTTCCTTCCTTTTTTTGTTTGTCTCGCTCACCCCGAGGCCACATATTGAGTTCAAGGTGAAGAAACATCTCGATAGTAATTGTCACTTATCGAAATGTGTGACAGATGAGGAGGAGATACACGAAAGGAGTTCACGTTATATGTCGAAAAATACTTATACGTTAAAATCACTTATATATATTTTACGTGTAGGATAAAACTCAGTTAACTAGAGAAGGGAGATGATTGATGGCTATGCGTATGAAGACGAGGCATATGACGTGTGTATAAAGTAAGAAAAAGACGAAAAATATTAACCCAGCAGCCAGGCTTCCATTAGGAGGAGCAAAGACCAACACAGAGACTTCACTTTATGGCCTCATCCGGGGATAAAGGCCGGGCTTGTCTCAGTCCTCGGCCTTGTGTGTGTGTGTGTGTGTGTGTGTGTGTGTGTGTGTGTGTGTAAGGGGGGGTAGGGGCGAGTGTGTGTGTGTGTGTGTGTGTGTGTGTGTGTGTTTCGATGTGCATGTTTATCTGCGAGTCTGTGTATTGCTTCATCGAATATACTCTTTCGGATCGTTTTTCATCGTTAGTTTGTCTCTGCTTTTGTGTCATGTTTTTTCAATACCTTTTCCCCGCGTGTAGTACAATAGGCAACAACCTCTGAAACGCGGGCTCGAGTGAGGAGGTCTTTCTTAACAAGCTACTATTGTCTGGTATGAACAAACAAGTGGGTAGATAGGAATAAAAGTGTGTAAGGGGAAAGAAAAGTGGGTAGGGATCTTTAATGCATGATGTTTCTCAATTACTCTCTCTCTCTCTCTCTCTCTCTCTCTCTCTCTCTCTCTCTCTCTCTCTCTCTCTCTCTCTCTCTCTCTCTCTCTCTCTCTCTAAACACAATTCCTCCCTAAACTACCTCGCCGCGCTGGGAAGATTAATGAGAAACAAGACTTAATTAGTGTGATCCAGGAAGCTCAATCTACGGCTCCGCGCATCCGAGGCTCACGGACTCCAGAAAGCGAAGGAGACGACGACCTTGACGCAGAATGACGCAGAGGAAGGTGACCCGCAATACCTCGTCCTTCTCTCACCTGATGAATCCTTGCTCTGCGTCACAATCTGCTTGGCCTCTTGTGCTTCTGTTTCTGGCTCTGTTTTTACCTTTCCTTACCGTTTCCGTTCCTATTCTTCCCCTCCCCGTTGTTTTCTTTCCCTTCCTCTCCTTTCCTTCGTTTTTGTTTCCTTCCCTTCTCTTCCCGCCATTGTCTTTCCTTCTTTTCGTTTTGTTCTCATGCCCTTCCCTTCCATGCCGTTTTTCCTTATCTTTTTTTTTTCTTATCTACCCCTTTCCCTTCCTTTCCTTCCCTCCCGTTATCTCCTTATCCTTTCTCTTCTTTTCCTCCTTTTCTCTTTCCTTATCTCTCTTCTCCAGTAGTCCTCTCATGTACTTCCTATTTTCCCTACCTTCCCTTTTTCCCATCTTATATTCCCTTTCATATCCTTAAAACTTCCTGGGATAATGGACAACACAGATTACCCTGACCTTTTACTTTTCATTTCAACTTTTCTCCCCCTCCTCTTTCTTTCCCTCCTCCTCCTTTCCCTTCTCTGGTCAGTTGACGAGGACAAGGGTGGCAGTGGTTCCGGGCCGTGGTGATAACGTGGGTGATAATGGCGAAGCAACAGTCATGTCCAGCACGCCAAGAACCGGTCCATGACGTCAACCGGATTCTTGGGTCCTTGGGGCATTATGGTAATAAGGATATTACTGGAAAACGAGGCGATGAAAGTCTATATTAGATAATAATTAATTGGCGTCGTTTTAAACTCGCGTGACCTATCGGGCCGATCTGCAGGCGCTTATACGTCCTGTCGGTCTCCACGAGGAAGAGTTGTAGTGGTTTATGGCCGCCCTGCTCTCTAATCTCCGGCGGCCTAATGGCTGGCTTATCGATGCAACCCGGAATTCTCGAAGTTTTCTGAGTCCTGGCGGAGAGGTGATGCACGGCAGGGAGGACAAGCACGAGCCTTTGCGTGGCGCCGACGTTCCCCGTGACCCAGATAGTGAAGTGTTTTGTTGTTGATGATTCTGTTTCGCCCACTGTTTCTACGGCTACTTCTACTAATGTTACTACTACTACTACTACTACTACTACTACTGCTATTACTTCTACAACTACTTCGGCGCCATATGACCGGTGTAGTTTCGGCGCCATGAATTTCGTCCAATCAGTCAATCTACTACTTCTACTACCACTACTACTACAGTTATGGTATTAAGATGAAGACGAAGAAGAGCAAGAAATAGAAGATGACGAAGAAGCAAACAGAGAAGGAAAGACAGGAAAAATGGGATAAAACGTGAAATTAAAGATGAAGAGTAAAAGAAAAGTCAGAAAAAAGAATGAAAAGGGAGGAAAAGAAAAGAAGAAAGGAAGATGCAACACGAAAAAAAAGGATAAAAGGGAAAATAAACAACAGCACCCACAAAAAAAACGAAAACAACAGCAGTAATTAAGTCCCCGGGTTGCGCAACGTCGTTTGCCTCCTAACACCGAGGCCAATTACGTGGCAAGTGCCCCTTGAGACGCTCCTTTGATCACCTACACAGCGCGTCTCCCTCGGCACCGCGCCCTTGAGAAACAGTATCAGAGCCTTTATCCCGTTTCAGTTACTCTATACAGTTACCTACCCACCCTTATTCACCTTTACTTCTAACCTTTCCAACATACTCGTTATCGTAATAAACCCCTTTACAAACTGTTATCTAGTATTTCAAGTCTTCACTCATAGCCAAGCAATCCAGCAATACATCCCAGTAGTCTATTTGCAGTATCAAAATATTCTAGCACACAAGTTGTCGTAGTAAAATTACAACACATCCAAGAAGTCTTTTCTGATATCATAACAAATTTCATTCAAGGTATACAATCTTTTAACACACTCAAGATACCTTATTGAACCCTTCAGAACACAAAAGTTATCATATTCGATTCCTAAATCATCTGTTCAATCCCTTTTCAGCTGTTTCAATTACGCTGTCCATCCCTTTGATCCACCAGTCACCCTCTCATATGCAATCCTTTAAGCATCCTTAATCAGCCTTTCATCTACTTCAGTAACTCAATTCAACCTGATTATCCACGACAATACTCGTGTCTAATTCTTTACGTTGCTTCATTTAAATTATTCAACCTCATAAGGGCTCATCCTCTCTCCTGATGATCTATCTCGGTTCTCGCCATCACATATTTATTTCACATCTGCACGATCTACTCACACACGTCCCATTTCTGTTCTAAATTAATGTTCTCCTTCTCTCGTCTGTTCTACTTCAGTGTCACATGTCCCATCGTATCTATTTCTCCTCAGATATATCCTACTTTCGTCTCACGTCTGTCTCGTACCTTTCCTACCTTTCTCCCTTTCTTATCTGTTTTACCTTTCTCCCACTTCTGTGCCCTCTTCCTCTCTCTCATCTTTGTCCCACTTCTCTCTTCTCCCTCTGTCTTACCTCTCCTCCTCTCACACCTAACCCACCTCCTCCCTCACGCTTGTCTGTCTCTGTCCCCTCTGTCTGTCTCTCTCTAACCTCTGTCCACGCTTCCTCACTCTCCTCTTAGTCCCATCTCTCTTTTCTACCTCTGTCTTACCTTTCCCTCACACCTTACCCACCTGTCGCTCTCCTGTCTTCCCTTGTCCCCTTTGCCTCCGCCCTACGTCACCTCATCACCTGCACCCGTCTTCACGTACCCTCAGGCCACTCACCTTTGTATACTAGTTTGTTTTTGTACCGCGTTCCAAAATTACATGAATAAATGCAGAAGCCACGCTAGCAGCTCCTCTTAGGCCTTCAGGAGCTGACTGAAGGATGTTGATCTCGGGTGAGTGGGGTGGGTGGGGGGTGTGTGTGTGTGTGGGGGGGGGGGGCTGAGGGGGGTGTAAATATAGAAAAGTGGAAAAAAAAAGAATAAGAAGCGAATACGAAGAAAGGAAAACGTGGGTGGATGAGAGACAGTTAAAGTGCGGGGAATGAGACGCTTTGAAGGTTGAAGATTGGAAGGAGGAGGAGGAGGAGGAGGAGGAGGAGGAGGAGGAGGAGGAGGTGATGGTGATGGAGGAGAAGGAGGAGTAGGCGGTGGCGGATGTTTTGAACTCCTGTAGGAAGTATGATTCACGGAAGATGATAAAAGGGAAAATTCTCTCTCTCTCTCTCTCTCTCTCTCTCTCTCTCTCTCTCTCTCTCTCTCTCTCTCTCTCTCTCTCTCTCTCTCTCTCGCTCTCGCTCTCGCTCTACCATTATTTCTTTGTCACAGAAAATAACATGGCAAGACTCGGAATCGTTTTTGAATATCTTACACAAAACAAGTATGCCGCGATATTTTCCTCTTGTCGGGCGCGCCATGGTTACTCCTCTGGTTGTCAACATTTACCAGAAAAATACTATTCTTCTCTTGTCCTCCCTGTTATTTGAATTTTTTTTCCCGAGTTCCTTCCTTCATCTCTTTTCGCTCTGATGCACCTTAATCCATTTTGTCCGTTCCTGGTGTTGCCTTTTATTCTTTTCCCTCATTTTGTATGTTTTTTTTTGTATGTCCTTTCCTTTCATTTTCCCATATTCTTGTTTTTTTTTCCCTCATTGCATTGCCCTATATTCTTTTTACTTCAGATTCTCGTTTATCCTCTAGTTTTCTTTTTTGTCATTCATATTTTCCTGAGATTCTCTTTACTTCTTTTTCTGGTACTGTTTTTCCCATGTTTTGTTTTGTATTTTTCCCAATATCTATTTTCTCACCTTGATTGACGTTCATGTTTTTTGTCATTATTGTTTTATTCGAATTTTTTTATCCTTTTTCCTTTTTTTCCTCAGTCTGCCTCCCCTCACTCAATTTTTCCTCTCCTCCCGTTGACCTTCATTCCCCTCTCTCTTATTTTCTCCACTTCTTATTTCTTTATTACGTTCCTCTCATGACTCCATATTTCCTCTTTATCCTGCCTCATTTTCCCTCATTATATCCGCTCACACGTTCCTACTACTTATCTTTCTCACTTTGCACTCTACCGCTTTTCTTTCTATTCTTTTCTATTAGTCTTTATCTTTCTGCTTATTTTTCTTTGTTATTTCCGCGGCTATACTTTACTTACTTAATTTTGTTTTTCACTTCCGCCACATTCATCCTTACTTCTTTCTCTCTTTATTTCTTTATCCTTCTCTGCCTCTCTTCACTTTCAGGTCTCCATTCATTTTGTCATAATCACATTTCACAGTAAATTTGCCTTTCCTTATTTCCCTTTATATTTTTTCCCCTTGGTTCCTGTTTCATAATCTTTACAAATGACACTTTATTTTCCATTTGCTCTCTTAGATTATTTTCGTGACTAACATTACACTTTGCGCTCTTGCTTATCTATGGTTTTTTTTCTCTTGTTTCTTTACGTTGTTTCTTTTTATACACACCTCTTAACGTACACGCTATCTTTTTCCTCTGCTTTACTCCATTTCACAACCCTTTCGTTTTCTTAGCAGACGCACTTCAATTTCCACATTTTGTTTCACTCTGTCTCCCCCGCCGCTTTCTACTTCCTTTCTTCCATAACGTCTCCTGCATTCCTTCTTCCCTTTTACTTCTGTTTTCAAGAATTTCCGATGTTCACTTTAAACTCCTTCGTGTCCTCTATTCTCTCTTCCCACACGGTGCTTGCCACAATTTCCTTTTATACCCTAATTGTTTCACCCTCTCCACGTTCAACTTCCTTTTTAACATTATTTCATACATTTCTTCTTCACTTTCACTTCCCTCTCACGCCTTCATTTCTCTTTGTATCCTCCTCCCCTTCACTTTCTTCTCAGCCTCTTCACACCCTCTTCGCTCTCTACAGTTTCCTTTCTCTACTCACCTGTTCACATTTTTTACATATTGCTTCCTTCCCTCTATTATTTCATGCATTCCTTCTTCCCTTGCACTTCTTTCTCACTTCTTCTCCGTATCCTCCTCTCCTCTCCCTCCTTCTCCATCTCTCCATTCACGGTGCTGTCCACAATTTCCTTTTCTAGCCTTTTTCTTCACCTTTTTCAGTTTCCACTTGCATATATCCCTTCTTCACTTTTACTTGTTCGTTTCCTCGGTGTCGTCCTCTCCTGCACCTCTTCTTACTCATTATACTTTTTGCTCTCTCCTTTTCGTCTTTCTGCAATCTTTCTTTCATTATTTCATACATTCTTTCTTCTCTCACGGCTTCGTTTCCTCTGTTTTCTCCTCTTCTGCACCTCCTTCTCCTTCTCTTCATACGCGGCGCTCTCCACAACATTCCTACCCTTCTTTTTTACCCCGCCCACGCCTGTCACCGCCGCATGTTTCAAGTCTCCTCTTCCTCCTCGTAATGGTATCGATCGGTCTTTTTTTCTTTTCTTCTTTATGGCGTTACGTTGGTTCTTGCGCCGCGACAGAGAGGGAGAGGGAGGGGGAGGGAGGAGGAGAGGATAGGAGAGAGAGAGAGAGAGAGAGAGAGAGAGAGAGAGAGAGAGAGAGAGAGAATATTTTGTTTTTGTGGAGAGGAAATATCTGTGGAGGCATTTTCCTTTTTTTTCCTTCTTTTCCTTTCCTTCCTTTTCTTTTTCCCTCCATCACGTTTTTTCCTCCTCGTTGAATAGTGGTTTGGAGTATTCGTCTTTTTTTTTTATTCCTCTCTTTTTTTTTGTTTTTGTTTTTTGCCTCCTCTAAGCTTTACCGGATTGTTGTTGTTTTTTTCCTTCCATTTTGTTCTCTCTCTGGTGAGGTACAGAGAGTGAAGGAGAGATTGATGCCTCTATATTATTGTTTTGCTCCCGTGCTGCTGCTCTGATATTCCTCTGGTAGGGTTACGTTATTGTTACTTTGTTTCCCATATTTGCTATAGTATGGATTTTTTGGGAGAGGAGGTGATTTTTTTTTATACCTACATGATTTTTTTTTATTCCTACGTGATTTTTTTAGGGAGATTCCTACGTGGTGATTTTTTTTTTGGCGGGGATTTCTACGAGTTTTTTTTGGGGGGGGGGTGGATTCCTACTTGATTTTTTTTTATTCCTACGTTATTTTTATTAGGGAGATTCCTACGTGGTGAATTTTTTTTGGCGGGGATTTCTACGAGTTTTTTTGGGGGGGTGGATTCCTACTTGATTTTTTTTTATTCCTACGTGATTTTTTTTAGGGAGATTCCTACGTGGTGAATTTTTTTTGGCGGGGATTTCTACGAGTTTTTTTTGGGGGGGTGGATTCCTACTTGATTTTTTTTTATTCCTACATGGTGATTTTTTTTAATTCCTACGGGGTGATTTTTTTTTCTGTTATGCTTTCTATTTCCTTTATTTCATTATTGAATAGAATTGATGTTTCTATATCATGATGTTGCTTTTACTTCTATTGTTCTTTACTTACGACGTTGAGGTGTGGCTGTTCATGCTTTATTTTTTCGTGTTCTTATAAGAGAGAATTTTTTTTATATATCCCTACGTGGTGATTTTTTTATATATGCTTTCGTTTTACTTTGTTTAAATACTGGATGGAATTGCTGTTTTTTTATCATGATCTAGTTTTTAGTTTCATTGTCCTTTCCTTACTCCGTGGAGGTGTGGTTGTTCATATTACTATTTGTTTCGTGCTCCCACTAGCGAGAAATATTGTTATTCATGGTGTTCTTTTACTATTTCCTCTTCACGTCCGTACATATTAGAAGGATTGTTTTCTTTATTACTTCCTTGAATGGAGGAATCATTCTTTTGAGGCCTTTCATTTCATCACCCGGATGCATACATTTCGTCCTGTCATTCATGTTATGTAAATACACTCGGCTTGTTTTGGATTATAACTTTCTTTGTATGCGTGCTGGAATACAAGACACACTCACCCACCCACCCACACACACACACAAACACACACACACACACACACACATACACACACACACACACACACACACACACACAGTCACGAGATCACACCACCGTCATAGATCCATAACTCATTTTGCAGCTTAAGGCGAGACCGACAGCGAGAGCTTGAAAGAAAGAGAAAGGGAATATGGTAAGTGAGACGGGTGAGTTAAAGTGGCGGGACAGGTTAACGAGGGAGAGGGGAGTGGCGGGGAGGCTTGCGTGAGGTGAATGTGGCGTGGCGGGGTGAACGACTTACCTGAGTGGCGTGGGCGTGTGCGAGGCGTGCATTATCCCTGTTTATCTGGGTGGTGGATGGGACTCGCATGCGACTGGGCGGGAAGCGTAATGCCTCATCCCACTCAGGTAAGCCCCTCAGGTATACTCCCCCAGACGCCCCCCGTGTAATCCCCCGCCCGTCGTCCTCATATGCGATGCGACACGTTCCCTCTACTTCCGCCCTAGTTGTTGCGTTTGTATGCCTGACGGTTTCGTTCTCCTAACTCTTGCGTTGTTGATGATGATGATAGTGGTGGTGGTGATAGTGTCTGCTTGTTAACAACTTTATATGGGTGATAATTACTGTTTTGCTTTTTATTCGTAAGGTTAGAGTACTTGTTCAGCCATTTATTTTGTTTTTTTTCGGCTTTATTGATGTGCTGTCTATTTTTCTTCATCTTTTTGCATCTTTACTTGTCTCTGCTTCCATATGTCAGTCTAATACAATTCATTTCGTGTTATTGGGATGATGCCACTCTCTTTGGTTTCTCTTTCTCCACAACTGTTATAGGTTTTGTGTCTTTATTTTTATTCTCCATGACAACTATTTGAGGTATGTCTGTCCTGTCCGTCATCCTCCTTCACCCTGATTCCGCCGTACTCCGCATGAGTGGACCCCGAGCTCAGTTTTCCCGTTGAATAAATCAAATCAACTTTTGTGCGATTACTGGGAGGTCTTCACTAAAACGTTTTATTCCGTTTTCTTCCCTTCGGCAAACATTTCACGACCCAGCGGGAACCCGAGGCCCTCACACCCCCGGCGGCGACCCTGGGCTCCTGCTATCGGCTGTATCTTGAAATTTGATGTTCCGAGTCTAAACCTTTTCGTCTGTGCTGGTGTGCGTCCTCGTCCCAAACGCCCCAGCAGAGTGTCTAGAGACCGTGTGATTCCCTAACCTTTATTTCGATGGATTCTCCTGCGCTTTTTAAAATTCTTCTCCCTGTTTTTTTTCATTCCCTCCTTTTATTTTTATTTTTTTCCTCGTCTCCCTCCGTTTCTGCCTCCCTGCCTCGCCCCCTCCTGTCGTCTGCCGCCTTACTCGAAGCGTTCTTGTCGTTCTTCTCTGGTAAATAAAATAAAAAAGCCTTGCATCCTGGACCACATATGCACCAGTATTTTGGGTTATCGCGTCACCATGGAAGCAGTCAACCCACTGAAGCTCAACTATCGCAAATGAATAATACAAAAAAGGGTAATGAGTGCTAGTAAGGCAATAGGGCGTGAGTATAATATTTGTTTGTCGTTAGTGACTCTTGTTCCGTGGAAACAGAGCGGGTAATACCATGTCTTTGTTGGTCTGTACAGGTGTTTCACTCTCCGCGGCGCCGACTGGAAGAGCGTTTACAAATTACTGATCGACTAGGCTGATAACCCCCTTTCAGCTACACGCACATACACGCCCCGCCCCCCCGCCCCCCTTTACACACACACACACATACACACACACACACACACACACACACACACACACACACACACACACACACAGACACACACAAACACATACACACACACACCAGTAGATACATCCAGAAACTGTGTAAGAGGCGTGCTGTTGTTGTTTCACGTACATGGACACGGAAACAATCATAAGTACACATCTACCTGTTTACCTTCATCCTTATACAAGCACACCTGATCATCCGACACACACACACACACACACACACACACACACACACACACACACGAGTCTTTCTCATTATTCTCTGGTTCCCACTCTGCAGTATGACAACTTGCCAATCTTCCCAACTCCCTCCGAGACGGGAAATGGAAAGCCGACAGGAAATTACAAACCCTTATCCCAAACCCGAACCTGATCTTCCCTTCAAATCTGCGTCTGGCCGAGGGATGAAGTGGAGGACTGAGAGAAGAGATCGCTGCTGGCCTGACAAAGAGGATGAAAGGTAGATGAAGTTTCGATGGTAATACGAGACAATCTGTATGGAGTTCGCGGCGTTCAGGAGAATGTTGAAAGGATATATAGGTAGATACGTAGAAAAATATGCCAGGTAGAGAGAATCATTTTTTTTTTCAGAATCAGAATCATTTTATTCCATAAAAATGGCTTTTCTATACATTACAAGCATTACTGGATAACATACAATTTAAAGTAAGACTTAAGCTAAGAGTTTTCTAAGCTATATAAATCAATATCAGAATAGTGTGAGCGTGGTCTCGATAGAATTCTAGTTGACATTTATATCATTGTCAAGCAAGTAGTGTTTTAGTCTTTTTCTGAACACTTGTATGGTATTTGATAGTGTTACATGGTGTGGGAGAGCGTTCCATAGCCTGGGGCCTTGTACAAGGAGCGAACGTGTCCCGCAGTGTGTGTTGGTGTGGGGGACATGTAGGTTGTCCCGCTGCCTTGTTGTGTACCTGCTCCGTGTCACCTCAGTTGTGGTAGGCAGTTGCAGGAACCACTCTGGATACAGTTTACATTTTATCTTATATACAGTAACAGCAACATCAAAAATTATCTTCTTGTTCATTTTAAGCCAGTGCAATTGTGTTATGAAGGGGTGGCGTGGTCCGCCTCCTCGCTCCCCCAATACATATCTTTGCTGCAAAGTTCTGTAGTTTTGTACTGCTTAATTAGTGTGCTATTTGTAGTGCCGTAAACTGGTAGGCAATAATTAATGATACTTAGAGCAAGTGATTCAATAGCTATTTTACGTGTTACATTGTCAAATTTATCTTTAATTCTGTTTATGAACATTAGAGTACCAATGACTTTCTTGTGGGTTTCGTTAATATGTATGTTAAACGTCAAGTGGGAGAGAGAGAGAGAGAGAGAGAGAGAGAGAGAGAGAGAGAGAGAGAGAGAGAGAGAGAGAGAGAGAGAGAGAGAGAGAGAGAGAGATTGAAAGGTGCGTGTCAGGTGTGTAGTAGCAGTGAAAGGTGTTCTGGTCGGTAAGGCATTGTGTTGGGTCTTTGCACACGAGTTCGGTGTTCTTGTACGCCACGATTTCCTTTCATGCACCCTCCGCTGCTCCATTACGCTACATATTTCAACGACTCCCCTAACAATAGTACATGCTGGCGAGAGGGTGAGTTACCAGAGCGTGGTTATGTAGAGCGCGACGCAGGAAAAAAAAAATAGCTGGAAATGGGGAACGTAAAGTTAATGTCGGGATATTTTTCAAGCATATGGAAGTGGGTCAGAGGATGAAGCCGGAAAACTGTGGCTCCTGTGCCATATTTGTGTGTATTTCAGGAGAATGTTTCGCTAGTTCAGCTATTTTAGAAAGGTTGTAATTACGAGGAAGGTTCTAAAAGTAGGCCGGAAGGGTTCGTGGGTGTATGGAATGAATGGTCGAGATTCTGTTCTGCCTCACTGATCAAAAACACCGTCATGCAAGTTCCCGTTAATCCTGTAACGCGAATGGTTGAAGATATGTGAGAACGTCCGTGTCTGTGTGTGGAATGAAAGGTCTAAATTCTGCTTAGCCTTCCGTGAATAGAACAGCCCGATATACCAAGCTCTCGGTACTCCAGGAGTGTTAATTGAGAAGAGTAAATATGTAGCAATATGTGTAGGTGAATGAAATGAATAGTCTGGATTTTGTTTAACTCTCCCCTTGTTAGAGCAGGCCAACATACAAGTTCTACGTAACCCTGATGTGTAATGTAAATAGATGAGGCACTATGAAAGGAAATGATATGTAATTGCGGTAGCCTTGTAAACTATAGTGATGTAACGGGAATAAGAGGAATGTGATATGATTCCCGTGAATAGAAAAAAAAAGACGTCTCAGTCCATACCTAAAAAAAAAAAGGCTAAGGGAAATGAACCTAGACTGACAATACTTTTTCTATCATTGCAGGTTCATTCAATTAAAAAAAAGTCCCTGCCGTGGAGCAAGAAGTAATTTGAAAGCGATCTAAAACCCGCCGCATACATATCTTCTTTAGTTTTTGCTCATTTCCAGTTCTGTTGTCCATTAAGTGGCCGATACGTTTTTCGTCTAACTACTTTTGTGTGGGATGAAAACATGGTGATACTGAAGTCCAATACACACAAATATTTATAGTTATTATTGTCCATTCTCTCTTGTTTTCGCTCAATCTTTTCTGTCATTCCTAAAGTGGCTGATATTCGTTATCCTGCTAACTTTACCTTTTGTGTCTTTGTTTCATGTATGTTTGTTGGATCTAAACACGGAGTTACCTGGAAGAACACCTGAGCCATACTCCAGGTAGGGCGAAACAAGGGGTCCTACAAGGGAGGCATCAGAGGCAGGATAAAGGGATGGGAAGCTTCCGCACTCTCCTTAAGCCGCCTCTCCATCATAGCTTACACGAGATCAAAGCAGATATGAACCGCGCCAGGCTGAGCTTTGAGCAAGATAAGCGTCACCATTAAGGGTTCAGCGGAGACGGGAGGTTCTCAGACACGAAGATTCTCGGACAGTGAATGGAAAACTTGTCAAGGAAAAGAAACAAGAATGAAAATCGATTACAAGACAGTGGAAAAAAAAATGAAGCCAACCAAGTCATGTTCCATTTTTCACCTTACTAACAAAGACATGCGTGATTTGTTTTTATTACCTCTATAAATTTAAAAAGAATCAGATATTAACAAACGTAGGACATACAAAAAAAATTGAATGAAAATCGGTTACTGGATAATGAAAAAAAAGCCAGTCCAGTCATGTTTGTTTTTACTTTACTGGCAAATGTAAGCGTTAAGTGCTCTTCTTATTGCATCTATAAGTATAATAAGAATCAGAAACAAGCCTACCTAAAAACATACCGTGACCTATACTTGCTATGCTGTTCTGTTATATGGGTCATATTTATGTTCAAGAGACAAAAAAGAACTACAGTTAATGAAATACAAAGAGGCTGATTATGAAAACGTTATCACACTTTTAATTGCATTCTCCCAATTTTCTTGCATTTAAATTCTCTGCTATTGCCGTTAACGTAACACACGAAAATAAGAATACCATTAAAAACGATACATATCTTCACATTTGTATTACTTGGGCTCACTTACTTGAATATTCTCTTACGTTCTTTGCTCACACCATAACGTCAACAACAACAAAGAAAGCTGACAGCAATAACGTAGGAATAAAAGATGCAATACTCAATGTACGTTCCCCAAATTACCGCGTGTGTACATTACGTTGTATTGCTTAACCACCTCAATTGCGCTAGGACTTGCGAGCCAGGGAATATTTGACCAGTTACCAGAATGAGGACACATACAAAGGGTTGGGGGAAGGGGGAAGGAATTGGGCTAAATAATTATGGAAATGCAAGAGGATAATAAAACGAGTACGACTTTATCGCGCGATTGCATGTGTGGGTCGCGCGTTTGTGGGTCAGAAGGTTGGTGATTATTGGCGCCACGAAATGCCTGACTCAGGGCTGCATACCTGGGGCGTGTCTGTGTGTGTGTGTGTGTGTGTGTGTGTGTGTGTGTGTGTGTGTGTGTGTGTGTGCGCCAGGCTTTATGTATTATTCTTAGAGCAATAACTTCACACTAGATCGACCTCTTTTGCGATAAGTACTGTAGCAAGTATATGTGTATCCATTCTCTCTCTCTCTCTCTCTCTCTCTCTCTCTCTCTCTCTCTCTCTCTCTCTCTCTCTCTCTCTCTCTCTCTCTCTCTCTCTCTCTCTCTCTCTCTCTCTCTCTCTCTCTCTCTCTCTCTCATTTGGGCTAACATTACCATCTCGAGAGAAGGAAACTTGAGCAGGAAGACCCAGGCTCTGGAAATCGACAAAATTGGCGAGTAACTTCAGCCTGAGGTGACGGAGTGGGGAGGGAAATTCAGCAACTGCAGGACGCTGACGAAGTTTATATTGAGAAAGTTGACACGGTGGTGAAGGGGAAGAGAGAAGAGGGAGAGAGAGGTAGGAGAGGTGGGTGGACGAGGCGGCGGCTGCGGTGGTGGTGGTGGTGGTGGGGGTGGTGAAGAAAGGGTGTGAGGAGGGTATTATTAATGTGCTCGGTGTCTGATTCTGGTCTTTGTGTCCTTCCTTCTCTTTAGTTTGGTTTGGTTTAATTATTTTTTCTGTGAATTGATATGTTAGGGAGTCGAGGTAATGTCGAGTATAATTATAGATTTGGCTCGTAATGGATGCTTCACTTTTCGCTAATATTCTTCCATTATTTCTTTTTGATTCGATTATGTTATTTAATGTGATTTTTTGGCGTGGTTGTGTCCACGCGCTCATGCATATGTAGTTTGATGACTCGGGGAACAGGAAAAGGTTAAAAAAGGTCCAGAAAGTCGATGGCATGTTCAATATTTAATGAAGAAAGTTTCGTAACGTTGCGCTTTTAAGCACAAAGTACTCTAAATATGTAAATAAGAGTTATTGATTGAATTACACGCATACTTTAGTCTTCGAAAGGAAAAGTTTCCCATTGAAATAATAAATGAAGGAGCTAAGACAGATAGATAGACTGATAGAAAGATAGATAGACAGATTGACATATAGATAGGTAGGTAGATAGACGGAAGAGAAGAGAAAGAAGAGAAGAGAGACGAAAAGAGAGTGAAGAGAAGAGAAGAGAAGGGAGGAGATCCAGAAAGTCAGGAAGTCAGGGTGTCGTCTGTGTACTTTTTTTTAATGAAGCCAAACTTCTTTTCTTGCGTACAAAGTTGCGGAATCCTTGACTGACGGGATGTCCATGTATCCAGCTCCCGCACCTCTCCTCTGCGCTAAAAAAGAGGGAAGGGGGCTAAAATCATACTAATATCTACCAAAAAAATGCTACAAAGAAAACTCTCGATTTACAAATGTTCAGAGGGAGGAGCTAAGGACAATTTTATGGGTACAGTATTTTTAGTGGCCTTGAACTGCCTTCTTTCCAGTAAAGATGTAAAATAAGAAAACTAGTAAAAGAGAAAAGCTACACCAAAGAGCGATCAAGTATATATCAAAATTACAGAGAAGAGGAGAAGAAATTACTCGTCCTTACATAAGTGTTACCCCGCAGACATCACACAAAAAATAACAAAAACACAACCACCCTCTCATCAGTCATCATCATCATTCTTACGCACATATTTTCTACGCAGTTAACTCGTAGTGGCAAATCTACACCAACTACTGTGTTCCCTGAAAAGACGAGGAAAGGAGAAACAAATCTCCTCTGATAACATAAATTTAATGCTCTCTTCCTTTCTACACTGGGAATACGTGATGATATTTCCTCACATGAAAATATCCATAACCACAAAGACTCTCGTTGTAATAGAGGTGTTCTTTTTACCTTTCTCAAGACCCCATGAACCTGCGTCTCTTCTCTCTTCCTCCTCTCTCTCTCCTCTATCTCTCCTCTCTCTCTCGCTCCTCTCCCTAAGCGGCCGTATGGGACGCAAGAGGCAGGTCACGAGGGAAGGGGAGGAGTGAGGAAGGAAGAACTGTAAGCAACGAGCGTCTCAGAGTGAAAGGTGTGACGGTGTTTGAGGTGAGGCTCTCCTTCCTCGAACACTTGGCGTTTCTTAAGAGTCCAGAAAAGAGGAAAAAGAAGGTAATAGAGAAGGGAAAGTGGAAGACGAGACAGGCAGGGCAAGAGACACAGGAGAGGGTGGGAGTGGGAGAGAGGAAGTTAGGAAGGAAGGGAGTGAAAGGAGATTAAGATATAAATTCAACGGAAGCAGTGCGGGAAGTTTGTTATACACGTGATATGGTTATGGAAGGATTTATGCAGGCACTGAAGGCGGGGGAGTGAGGGAGGAAGTAAAGAAGGTGATAAAGAAGGGAAAGAGAGAACGAGCCGGACGAAAACGTGTAAGGCAAGAAAAGGGGAAGTTGAAGCCATCGAGAAAGTTGCAAGGCTCGGAGAGGTTATGCAAATGTTCTCGTGTTATGTAAGCTTCGTAAAGTAGAACAGCTGGTAGGAGAGATAGTATAGTTGTTTTATTCATAGTAGTGGTAGTGATAGTAATAGTAGTAGTAGTAGTAGTAGTAGTAGCAGTGGGTGGGAATGGTGGGAATAGTGTTTTTGTTATTTCCAAGAAGTAGAAGTAATTATAGACTTACAGGATTGAAAGAGGAGGAGGAGGAGGAGGAGGAGGAGGAGGTAGAGGCAGAGGAGGAGGAGGTAGAGGCAGAGGAGGAGGAGGTAGAGGCAGAGGAAGAAGAGGAGGAGGGAGAGGAGAGGAAGGTACTTTATTAACCCCTAAGGTCAAAGACATCAACAAGGTCAAGTGGGGTGACGGCCGCGCGTAGGTTGGCGTTGATTGGCTATTCCTGGCGCGCCTTTGACAGTACCTTGACCCTCGGCGGAGCGTGCGGGGAAGGTGGATTGTTAAGGTTCATAAAAAAGGGACAGAGAAAATATCGTCAGGTAGTGTTTATGCTGAAGCTAAATTGTTGGTTTCTTTTGAATATATAAATTACGGTTATATTCAATGGTAAGCTAATTTAAGCGTTGATCTCTATATGTAGAAGCAGGAAATTGGGATTAAATACAGATTAATTTGGCTTTTTTTCCGCACCATTGAAACTCACCGACTCCTGTACAACGTAAGGTCATTGGTGGTAAACTCCTGCCGTAAATAAATAACTAAGCGGCCAAAAAAAAAAAAAACTGCATAACGTGACCTTAGAAACTAACACATTACTGCTAAATCATTTGAATGCCCACGTACTTGTTTAGTCTCTTCTGATATTAGACACGGTACTGTACATTGAGTTCAAGATTATATGATAAGCGGAAGTATTTGTTTTATTTTAAAGCCATCCGGGTTTTCTGTGGGTAGCAATGGTTTTAAGATCAAAGAGCATTAATAGAATCTTTGTGAATATATTTTTTTTCAGTTAGCATATCAAAGAAAGACACTTTCATAAAATAGATATAAAAGAAAAAGTGGCACTAAGAAAGGTAAAGTGTTTGTTCCCATTCCAGTTCTCTCTCCGTCACACTTCAGTTCTTGATAGGTTTTGACTCCACTATGCAGCGCTGAATTACTTTTCGGTCAGGCGTAAAAGCATTATCCTTTACCCGCCGAGCCTTGACTGCGCTGCGAGGTTGATCGGATATGTAACTGTGCATCATTTATGGCAATCAATTTCGGGATATTGCACTCTCGGTTTTCCAATATTCGCTCTTTTTTCTCTCTGTTCCTTTCTTCCTCTCAGAGCGCCGGGGCCTGCCTTGCATGTGCGACCAGTACTTTTGTTCTTTTGTTCCCCAGACGCCTGCAAAGATTCCGGGTGACTTTTCTCTACCTCGCCCTCGTGCAAAAGCTTCCTCCTCTTGTTTTTTACCCTCCTTTCTCTCCACTCCACTCACTCTTTCTCTTCCTTTGTTTTCTTCTTTACCTCCTCTTCCACTTTCATTCCCTTTACTGCTTTTACGAGGCCTCCGTGCAGCTTTTTCATGAAGTAAAAGTCTAACTCACTTTATTGACAAGCAGGCGTGCACGGGAAGAGAATAGAAATCAAAATCGACGTCAGAAATATACGTAATACAGACAAAAAACAAATATCTGCACTCCAGCGATTCAGGCCATGAGTCACATCATAAAGACTCATTATCGTGAGCATTTCCAAGCCGAGTTGTTTCGTTTCTCTCTCTGGCTTCGGGTTTCTTCTCCGGTCAGCGGGAAGTGACGCAGATTAGATTAAATTCCGAGCAATAAATACAAGTTTGCCACGGCACTTCACGCCACGACGGGCAGACCACGCCACCCGCAGCACGCACCCAACCTTCCCCTTGACCTACTAATCCTCGTGATCAACCATTTCAACTTTTTTTCTGGACCTCCATAACATTTTCCTCGAACCCCTTAACCTCCTCCTCCTTGCACTCAACCTTCTTCTTAACCTCAACCATCTCATCATGAACCCCCTCAGCTTTCTCCTTCACCTCCATACCCTTTTCTTCGCACTCCAAAACCTCCTTCTCAACTTTCAAATTCTCCTCCTCGACTTTCATAGACTTCAATGTACAGCACAGTCTTCACCTTGACCTTAAAATCCTCACCATCAACCCCTTCAACCTCCTCCTTGACCTCCATAATCTTCTTGAACTCTTGAACCTCCTCCTCGACCTCAGTAGCCTTAAACGTGACTTCCTCCTTGACCCGCAGAACCTTCTCCTGATCTTAATGCCCTCTTCTTTGACCTCCAGTACATCTTGCATGACGCTCACCGACGACCCAACCATCATCCACCCACGCCTTCACTCATCTTACATATGCCTTCTTTACCTTCATTCATGCAATCATCCACGCCCGCCTACCTACGTTACTCCTACACCCATGCATCCATCCTCTTCCCACATCCCCGCTCATCCATAGTGAAGCTATTGGCAGAGGAGTGATTAGCTTATTATTTACTTATTTATGGTTGCCTTTGAGCTGCTGCCTTTACTGTAAAAAAAAAAAAATAATAATAATAATAGCTCCCATGCCTTCACCCGCGCCTCCACCTACCCCCATCCGCTCCTTCCACCATCATTCAGGCCTAACCTTCCTCTATCCGCGTCCTCTCTCTTCACCACAAACCCAACTCCGCTACTCTGTGTGAATAACTTCAAACCAGGGAAGGCTGAAAAATTTAACAAAATTGCCACACTACGCCAAGCTATCCCCTTCCACCCTTCCCACGCTTTCCACACTCCCCACGCCATCTCCCACGCCTCAATCCACCCTTCACCCTCCCCCGCCTCATCGGAAGAGCCTTGAACCGGGAAGGAAAAAAAAAGATTGATTAGCGTCTATTCCAGCGCGCAATTAAGTCTTATTTTTGTTATGCTCGAAGAGAGGATGAGAACGGGAGTGTGTTTAGGAAGGTATACTTGAGGCGAGGTAGCAATCCACGTCTGTTGAGGAATTTGTGGTCTCTCTCTCTCTCTCTCTCTCTCTCTCTCTCTCTCTCTCTCTCTCTCTCTCTCTCTCTCTCTCTCTCTCTCTCTCTCTCTCTCTCTCTCTCTCTCTCTCTCTCTCTCTCTCTCTCTCTCTCTCTCTTATTTTAGTTAATGCTGAGAAAATGTGTCACGAGAAAATTGTGAAAATGTACCTGAGAAATTAGAATTAAGTGCCGAGGAGGGAGTTAAGAAGGGCCTTCTACCCCCTCCTTCCTTCCTCCCTTCCTTCCTTCCCCCTCTCTCCGTTCTTCTTCCTCCCTCTCCTTCTCCATCCCTCCTATGCTCTACCCTCCTTCCGTGCTTCCCCTCCCCTCCACTTTATATTGTCGCTTCTTCCTCTTTTCCTCCTCTTCTTCACACGTTCCTCCTCACTCTTGGTGTTCGCTTCTCACTTTAAGGTTTTAAGAAGACTCCTCTCCATTTTCTTATTATTTTATTCTTTGCCTTCTTTTCCTCCCTTTAGCACGATCTTTTTTTTTTTTACCCTTTATATTCTTAATTAATTTTTTTACCCCGGTTTTTTTTTCCTTACGATCTTTTCCTTACGATCTTTTTTCGTAACTTTTATATTCTTAATTCATTTTTTAACCGTTTTCTTCCTTACCTACCTTAGTTTTTTATATAATTTCTCTCTTCTTTCTGTATTTCTTAACTCTTTACTTTTTCTTGTTTATTAATCTTTTTCGCTCTCACTTTATTCTTTTGTTTCTCCGCTTTCGTTTTCTCTATTATTTTCTTTTTTTAATTTTTCTTAATTTTTTTCTTTTTATTCTTTTGCCTTGCACTTTTACCCTACCTCGTCTTTCTCTTTCTTGTTTCATTTACTCTATTTTCTTTTTTTGTGTGTGTGTTTTCTCTCCTCTAACGTATTCTTGGTCTCATTCTCTTTCTACTTTCTTCTATATCTTCTCCTCATTTTTATTCTTTCATATTTCATTTTCTTATCTAGCATTTTTTCATCTGTTGTTTTTTTCTTTTGTCTTTCATTCTATCGTGTTTTTTTTTCACCTCCTAACTTCCTCTTTTAAGGCGTTTTCTTCTTTTTCCCGCCTCTTCCTTCTGATCTTGCTTCTTTTCTTTCCACCTTTCCTTTATTTAATTCGCCTTCTCCTTTTATTTGTTGTGGTGCATTATTTTTATATTATCCTTCTACCCCTGATTATTTTGTCTCTTCTTTTCTTCATTTAGCGAGGCCGAGCAAGCAAGAGATAGTGTGAGGATGAAAACATAATCTCACGACTCTGTAATTGGTCTGTTTGTTATTGTTAGGTGTGTGTGTGTGTGTGTGTGTGTGTGTGCCTACGTTTTCTTCTGATCCTTTTGTTTTCATTATCTTTTGTTTTGTGTATTTAATGGTGTTGATTCCTCTTGTTTTCCCATTCTTCCTTTGTCCTTTTGTTCGTTATTATCTGTTTTATTTCTATTGTCTCTGCTGAATGTCTTTTATTTGACTTTGTTGCCTGTATTGCGCTTTTTCTCTCTTTTTAACCATTTAACTTATATAGTTCTACATTGTCCTTATTTTGTTATATTTCACTTATTTTCTTTTATTTTTTTTTGGTACTGACAGTTTATTATTTTTTGTACGAGCTGTATGAATTAGAAACTCGTATATAGGCAAGCACGCACGTAGGAACACGCCCCCACACACAGGATGATTACAGGAAATGATTAGTGATTGAAAGAGTTAGAGAGTGTGATGGATACAGAAACATTAATATGATCAGAAAAGCCTTCAGAGATGCCTTGTCTGTATGCAGGAAAAAAATAGGTAGGTCTATTTCTATACATGCCAGATTTAGAAATGGGAATATGAAGACCTTTTGGATTGAAATCACCGCTAATTAACAAAAGTAAAATTGTCTGATATTATTAAACGAGAGAATTATAGAGAAGATTTTTGGCATTTTTTTTTGTGATAAGTTTTTAAATAATAGTACTAATGTAAATATTACGAATAATGCAGATGAACATGAGGATCTGCATCAACTTTACACCTGAGTATATGCTTGGTTTTATCTCTCAAGGTTAATTACGCTTCATACTCTTAATAATTTCAGACTCATAACTCTTCCTTTGTCTTCGAGTGTCCGGTTTCAAAATATACACTCTGGCGTTTTGTATTTGTCTGGGTCATTTTCCCCACGCATTCACACACTCGTCTCACAGCATATCCAATTCCAAGTCTGCTACAGAAAAAAGTAGATATCTAAAGTTTCATAGCGCCATCCCAGGAGTGAAAGCCCGTTCTGCGACAGGTATGGCGCATCAGGGACGGTTATGATATTGCGTTGAATTCCACGAGAGCCTAATTAGGGGTTTTAATTAAGAAGTAAATGGCGATCCTGCTGCGTGTCATGAGAGCCATTTTACAGACTCGTGTCCAGGTGATAATGTGACCCCCTCTAATTGGCAGAAGGTGACGAGCACAGGTGTTGCCAGGGGGACACCAGGTAAAGCTACTTGCCTCGTCTATAAATAAAAATATTCCCTCATGCTCGTTTTAAAATTAATGCAACTAATAATGTCTGATGGTTCATAATACTTATCGAACCTGAAAGCTGTCGTTTCCAATGAATACTGAAAATGATAAAATGAGGTAAAGTGTGATGGTTTGTGAAGTGTTAGTGCTGGTGATGACGATAATGGTGGTGTTGGTGGTGGTGGTGACAAAGATGGTACTGCTGGTGATGGTAGGGGCCCAAGCGGTGGTGATGATGGCGTTGACGGAGGCGACGGTGCAGATGGTATGGTCCAAGGGGTGGTGGTGATGGTAGGGGTGCAAGCGGTGGTGGTTGCTATTAGTGGTGGCGGGGGTGATTATTTGAAATGAATGCAATTTTCCCAAGTTAATTGCCACTGCATCCAGTAACACCTGCTCTCATTGATGTTATGATTTTTTTTTTCAAGGTAGATGGATATAGCCAACGGATTTAATACAACTTTCAACATTATCGAGGTTGCTCATGTGAATTTCCGGTTTCATAGTACCGTTAGTTCCCTTTTTGCTGTATCATTAAACAAATAGACAGTTATCAACACAATCGAGCTATTGAGCTATTTTATAATGGCGAGCAGCTACGGAAGGGAAAATAAAAAAAAATGGAGTGAAGTAAGAGGAGGAAAGCCAAATGAAACTTAACACCAACATGTATAAGGTAAACAAAGGAAAACCATTGAAAACAGATGATAATTATATGAAGTGGAGTAGGATGAGGAAAAACTATAAAAAAAAAACATTGGTAACATTAACACGAAAACAGTAATAACCAATAAAAAATAAACGAAAACATATCGGAATGGAAATGAATCCATAATGACAGAAAAAAGGTTGAAAATATTAAAATTATTTAAAAGTGAACCTTGTGAAAGGTGTGGAGAGAGAGAGAGAGAGAGAGAGAGAGAGAGAGAGAGAGAGAGAGAGAGAGAGAGAGAGAGAGAGAGAGAGAGAGAGAGAGAGAGAGAGAGAGAGAGAGAGAGAGAGAGAGAGAGAGAGAGAGAGAGAATACTAAGAGTGGAAAAATTTATCACTATTTATGACGTTGCTTAAATGTAAATATCAGTAATTAATGCAATACAATAAAACAAATTTGAGCTGTAAGAATAAGCACGCTCCTAAAGGCATCTCGTATCAATAATCAACATTCTGTGTTCGTAAACGTCTAAAAAGTTTGTTTTATTCCTTCGCAGATAAAACATGACAGTATTAAAGAAAGCTTCACGTAAATTTTCAAAGCACTTTCTCGACTCTCATGAATCATACTCCCTTTTTATTTGCATTCTGTTATTTTATTTGATAACATAACACATTTACCTGACCAAACGGCCGGCCTCTACCTGCCCAAGACAATATACACTCATGCATATTAATTTTCCCAACAACTCTGAACAATAACCGCATCCACGCAACACGACCACTAACAACCACAACCAACATATGACTATAATATCATTCAGCAGATAGTGATTACATTTAGAAGTCCACGGAGCCTTACCATCGAATTTGGAAACGCGACAAGAGCCAGGCAGGAACGGCAACGGTCGGTAAAGGTTAAAGGTTCATGTCATACACCGGAATGATACACGGTAATAATGATGATGGGCCACGTTGATACACAATACTGTACGGACACACAAACTTGTAGCGCAGCCCAGCATCGAGTTTATGTGCAGCGGTATTAATTCGGAGGGCTGGAGGGTGTCGTAACCAGGAGATACAGCCTGAAGGAACGAAACTACTTCAGAGGGCGCTGGCGGGCAGACACGAGCTGGGCGGGGTGGGAATGGTGCGGGTGGCTCGTGTTGTCTGCGGCTAATGAGAGAGAGAGAGAGAGAGAGAGAGAGAGAGAGAGAGAGAGAGAGAGAGAGAGAGAGAGAGAGAGAGAGAGAGAGAGAGAGAGAGAGAGAGAGAGAGAGAGAGAGAGAGAGAGAGAGAGAGAGAGAGAGAGAGAGAGAGAGATAATAGCACCTCCCTCATGACAGCCAACATATTCACGCCCATTTTTCGCCGCCCGTAGTAACACAGTCGTAAACACGGAACGACTTGGGTATGAAAATGTTTTATAACGCCTTCTGAGACATCCCCCGAGTACTCTTAATGGAAATGAGTCAGCGTAAGACTTGAATATAGAAACAGGAGGGGCATCAGCAGTAAAGTAATAGCACCAGTAGTATTAGTAGGAACATCAGTAGTAGTAGTAGTAGCAGTAGAGGCAGTATTAGTAGTAGTGGGAGTAGTAGTAGTAGTAGTAGTAGTAGTAATATTGGTCGCAGAGTAGTGGTGGTGGTAGTCGTTGTGGTGGTAGTAGAAAGAGTAGAAATAATTGTAGGAGTAACACCCGTAGTAGTAGTAGTAGTAGTAGTAGTAGTAGTAGTAATATGGGTCACGAAGGTAGTGTTTCTAGTAGCGTTCTCACTCCGTACAAGCAGCAAAACGACGGAATACTTAACCACATTGCGCCGCGTGCCCCGGACAGGCTCACTGAACACTGATTTACTTTAACCTCTCAACCCTGTGTGGCGAGGAGCGATGCGGAACGGCGGTGATGGCGCGGCTCCGGTGTTGCATATTCAGTTGCAAATGTAGCTCAGACCTCCCCAGAAGGAGGAAACTGCTCCATCAGCGTAATAAACCGTTGTGTTCCCGGATCGCTGGAGTGGCGGGGCGAATACCACTATGGAGCTTAGGTAGGAACATGGAGGAGGTGATGATAGGGGTGACGGCGGGGTTAGGGGCTTAAGAGAGAGCTTAAAGGGGTTGGTGATATTAAAGGGACCCAATTCCTGCCCTCTGTAATGGGTGGCGATGTGGTTTAATAGGAACATGGGAGAGGTGATGATAGGGGTGACGATGGGGTTACGGGTTCAGGGGAGCGCTTCAGAGGGGTTGGTGATAATAAAGGAACCCAATTCCTGGCGTGTCCAATAAGTGGCGATGCGGTTGAGAGTTACAGGAAGGTGTTGAAAGGATTTATGATGTTAAGGGTGACATGATTCAACGGGTGGATGTGATTAATGGATAAGGGAAAGCTACAATTGAGTCTCTAATGTCAAGGGGGTGTTAACATCATTCTTGGTGTGGTAGAAATAGGGAGAGAATCAGTTAATAG